>NC_137016.1:5845405-6035405 GCF_032717465.1 Coenobita brevimanus | reverse complement strand
CGAAATCTCTGTATTCTAGTGAGTTGATGCTTTCCAACCCGATAGGGCCCGTAAGGGTTTACATCCGAGGGCTGGGGTTTATTGCTCACATAATGCCACTCGGGGGTCACTGAGGCTGGTCACCCTACCTTATATATCGGTACTAACAAACCTAGCCCAGGATTCCTATGCTCCTGTTCGTGCAGTTAAGGATTAGATGATGGATGGATGGACAAGGAATTTAAACCCTAGTTCAGGAGACTAGACTGATGTGTAAATGACTGGGTGGCCTGTTACACTGGGACAAGGTATTGATAGGTTCCCCACGTGCGTACTCTCTCTCTCTCTCTCCCTCCTTATTCATGTGTCCTACCCCAACTCGTGGTGCTGGAGTGGGGCGTCTTCACGCGGTGTCACCGATAAACTGGGAAGCGGTTATATGAATGGCCCTCATCTTCCTGAGAATACCCCGACAGGAGAATGGTGGTCTGCAGAATGGCATCTTCAGCTGCAGTCCACCTGATTCTCGTCCAGATGCGTCTGCGGTCACACCAACAACAATAACAATAACAACCTCACCCCATCCTTCGAAAGGAAAATTGGTTTTGATGATGATGATGGTGGTGATGAATTGTAAGCATCCCCTCGTAGTACTCCCACATATTTCAGTGAAAGTTTGCGGTAAGTTGTAATTCCATTCCTCTGCAATCGTGGAGAAGGACTGAAGGTCCAAACAGAAAGGAGACACCATTTACGTCACCATAAACATTTATATTGGCTAACAATTCGTGTATCCGGTCTTCATGAAACATGACCTTGTGAATATATACCTTACCAGGAAATAGTTCAAATAGCAGAGACGTTGCAGGCCTGTGTCTGTAAAGTATAGTGTTTAATCATGATAATGAGTGATCACAATTTAAAGCTGCCTGCTGTATCGATTTAGCGATATTGCTGATCAGGTCAATAATCAGCCCTTACACTATGATGACTTTTGTCGTGATATAGTGTTGTTTCCCAATAAATGGATTTAATTAATCTTTCAAAGAGGCATTTAGTTGGAAAGGTATTAACGAAGGCTCTTACCTACCTATTAAGTTAGAAAAATCTGTCTAAAATTGCATAAGGTCGCTCGACGAAGCAAGAATATAGTGCAAAAGATGTCTCCAGGTTGAGGGGGAAAGGAGGACACTTGCTTTAGGGTAAGAAAAGTTTTTTCATGAAAAACTAATAATTGTAGTAACTCGAAGAGAGAGAATCTCTTAGTCGGTCACCACAAAAGGCCTCTCCTGAGCCAGATAACACGGACTGTCACTAGCCAGAATGAAATGACAGAAGTCGTCTTACTGCAAAGGTTCAGCACAGGTATGTCAGAAGTATGAATCTTTAACGGATTCAGACATAATTTGCTTTAAACATTCACCTTCTCTGAAGAGACCTACCAAATGCCTTTTTATAAAATCAGCAACTCATGTTTTATGGTGGGTACACAAGCGTTAAAGGTCAAGGCTAGGAGTATGATGTCAGAAGCCAGTAAAGCTGACCGACTTGAGGCAACTGTGATTTCCATCGACTATGCGAGAGGAGGGCAGATCAGTTTCTCCTTCAAAGTTATACAGCTTTTAAATGAACTAAATAATGGTATAGTCGGCAGGCAGCGTCAGTGTATACAACTGTGGGTCTATGGAACTGGCAGTATCAATACCTGTTGGTCAGTATCATAATTCCATCTCCACCACCACCTCCTCTTCCTCCACCTGGCCTCTACATCTACCACCTTCATCATCTCCCGCACCGTCTTCATTGATCGGAGGTGAAACGAGAAAAATAAAACACTCTCTCTCTCTCTCTCTCTCTCTCTCTCTCTCTCTCTCTCTCTCTCTCTCTCTCTCTCTCTCTCTCTCTCTCTCTCTCACACACACACACACACACACACACACACACACACACACACACACACACACACACACACACACACACACACACACACACACACACACACACACACACACACACACACACACACACACACACACACACACACACACACACACACACACACAAAGTAAGCCACATCATTGCGAGTTGGTTGGGGAGCAGGTCAACTTTATCTGGTTAGATCATCCCAGGTGGAGAGACATGGGACGGGGTACGACATCAGAGGGCTTAAGTGGCAGGTAACCCAACACACCTGGGCCATCACACCTGCTGCATGTGAAATAAGAAGGAAGCAGCGCCATGACACAGTGCAGTCAGTCAATTTTCACCTGACAGATCTGGGCCACTGCCTCAAGTTGATTACTAAGTGGTAGTTACATGAAATTCAGTAAATCTTAGTTGTTGGGAAGGATTGATTCTCCTTGGTTACTAGTTAAATCGACCCTCCGCTTTGACTACGCAGCCATAAACCAAGCTGATAGGGGCTAGGGATCTTTGTCATTTTGGATTAAAATTCCTGTACCTTGGCCCTACTCGTGTCCTCTGATGACTCTGGAGGCAGACATTTTTTTTTTCCCTTTTGGCTGCGAATTATTAACTTTGTATTTAATTTCGGTGTAGGATAGATCTTTTTGCTTTTTTTATATACATATTTTTATACGCCTTAGCAACGTGAGGGACCAGTAGGTTCAAACTTTCACGATTAACATTATAACATAGAAAAAAGGACCCTGTAACTTGCTTTAAATAAATCCCGAATAATTTGTGTGGCCCATGGAAACTCACCTCAGTGTTGAAGCACCTGCAACAAGATGGCGTCTATCATTAGTTTATTTTTCCCGCCACCAGGAGATTTCATGCGGCTTAGAAGATTCCCCTACTAGTAAACTGGTAAATAAACCCTGTATCTTACTTTTTAATTCAACAAGTCTTCCTTAGAGTCGTAGAACATTGTCTGGAGAACGCGTACGTGAAAATGAAGGGCGTCATCGGCGAGAGATTTTTAACCTTTTCACTAGGCAATTTTCCCTTAGGCAGCTGGGGGAGTGCTAGCGACTTTACAGAGCCATATAGTCGGAACTTTACTTTGTAGGCTTCTGGGAGGGATTCACAAACATTATTTACGATCGATTCGCATTTGTAACTTTGACCAATTGGCCTTGACTTTGACGAGCTGTTGCAGGAAGGAAAATAGACAAGGGATGATACTTTATTTTCCTAGCCGTGTCCTCCCTGAAAATATATAGACCACTATCATTTTCTCGCTCATAAAAATTGTGTGTGTGTGTGTGTGTGTGTGTGTGTGTGTGTGTAGGTAAGTAGGTAGGTAGGTAAGGTAAACAGTCCATTGGAAAATTTTGCACTCTTATTTTTGTGTCCTTCATGTTAAAACGAATTACACTGATGGCAGGGAGGTTGCTAGTGAATCTGACCCTGTTCCTTGGCTAAGCATAACTGTACTGTACAACCTAAGACTTTGCTACGTACAGGCACTCACTCAGTTGTACACACACACACACACACACACACACACACACACACACACACACACACACACACACACACACACACACACAGGCAACCTACATTCATGTTTGTTTATACACACTGGCACACTCTTACATTCTCATTCACCGTCAGAGAACCACTCATTTCTCTCACAGTCAATCATTATCTCATTCTCACTAATTCTCACCTTCACTTTCACAGTTACCTGGCCACTATATTACACTCGTTGACTCACATACACAATTTAACTCTCACTTTCGCACTTACTTTGTGGGTTACTCTCTCTCTCTCTCTCTCTCTCTCTCTTACTTACCCTTGCATTCTGTACATCACTTATTTCCATACACAAGGCAGCTCACAATCATTCTCACATCCATACATGCATATATGTTCACACACACACACACACACACACACACACACACACACACACACACACACAGTCATCAGCACATAGGTTCCTGCCTTGCACACGCGCACACACACACATAAACACTTACACGCACATGATCAGCGTCATCATCATGCCACACTAGTATATACCCAGAGGAAGCATAATCCCCCCCACGCATACGTTATGTCTATCTCCACACACACACACACACACACACACACACACACACACACACACACACACACACACACACACACATGTAAATACAGACACACACTCACACACAAACACAAGCAAACACAGGCACATGCTTATATATAACGCTAAAGCATCCTTAAACACTAGGCCGGGGTCATGCGCCCTCATGTACGCACGTATACAAACAGACTTGCTCATGATCATCTTACTCATCATCATCACACACCAGCACGCGCACGTAAACATAAGCCTCGCCCCAACGCACATGTAAGCTGAGTCTTCCCTACTCTAAACACACACACACACACACACACACACACACACACTCCAATAATGTGGGGGGAGGAATGTAATTGGGTGATTCCCCTACGGCACCTGAATAGTAATTATGTGTGATGTAATGTGTTTATGTGTTCTAAGTAATTATCCTGCTTGTTGTCGATTAAAATGATGGCGACGATAATGATGATGGTGGTGGTGGTGGTGGTGGTGGTGGTGTTACGGTCTCTATGCATTAAGTTGAAGGTTTCTCTTTTTCATTCCTGCTGTTGCCAAGCGGTTGTCTTCAGTTTAGGAGACATCTTTTGTAACGAAGGATTTAGATTCAATCCCCATTAATGACCACCACCCCACCCATCATCTCCGGCCTTCTCTTTCGTGGAAGGACATATATATCTTGCAATCCGCATTTATAATACAGGAAAAAAGCCACCTACGTCCTTGGTTACGTGTTGTGTGTTCTTAACGACTTAATGAACCAGGCACTTTCTCCTTCTACCTAGGTTATTGTAGTTGATGGTCATTGGAGTTTCTATTCCTTTAGCCATTTCTACGTATGTTGGTTTTGTTCTGAGGGCGTTCAGGGACGACTTGGTTAAGTTATAGTAAAATAAATTGCTTCTAACGTGCCTTTCTTGTACTTTAATATGCTCTTCCTCTATTACCCGTTTATTTAATTTCCATCATGCTTCTTAAGAACTGTGCTTTTACTGTGCTCAGGTAATTTTTGTGTTCTTCACGTACAGGTAGTGTGCTTTATTTCTTTTAATGAGCTTATGTCATACTCGTACCCTGCTTCTAATTGGCTTTTGATGCTCCACTTTCCTAATGCTTTCCGCGTTCTGATTGTTACCCAACGACCGTTCTGTGTTGCCGCAGTTACCCACAACAGGAGCTAACACTCACGTAACCTTGACGCTGAGAGAGTGACAGAGTACAGAAACCTGAGCTTACCACAGTCCCCCGTCCCGCCATCACTGTAAGGTCACGATATAAACAGTGTGACTGAGCTGTCCATTAGGCTTAACTGCGTAACTGACAGCCAGACCCACTACTCATATTAACCTTCTCTTTGTCGGGGCAGTTTTAGTGGTCAGCTCCAGCTAAAACCAAACAGTTTTACTAAGGTCAGATGAGTCATATGAGCCAGCAGGTATTTGTATAAACTCTATTAATTACTGCCGTCAACGCCCGATGATTTTATTCAGCTTAGAATACGTCCATATAGTCCAAGAGTGTTAACACTGTCACCATTAACCCCCTAATGACTGTAACAATTCTGGTATTCCATATCAGTTACCACCAGACAATTTTCTTCGGTTAACAGTGAATGAAAGGAACCAGAGAGTGTAAACCCTTCCAACCAGTGGATGTCTTTGTAATGTGTTTGCCTGCGTCTATGTGTGTGTGTGTGTGTGTGTGTGTTTATTTGTTACCATTATATCTCATGAACGGCCTGAGCTATCAACGTAAATCCATCAGGGTATCACGATGTGGCCAAAATCTTGGACGAGTTAGAAAATCGGCACTCGGGGTCAAGGTCAAGGTCGCAAAATGGCTACCAAAGGTCAACTAGCTTTTATCGCCCGCCTCTCTCATGAACGGCTTGAGCTATCAACATGAAACCTTCAAGGTATCAAGATATGGCCAAAATCTTGAGGGCCGCCTTCCCCAGGTCCCCCCAGGACGGGGTCGCGGCCCCACGGCCGCCCCCGGGCCCTCCCAAGGGGTAAGGTCCCCCGGCCCCCCCGGGGGGGCGCCAATCTCCGGACCCTCCTGGGGCTGGCGCCGCCCCCCGCCCCTCCAATGGGGGTCGCTCCCCAGCTCCCCCGTGGAGGGCCCCGCCCCACGGTCCCATCCGGAGGGTACGCCGCCCTCCCAGCCCCCCCTCGGTCCCCCCTGGGGGGTCGGGGGCTGCAGCCCCCCAGGGGGGCACCATCCCCCCGCCCCCACAGGGGGGCGCCGCCCCTTGTCCCCCAGGGGGTGGCCGCGCTTGTAACTTGGCCAACATATTTTGACGGGCGATTAGCATTCGGCTCCCGAATGCTTTTCTTTCATTCTTTTCTTGTTATCTCCCTGCGATAGCTCTTACGGCTGGATAAATTTCTCAAGTCTGGTGCTACCTTCTTCAAGCGCTTCAGTGCGAGTCTTCTATGAAGCTGAACGAAACCATCTGGAAGTAGAAAATATAAACGATAAAGAAATCCGAGCAATGAAGGAGTTAAATAAGGTGGTGCCCCGCTACAGGCAGCGAAAGTGGATTACCACCTACAAACTACAGCTGCATTACCCCCCACCAGGCTGATTATAAGCCCGATCCTACATTTGTTGTTTGAGGAGTGGTGGTAGTGTAATTGGACGCTCACTAGGTAAGCAATGAAGAGGTCCTCGGATCGATTCACATATCACCCTTGAAATATTTTCAAGGTCATCTGTATACCATCTTGCCCACATCTGAAATGGACCTGGAGTGTAAATTTGAGTCTGGGACTGGGATTTAACAAAAACTGAATGTCTGCTTAATAACCCCGGTGCCTTTGATAAATATAAATCTGAGCATTCTCATGTTTGGAAATATCTCTTAAGCAACAATAAGACACCAAAAAAGAAAATGTCTCCAACTTTAATACTTAACGATCAAATTATAACCCCAGGTCCCCATTTCCATTCAAGGTGCAGAATAGAACTCTGTTAAATATGTTCCACTTTAAAGGTCTGATTTTCGTTCCTAAATCTCCAACACAAGAATGAAAAAAATATAACATTAATGTCCTGTAGTCCCAGAATCTATTTCTTAATTTTCATAAAGAGAAGGAAAGAGAAATGGTAACTCTAGAATGCTGCACTGATCACTGAGACATACGACGAAGAAAGCACTTAAGAAGATCAAAGGAAAGAGAGAAAAGGGAAGGAGAGGATGACAAAGAAATACCAGGAAATAAATACAGTGAGGAGAAAAGCGAATCAGTCATGAAATAATTTAAAAAGAGAGAAAAAAAAAATTCCCTTACACAGTTTGCCAAACCAGTGATAGTCAAACAGTCAGCTACCTGTAAATACAGGAATATAAATGAGACAGAGGAGGGCAGAAGGAAACGAATAAACACGGAAACACGAAATTTACCAACATAACACCATGATATTAACGTGTGCCTGAGGTGGTGCGAATAGGAACAGAGAACCAAAGAAGACAATAAGGGTTTTGTTATGAATAATGAGTCGGCGAAGATGTAAACCATGCCCAAATTATTGACGGTAATCTTTGGAACTCTGCAACTATCAGATCTTATCAGCCTACCTTTCAAACAACAAAGCGAAATCAGAAGAGACACAGTAAAATCATATTTGTCCTATATCTTCACATGCTTCAGTAGGTTTCGTTAAGAGCTGGGGCGTCTTCAAAATTCCCCCAAAGAGAAAAAGACTTAATAAAGCAAAATCAACCTATCAGAATATGGCCAGAGAATTAACAGTGCAAATAGTGTTTAAGTGAGGCGGTGAGGGTAAGATCAGAGAACACTCCATTTGAACATCAACCACACCCTCCACCACCAACCACATTCCTCTCTCTCTCTCTCTCTCTCTCTCTCTTTCTCTGTCCTTGAATGTTATTGACCACTCCTGCCACATCAAGGTCGACCTGTCATGAGAGAGAGAGAGAGAGAGAGAGAGAGAGAGAGAGAGAGAGAGAGAGAGAGAGAGAGAGAGAGAGACAGACAGACAGACAGACAGACAGACAGAGAGACAGACAGACAGACAAATAGACAGACAGAAACACAGACAGACAGAAACAGGCACAGACAGAAAATTGTGTGTGTGTGTGTGTGTGTGTGTGTGTGTGTGTGTGTGTGTGTGTGTGTGTGTGTGTGTGTGCTTTCTACCTGCCTTGTCTCTATTTGCATACCGTATATGGATGTATGTATATTCGCATGCATGTGTGAGTGTGTGTTTTCCTCTACCTTTATGTATGGTTCTTTGTGTGTGTGTGTGTGTGTGTGTGAGAGAGAGAGAGAGAGAGAGAGAGAGAGAGAGAGAGAGAGAGAGAGAGAGTGACTGCACGTGTGTTGGATATTATGGTTAGATGTGTGTGACTGCTTTAGCCTTCGTGTGTGTTGGGCTTAACTTGACTAAATGTGTTTTTGTGCCAGATGGAATGAATAAGTTAGAAGTAGTGGGTGGGGATGGATTTAGGTATTGTAACGGTGTGTGTGTGTGTGTGTGTGTGTGTGTGTGTGTGTGTGTGTGTGTGTGTGTGTGTGTGTGTAGACTGGAATGTGAGAGGTATGATTGAGTTGTTTGTTTGCATTTGTGAGCGACTGTAATTCCAAGTTTCTGTGTGAGTGTGCCGACATCCATGAACAGAATCAGTGGGATATCTGTACATGCGTGACGTGTGTTATCGACAATGTTTACATAAGGTGTGTGTGGGAGTGAGAATTGTGTTTTATCCGCCTTTGTGTGTGAAGCTTAGCAGAGGATGTGAACCAGGATTCCCAGAGGGTGTTCTGAACTGTATTATAGTATTTCTTCCTTGGTGAGTATTATGCTGAGTGCTGTCGACAACACACACACACACACACACACACACACACACACACACACACACACACACACACACACACACACACACACACACACACACACACACACACACACACACACACACACACACACACACACACACACACACACACACACACACACAAACGTAATGTATATGAAATCGGTGAGTGGTCTTATTATTTTCACTTCAACTTTTAATCCACTGATGTCAATAAGCAAGTAAACACCTCTCGCTCTCTCTCTCACACACACACACACACACACACACACACACACACACACACACACACACACACACACACACACACACACACACACACACACACACACACACACACACACTGGCCAGCTCCATGCTGTTAGCCGCGTTTATTTTTTTTAAAATTCTTTCTTGTATTCTTTCTTCCTTGTTTGATTGTGACTGGCACTTCTACCTTTCAGAATTAAGATTCCTACCAAACTTGGACACAATGACGAGCCTGTGACCTAGGTGTGTCCAAAAGGCTTTGGTTGCTAGGCAACTACTTGTCTAGCAACGGCCGATACCCCTCTCTTTTCGTACTTTTCACGTTTTGAGCTGTACAAGCATTACTGATGGACGTAGACATTTTTGACTTCTTTTGGCGTAATCTTGAGGTCATTCCCTATCGGAAGTGTGCCATCCATTTTTCCTCTCTCAAGTTTTCGAGTTGCAACCCTGCAAAGATTGGCTTCAGCGTTCCTATCAACCAGTACCGGTTTTCAAAAATGTCCCCCTAGTTCCCCAGCGGCTCAACGGAATTGAAAGTGTGCTTGCTTATAGACACTGACTAGTACTACAACTTTCTACGTACACCTCTGTGCTACATTGAACAGGTCAAGGGTCAAAGGTCATGAAATCCGAAAACGGTGAAAATAGCTAAAATCACGAATATGCTCGCGCGAAATGCTAAGGTTCCGAGGATTATTAAGCCAGGGTGGATTCTTGGGTGGAATGTTGCACTGGAGTACCTCAATATAGGAATGACTTTTAGTGTCGAAAATCACTTCTGGTCGCCGACAGTGCTTGCTCCGCTTAGAGCTGGCCATCGTCGCCCTAATTTTCTAACTTTAAACCCCCTCAGTTTGATGACGTAATTTTCGCGTATCCCGACTGGTATCAAAAGATTTTTGTTAAACTTAGAACACACCTTTATTAGTGAAGGAGTTTGTGGAGACTGCAATTCCTCCAGTTCGTGATGTCTCTCCAAAGCTGAATCAAATCCTCTAGAAATAGCATGAATACAGTAAATGAACGCCATCGAATTAAAGGGGCTGAAATAAAATCAAGGATAAATGTTTCCCACTTTCCATTACTACAATATTCAACCCACGTGATTACAGACCAGGGCCGATTCCTTGCAGTAACTACAGCTCAGTGGGTTGGGATATTTTTAGCTGCCTGAGAGATAATTCCCGTCCAAATTAGCCCTCCGCCTACACGCCTAACTCGCTTCCCCCTCGCTAAGTCTGTGATCATTAATTTTGAGCTAACAATTGCCCAACCGCTGACTTGTAAAGTAAGCTTGCCTGAAATAATAATGCTGTGGTTTCTTGCTGCTTCCAATCCTCTCCTTACTCCTCTTCTTTCTCCTTCTCTTCTTCTTTCTTTTCCTCTTTCCTCATTCTTCTTCTCCTCTTCCTCATCATCATCCTTATCTTTCCCTTCCTTCTCCTGCTTCTCTTCCCCTTCCTGCTATTTTCCATTCTCTCTCTCTTTTTTTTTTTTTTTTTTTTTTTTTACCTCCACACACTGTTTCTTATTCTCTTTCATAGTTTGTTTTTTTCTTAATGATACTCATATTGCTGCTGTCCCTGTTGTTGCTCCTCTTCATCATCATCACCCTCCATGCCCTTCTCCTCCTCCTCCTTCTCTTCCTCCTCCTCATTCTCCCCCTTTTCCTCCTACCCTGCTCCCTACCTTCTCCTCCCCTTTCACGCTTCCTTACTGCTTATCCATGGCCATTTGTTATCTAGTGTCAACAAAAATGTACAAAGTTTGCTACAACAAGACATAGACCAAACATGATTATCTATGATTTTCCACCATTGTTTTCACACACACACACACACACCACAAACGAACACAAGCTCGCCAGTATTCGTGCGCGCCCGTACACACACACACACACACACACACACACACACACACACACACACACACACACACACACACACACACACACACACACACACACACACACACACCACTAAGACTTCTATCTATCTATTCACAGAAACCTAATCCCAGAGTACATCCATTAGGTCGGGAAAAAAAAAAAATACTCAAGCCTGTTTATTTCAGTGCTCAGAAATACTGCCCACCGCCACATGAAGCCACGCTAAAGTAAATTACCATCATAGTTATATTTAATCAAAACTCAATATATCTTTTACGACTGTCGATTTCTTGTATTAAAGGATAAAAATCGTCGCGCCAGCTGGGATATGATTACAACTCACTTTATTGTGCTAAAAGGGTTAGTGTAGATTACGTCGACGAGTGACCTTTACCTGAACTTTATAAATAAAGACAAAATTAAAAAATTCATCCCAGAAAAATAGTTATAGAGACTGGTCCCAGCTCCTTCATTATCAAGGGTCTTGCCTATGGTTAAAAAAAAAAAGTATGGAAACAGCAAGATTAAAATCACGAAAGAAATCTGTACTGGTGCGGTTATGGGATATTTATGAACCCTCTTGTTATGCAAAGCCTTGCCTTGCCAAGTATTATTCCTCTGGCAGAAGAGAGAACAACATGCCAAAGAACGTCTCTGTGTATCAAGAGAGAGAGAGAGGGAGATAGATAGATAGAGAGAGAGAGAGAGAGAGAGAGAGAGAGACAGACAGACAGACAGACAGACAGAGACCTCTGATGGAAAAAAAAAAGAGAAGAGAGGAAAAATAGGCTTACAAACCCTCTCTCTCTCTAAGACTCAGCCCTTACTTAATTCTGTATTCTTAGCACAATGTCAACAACAACCAAGGTAATATATCCCTGCTAGCTAAGTCTCGGGGGTAATATCCCGTCCACCCACAACAAGACGTAGGAGCAATACCGACTGAGCTGTGATGTAGGGGAGAGGGTGACGGGCTCTGAGGAAAGGAGAGTGTGTTGGAAGGACTTACAGGAGTGTGGCGTGTTCCGTTGTGGTGCATGGGAGGTGAGATTGGGGCGCGGATGTGTTGAGAGGGTGGGGGTGGTATAGCGGTGTGGCATGTTGTGTTGTTGTGGTGAAGGGAAGGTTTAGATTTGTGGGGTGAAAAGAGTGTGCTGAGGGAAAGGGAGGGTGAAGGAAGAGGAGGGGAGGGGAGGGAAATTTATAAGAATGGAGTGTGCATTGTTGAGTTGGGGCATGAGAGGGAAATTGAGGGAGGGAGGGAGAGAGTGAGTGGAGGCTGCTAAGATGGTTTTGGAGCGAGAGAGAGAGAGAGAGAGAGAGAGAGAGAGAGAGAGAGAGAGAGAGAGAGAGAGAGAGAGAGAGATAATGTGAGGTAAGGATGTCGTTTTGTCTGGTGCTGCAATTTAAGTTCGGTTATGGAAGAGACTCAAAGGAAAGAGGGATTTGTTGTTCTATGCTGTGTTTTGATGGAGACTGGGATAGGGAGAAGGAGACTCTTGTTCTGATTTGTGCTGTGGTGTGAGGCCCGGAAGTTTTTATACTGTGTTGTGCTGTTCTCTTTGAATAATGATTGAGACTAGGGTGGTGGACAGAAGGATGGTTTAGGATTACTGTGCTGTGTTGTGCTGTCCTATGCTGTGCTCAAGTTGGGACTAGGATGGAAAGAGATGGGAAATGGTTACCTGATGTGATTTGCTACCCTGTGATTTGCTGTGGTAAGCTGTGCTTAATTCCTTCAACACGGTGACGACTTTTTGCATATATTTTTTCTCGTTACTAACAGATATTTTGCTCAGCTTAGAAAAATTACCCTAAAGGCAAGGGAATGACTGAATGCTATATATCAATTCTCCAATTCGATAAGTATCCCTAGAGCTGAATTGACTTGTCTGCAGATAGCAAAAGTAACATTTAAAGAAAGATGATTTTAGTGAGGGGGTTGAAGGGGAGTGGGGGAGCTGTGGTTTCCTTGCCCTCAGTTTTCGCGATAGTGATGTTATTGACTTTGCTTGAATCTGAGGTTATTGAGCAGATGTTGTTGTGTAAGAGATCTTGTTATCATCACACACACACACACACACACACACACACACACACACACACACACACACACACACACACACACACACACACACACACACACACACACACACACACACACACACACACACACACACACACACACACACACACACACACACACATACGCACGCACGCGCCCATCTCTATCTGCCCATCTATATCTTATATGCTGACATAAGCTTATTGACGATAAGTAGCCGATACTAGACACTGTAATTATTTGTATTATCCAAAGACCTCAAAGGCATTAATAACTGTTGTGTGTGTGTGTGTGTGTGTGTGTGTGTGTGTGTGTGTGTGTGTGTGTGTGTGTGTGTGTGTGTATGTGTGTGTGTGGTTTGTCAGTCTGATGGCAGTGTTGTGATAAGTGTTGTTAAATGATGAGGTAATGTTATCAAGCGTGTTGTCGTAGTGTTGTTGTGTTTCTGCCATCATGCTTTAGATGCTATGCCTGTGATGCTTGACTTGGTGTTGTACCAGTAACGAGAGTTCGATTATTTATCATTATTCCTAACCTCTTAAAAACATAATCCCTCACGTTTTAAAATTACACCAGCTACTGCATCCCAAAATAAATATTATCGTGTGGCTCTAACACTAACATATTATGTACCTATGATTTCCCAGTCAGTTCTCTCGTCTCGAAATACTAACGTGCTTGTACAACCTTAGGGGTGTATCCCAAAACGTTTATTGGAGTGGCTTTCCCCAAGGTAAAAAGAATAATCCTTGAAAGGCAATTCACGGTTGAGGGGGACAGGGTAAGTGGGGGTGGGAGGGAGAAGAAAGGGGAGGGAGGGGAGGGGAAGGGGAGGCGTGAAAGATGGTGTGGTGTGTAACTGATAGAGAGAGGGGTGGGAGATGAGGGAGAGTGCAAGGTGGTGTGGAGTGGGAGTGAAGGGGAAAGGGATGGGTGGGAGGGGAGGGCAGGGGAAGGGGAAAGGGGTGGGTGGTAGGAGAAGGAAAGGGAAGGGAAGAGGGATGGATGGGAGGGGTAGGAAATGGAAGGGAAGAGGGATGGGTGGGAGGGGATGGAAATGTAAGGGGAGAGGGGTGGGTGGGAGGGGAAGGAAAGGGAAGGGAAGAGGGATGGAAGGGAGGGGAATGAAATGGAAGGGGAGAGGGTGGGTGGGAGGGAAAGAAAAGGGAAGGGAAATGGGTGGGAGGGAGGAGAGGGAAAGGGATGGGGAGATAGGTGGGAGAAAAGGGGAGGGGAAATTGAGACGGATGAGAGTGGATGGGTGGGGAAGGAGGGAGAGGTGGTGTGGAGTGAAGTTGGGAAGTAATAGCAATAAAGATATCACCTTTCCCCTGGAGATCCTTGCCTGGGAAAATTATTGCCCATACTTGAACTGGGAATTTTGATTGTTTAGATGGCGTGTGAATGGAGCCGTGGTCCTTGTGCGCCGGCCACTCTGCTGATTGTTGCCCCACTTTTAATCTCTCCTGTTTCATTTTCCTCTTGTTCCGTTCATTTAGAAAAGTTCGAAAAAGGCTTAAGAGTTTTGATGATGATGATGATAGACGAAGATGGCTGCTACGACGAAGATGATAATGATTGATTATGATGATGATCGACGATGATGTTGAACTGGACAAGATAAAAGAATGTTTGCAATATGTTTCCTTTGATTTGTTCATCGAGAAGATAACTGTTTAGTCTACAACAATAACAACAGCAACAAAAACTCCGGACACGTCTAATATATTTAATTCTCCTAGATACTTCAGCACCACAAAGTGTAATTTTTTTCAACCTGTTTACCTTCAGACATTTCGTTTTGAGTAGTGGATTTTTTTTTTTTATATGACCTGAGTTAAATCGTCCTGTAGCAGCCAGAATAATCCCTGAAAACACGGCCATTTAACCCAGACAACCACGTTTGATTATGTTCAATTCAGGGAAATATAGATGGATGTGTTTGACCCGTCCAGTGCTAAATGTCCTTCACAAGTTGAAAATGTTCCTCTGGTGATGACATGAAATAACTAGAAAACACTCAGAGAGTGCATACCTCCTCCAATGCCATGAAAAAAATCCGGATCTGGATTCGGATCCATGGAGATAGTATTCGGATCCGGATCCATGGAGATAGGAACCGGATCCGGATCCGGATCCACCCCAAAATTTAATCAGTTCTTTCTTGGCCCATGCCCACACTTCAACAAAATATCATTGAAATGCATTGAGAACTTTTGGAGATACCGTCTGGACAGACAGACGGACACAGATGAAACTGCCATAGGCAGAGCGCTTGCCTGATGGATCCGATTGTCTGCTTAGGTTTCACCGGAGTGTGGGCAGTGGAACACTTGCCGGATGGATCCAATTGTCTACATAGTTTTCACCGGCGTGTAGGCATTCATTTGGATTTTTTTTTTTTAGCGCTTCATTGCGAAGCACAAGGTGGACTGCAGGTGCGCCGGACGATTCTCTTGAATTTGGTAAGAGAGAAAAAAAATCGATTCTAGAAAAAAAAAAAAAAATGGTGCCGGGGCCGGCTGCTGGGTCAAGACGATTTCTGAACCCCCAGCCAGTGAAGGGTTTCAATGGTTTCAACCCCCCACCCAGGCCAGGGCCTTTGACCAACTTAGATGAAAAATAATACGATTCCAGGGTTTATGGATATGCGCCTTCTGATTTTTTTTTTTTTTTTCCAGAACGATTGACGCAAAATTGTGACCTGAAGGAAAGCAGGCAATGAGACAGACAGGCAGACATACAGACAAACAAGCGGAACTGACCAACATACTTGTTGAAATTTTCGATTCCGTCAAGCTGCATACATGGGTGAATATATAACATCCTTCAGCTTCGTGGACGGAGGTAAATATAAGAAGATGCCATCATGCTGCAAACGCGCGTGTATGTGTACATGCGTGTGTGTGTGTGTGTGTGTGTGTGTGTGTGTAATTCACCGGGTCGGTCAGGATCACTTGATGGCCGTGATCGTCAGCTTTTACCCTCCCGGAAGGGAGCTGAGAGCTCATATAGTCCGATCTAAGGGCAAGGCTGTGACCTTCTCACACGCACACACCCGTCCTCTTGCTCAAGGGGAACAGTAACCACCCACTTCGTCAGTGAAACTTTTCGCAACCTGAGCGAGGCGCGAACTCCCGTCTACCAGATGGCAAGCGGGAACGTTACCACTGCACCAGCGAGCGGTTACCACTGCACCAGTGTGTGTGTGTGTGTGTGTGTGTGTGTGTGTGTGAAGGGCATCTCTTTATGTGTGTGTGTGTGTGTGTGTGTGTGTGTGTGTGTGTGTGTGAAGGGCATCTCTTTATGTGTGTGTGTGTGTGTGTGTGTGTGTGTGTGTGTGTGAAGGGCATCTCTTTATGTGTGTGTGTGTGAAGGGCATCTCTTTGTGTGTGTGTGTGTGTGTGTGTGTGTGTGTGAAGGGCATCTCTTTGTGTGTGTGTGTGTGTGTGTGTGTGTGTGTGTGAAGGGCATCTCTTTGTGTGTGTGTGTGTGTGTGTGTGTGTGTGTGTGTGTGAAGGGCATCTCTTTGTGTGTGTGTGTGTGTGTGTGTGTGTGAAGGGCATCTCTTTGTGTGTGTGTAAAGGGCATCTGTGTGTGTGTGTGTGTGTGTGTGTGTGTAAAGCAGTGAAGGGGATAATGTGACCTCCTCTTATGTGTATATCGGAGGTGCCTTGCTTGACGTTTTCATGACAATGCTCCCCGCCTCCTTTGTAATATTGTTGCTGTGGCTAGTGGATGACACAACACACACGCTTTGCTTCGAGTATATAAACACCTCTCTCTCTCTCTCTCTCTCATCTGCAAGTGTTTTCTTCTTTTTTCCCACTGTCACTTTTCCTCTCATCTGTTTTCTTGAAAGTATTTTTTTGTCCGCATTTCATTCCACCTCCCTCTCTTTATATTCTTCCCTCCCTACTGTCATCTCTCCTCCTTTTTCCTGTTCGTCTTATTTTCCTCTACGTTTCATTGGTTTGTTTTCTTCAGTGGTTTCCTCCCATTCTGATTTTTTCATCTCCTTCCTACCTACTGTCTGTTATCTTTTATTTCTTTCCTTACCCATTCCTCCTTCATTCACTTCTCCATTTCCTGTCTCCCTTTCCCTTCCTTTCTCTTCTATTTCATGCTCCTCTTTTCTTCTCTTCGCTCCTCTGACGCCCCTTCATTTTCTTTCCTCTCCCTCCCTATTTCTCCTACTTTTTTATGTGATTTTGATAAATGAGGATATGGAAGACCTGGACAATGTTGGTCTCTTTCTGCAGCTTTGGTTTATTGTTTGGCTTATACTATGAGAGAGAGAGAGAGAGAGAGAGAGAGAGAGAGAGAGAGAGAGAGAGAGAGAGAGATTCTTGTGCAACTTGCTTTCTCCCTCTTCGTTTGTTTGATGTATCATTATTTTTCGTTCATCTAGTTGTTTACTTAAAAATCTTTGTTTATCATTCAGTACGAACTGCAAAAACTCAGGGAAACAATGTCACCGAAGATAAAGCGTGAATGGGTATCTGATATTCTCTCATCGGTTTAATAATGATATACAGAAAAACATACTGATTGGCGGAGAGATAGTTATGAAGTAGGATAGGGCAGCTAAGACGAGCATGAGAGGAGCACTAGTAAGTCTTTCCCCTCAGCGGGATTCGAACCTTTGTTAGTTCAGCCCCTTCGACCAGAGACGTGGTAGGTTACCGACCACGCCACTATCTCCCTAATTCCTAGATAATATATTGTGGCTTTAAGTGCAATAAAGAAAGTTAAAAAGGAAAGGCAGTAGCTTATAACGAGGACTTACTGTCTTTACCCCAGAGGTCCTTGCGTCACACTCCACCCTCTCTCATGTCAGCACATGCATTCGCGTCTACATATACGTAATGCAGGGGGCGGTATGCTGAGGGTCATGTGGCACCCGTGTATCCTTTGATTTGACCACGGTACCGGGTTTATTCCGACACAACAGACACGAGACGTAAACAATTACTCTGGTGTCACAGACCTTCAACACCACTCGTAGTACTTGTAAGTGGAGGCGATTGTGCACCAATGTCTCTCCTCACCTACCATTCGTCTCGTTATATTGTTAGGGTTCTCACTTTGCGTACTGCTACATTAATGCATATCCTCATCTGATTTTCTTCCCATACCATTGTTAGGGTCCTCAGTTTCTGTTATGATATACAGTTTCTATTTCGTAACTCCCATTCTTCCATAACCATTAATAATTATTAGAGTCCTCAGCTTACACAAGGATATTCGAACACTTCTTCAGCGGCCAATCATCTCATGTCATAGTTTACCTAAGAATAAATAAACATCTTTTCTCAGCTGCCATTTCTCCCTTGTCACTGTTAGCGAAAGAATATACTGTCACCTTCTTCACCTTCCATCCTTCCCGTACCATGAGAACATTTTTAAGGTCTCTGAACTGTTGTTGTTGTACGAGTACGATTGTCCCTACGCTTCTCCGCTGACGTTATTTCTGTACCTTTGTTAGGGTCCTCGGAAGCGTAAATGTACACAAACGACTTCCTTTACATTCCATCGTTTTCCGTACCATAACAAAGCCTTTCCGCAATTATCATTCATCCTTAAACATTGCTATATTCTCTTCAATTTAACGTGACCTAGATTTTAGTTCTTTTGCACCTGATTTCACGTAGCTAAGTGACAGGAAAAGACAATACTATGGCACTGCTTCCTCCCTGTAGCACTTGTGACTAGCATCATATTCTCGTGTTAGACTACAAATGCATCTCAGTATGTAATTTTATACGATATTAGAGTAAAAAGAATATGATATCTTTGGTGCTACTGTGTTGGGTCCACGTTTTCATTCGACACGTGTAAGGTTTTCTGTTCCCAGTCTAGTTTTATTACGAGTTACATATTCCAACTGCTGAGGGATGAAAGCATAGGTTTCTTATTCTGATTTGTGAGTTCAGTGTTAATATTCTTTTGAGAGGTGGGGCTTGAAAGGGTATGATGTTTCCAGCGCAGCGAAATGGGAATATTTTTGACTGTGGACCGTATTATTAAAATCGTGAGAGCGAAGGGGTAAACCAGCCCTTTACGAAATTCCCGAAGTAGGTGACAAAACCAGAACATGTTTCACCTTTCCTTGTTGTTGCAGACGCCATTCTGATACGTTGCATGCAGGCTGCAATGTTAATACCCGCAGGCGTCCCATAATGGCCGTCAGAAATTAAGGTCGTTGCTTCCCCTTCACAATCTAAGTTTTTACATCGAGCCCATGATATATGATGATGATTATTATTAAGAAACATGTACCCAAATATCGGTTTTGCCTTTAACCCATATTTTTGTGGTTATGAGGTCACAATAATATCTGTCATTAGCGATTAACCACAATAGTAAAAATATCTTATTTTCCTCCATTCTATCAGACAATTTTTTACAACTCTGGAAAGACGCTATAGTAAATGAAAGGTAGGTTTATGCCTTCTAGATTTTAAAGAAACCTTTGAGTGCATAACATCTTGTGAGAAAAAAACGAAAAATTAAAAAGACTTGATATTACTGGAAATGTTAATGTCGCATACACTTCTTAATAATCCTCATGGTTAATTGTTAAATATCTAGAATATCGAGAAAGTAAAAATAACACGCAAAACAATATTAACCCGCCGTATACTAAAGCAAACAGGTAAGGAAGAGGCATCAGACAACCTCGTAGACCCAGGGAAATACTGCCTCATAAATATTAAACTGTAAACTCAAGGATTTTCATATGTAGGTTTACGTGGTATTATGGGAACTTATTATATTTAAGGTTGTATTCAGTCCCATAATCCTAAAATACAGCTTTTTATCCAACGGCACTAAATTTAGCAAACATTTTAAAAGTTAAATACGTGTATGTCTCACTTTCATCACACAACAGTGACATATTCGACTACACAGGTCCCCCAAATCTCTCTCTCTCTCTCTCTCTCGCTCTCTCGGCTACGCAAAAGCAGATCCTTGCTCAGTTCGTCTCGCATTATCCTTCTCCTCTCTCACCTCACTTAACATTCCTGCAGCCTCCTTCTCCTCTTCCCACGAGTAGTAGTGCACTATTTCTCGCTCACTTCACGGCCTCTTCAAGCTGTAAGACTGTTGCCGGGGGGAGAAAAATGCGTATCACTGGGAAACAGATAAAGATACATATAAGGACAGACAAGACAATAAGGTTCCTGCCAATGGGTAGAAAACAAATGAGAATGTGAAGCTAGTGAGAACGTGAGCAGAAACAAAAACAAAAAAAAACTGGAAAGCACTCATAGAGCGCATACCTCCGCCAATGCCATTAAAAAGGATCCGGATCCTTAAGAGATACTGTGGAATACATAGGATCCGAATCCGCCCCCAAATTTAATCATGTTCCTTGACCCATGGCCCACTCTTCCACAAAATTCATTGAGGCTTTTTGGAGATATTATATACATGATCCTGATCCGCCCCAAAATTTAATCGGTTCTTTCTTGGTCCATGGCCCACCCTTTCACCAAAATTCATTGAAATTAATTGAGAACGTATGGAGATATCGTCTGAACAAACAGACAGACAGATGAAACTGTAATAGGCAGAGCGCTTGCCGGATGGATCCCCGCTCTTCCTCCCCTCCCCCAATGCTCCCCCTTCTTTCCCTCCTCCCCACTCTTCCCCCTTCTTCCTTCTCTCTCCCTCTTCCCCCTCTCCCCCTCTTTCCCCTCTCTCCCTTCTTTGTGAACCTTTTTTTTTCTGAGGAGCCTTTACATACCTTTACTTTAGAAACCCTTACAAGCCCTTCCTTGATATGCCATTACTAATCAAGGCGTTACAAATCATTCCTCAATAGAATTTTCCTTAACATGCCTTTCGTCAAACAAGTCCTCCTCCATCGACCACTTGCAAGCTCCTCTTCAAAAACATACTCCTTCACCAGCTCCTACAAGCTCGTCCTCTACAAACCCTTCCTTTTGTGCAGACTGGGTTGAAAGGAGATGGACGATAATGGTCTTTGCCCCAGAAAACAGTGGAAGCCATACGTGGCTGTCTCCATAGGTGACACATGTGACCTCCTGCCTAAACACACACACACACACACACACACACACACACACACACACACACACACACACACACACACACACACACACACACACACACACACACACACACACACACACACACACACACACACACTAAACATTCTTCACATCCATTTACTTCTTCATGAAAGTTGGTCGAAAAATATCAGATTTCGATAATATTAACTGGGTAGCGAGAGCAAAAATTACCCTCTCTCTCTCTCTCTCTCTCTCTTTCTCTTTCGTTCACTGACCTCCTGCTCCCTTTACTTTTCCCCTCACATTATTATTCATTCATAGCACAAACATCCTCGTGAAAGCCCACCTGAACTGCGAATCAAAACACGCTCCCAGCCTCGCCACTCCCAGGGCTTCCCGGAGCCAAACAGACGAGGAAAGGCTTCTGGCAGTGACCGAGGCGAAGGAGAGGACGACCCCGAAGCCTTGAACCACCGCCCTCCATATAGTCTTGGTGATACAGAGAGAGGAGGCGTGAGGGATAAGACAGGAGACAGAGAAATAGAAAAGCAGACGAGAGAGAGAGAGAGAGAGAGAGAGAGAGAGAGAGAGAGAGAGAGAGAGAGAGACTGTGGGGACGGCCGGAGCACGAGACCGAATACACAGAGTTAGACAAAGGATAATGATGAGTCGGTGAGCCTTTGAGGGAAACATTGACGGGACAAAGCGCTTCCTGGAAACTGTAACATCTGCTTGACGACCAACCAGCCTCTTGTGACAGCCGGATTTGCTGACTCGCTGACTGGCAATCGCTAATGAAGTCGCAAGTTAGGTAGAAATTAATTGGCTCCGAATTTATTTTGCATTCCTTTAAAACTTGTGATATTCTGTCTACCTTTAGCCTGACGTCTGAATTCCTGGGAGGTGGCAGCGAAAAAACTGCTCACTTGTTCCCCGGTCCTCCGCCATCCCGCTGCCTTCCATCCAACACGCATCACACTCATTCATATACCTCTCTTCCCCCTCCTTCCACCTCATCCTCGATCTGCCTCTTTCGTCTAGTAAATTTCTCACGTTCCGTTCTCTCCATTGTACTTTTTTCCTTAGGTGAATTTTCTGTGAGATATTTTTCTATATCCGTTATGCTGAGTTGTTCTGTGAAGTCCGGACCTTGATATACTGTACAGTATATTATAGGACTTTGCACCAGTAAATAAAGAACACTTTCAACCAATAATCTATATAGAAATACAAAATACCACTGTTTATTTATTTATGAAATATGTATATGTAGGCTATACATATAAATACACACACACACACACACACACACACACACACACACACACACACACACACACACACACACACACACACACACACACATGCCTGTGTGTGTGTGTGTGTGTGTGTGTGTGTGTGTGTGTGATTGTATGTGTGTTTGTATGTGTGCGTAATAATGAAAATTATTTTGTTCAGTGAACTTGTGAGATAAAAATTATTTCAATTAACTGGTGTATCATGAAAGTATGCATTCACATCAATCAAAACTGAAAGCAATTTAGGGGCGAACACCTGAGTGACGACCGGACAAACAACACATACACGCAAACACACAGGTAAAATATTTTCTGGATTACCTGATGATTGATTTCGAAGTCCTTTGACCTCCACACACACACACACACACACACACACACACACACACACACACACACACACACACACACACACACACACACACACACACACACACACACACACACACACACACACACACACACACACACACACACACACACACACACACACACACACACGATTGGAAAGAGAGAGACAGGGAGAGAGAGAGAGAGAGAGAGAGAGAGAGAGAGAGAGAGAGAGAGAGAGAGAGAGAGAGAGAGAGAGAGAGAGAGGGCGGGAAGGGGGGGGGGTAGATGTGGCAAAACACCCACTGCTGCTTATGATCCAGCTCTTTGACACTCCAGCAGTAAAACATGACCTAACTTTGACCCCGGAAGTAGGGCTAGAGGTCAGGAACTTATCGCGGGTTGGTAATAGACTTAATTATCCAGCGGAGGTCACTGCCACTTCATTCTCCCTGTTAGTAGGCAATTTTGCTCAGATTACAGATAGCTGCTGCCAGGCGATTTTCTTAAACCTTAGGGATTGTCCTGGTATTTGAAGAGCAAAGAATGGCATTTAATCCTCTCAGTTCATAATGTAGAGTAAATCCTGCATGAAATAAAGCTGTCATAATAATAATAAAAAGTTATTATAATTTTAAGTTTTTGTCTAAGTTGTTCTTCTCTTTCATGTTTTATGGTGTCTTTTGTATAGGCTTCATACGTAACATGTGGTGGAAAGATGGAATGGGGAGATATATACGAGAGAGAGGTGTGTCTTGGAGGGAAGGCATCTAAATCGTATGGGACAGGGCGGCATCGGGCGATTTGTTTGTGGCCATCGCTTACGGGCTTAAGAAGTCTCACAAATTGATAGATAAATACACACCAGTAATATACAGTAACATACAGAGGTACCAAATGAAGACAAAAATTAGTAAAAAAAATGTGGAAATAAACTTTTGTAACCCCTTACTTCAAATGACGTATTTTTATTATATTCTTGACATCTGCAGACGGTCTTATTAGTAAATGGAGGAACTTTTTCTAATTGCTAGAGTCAGATATAACTAGAAGCCCATCCTAAGTTGAACAAGGTAATCAGCATTTTTCATCCACATAATAATAATAATAATAAATAATAATAATAAGATGATGATGATGATGATAATGCATAGAGCGTCATCGAAGTGAAGAGGCTAAACCTAAAATCTGGTAACACATTTCTTTCTACCGTACAGTGACATACAAGTAAACCATTTCAGGCTGATGCAGTACTCATCAGACGATTTTACTCAGCTTGGGAGAGATTTTTCGAACTGGTAGAGTTAGAGTTGGCCTTCACTCGCCCGTTCAATGCGAGAAGCCTTTTGTGAATCGTAATGTGAATATATGTGGCTGAAGGTGGTTATAATAAGCTATGAAAACCGTCACCAGATTCAAGGGGTTGAGTGAACACCGAATGACAAAGAGGTAAAGAATGCTACATCTTATTTCTTCCTTCATGAAAATTCTCTCTCGACTTGAATACACTCGTCCTTAGATAACAAAAATAAGCCACCAAAAAGATGTTACCGGAATCGGAGGGTTTGGGCTGTCTGCTTTCCACCTTAGGAAGCTTTGTAACACATCATAAACCCCCTCCTCCCAGTGCAAGGCCGTCTTTTGTAATCTGTTGTTGCTGGAGAGGGACGCCTTCATGCGGTGTCACGGATATAACCGGGTGGCTCATCTGCCTAGTTATACAATTGTCTCCCAGCTACTTACCTATCCCCCAATCGGAGGATGTTGAACTGGAGGTCAGGTTAAGCCTCCAGACCATTGGGTTCACGTTTCAGATGAACCTGAGGCTACTTTTGCTACTACTCCTATTCCTCCTCCTCCTCCTCCTCCTTCCTCTTAACTCCCATCAATCTTTACGACTCATATTCCCTTACATGCCCCACCACGAACAACGTTATCGTATCAAGTGCCTCTTCTCATGTCCTGTTGAGTATTTCGTGTCTTTTCCTCCTTTTTCAGCATTTTCTTTCCTCATATTCCTCTTCTGTGCTATTCTTTTTCTGTTTTAGCTTTAAGTCTTCCGATATTGCTGACTTTATTTTTCTATCCCTTCCTTTTTCTCCCGTGTCTTCTTTTTCCCTATGTTAACACTCTTATTGCTTTCTTGTTGCTCTTCATTGCCTTCTGATATGTCCTTTCTTACATTATTACCCTCTCAGTATTCCTCTTGTTTCATTTTTCTCCCTCTCCTGGTTTCTCTTTTTGTTCTTCCTCTGCTTTATAATGTTCTCCTCTTCATACATTTTTTTTTTTTCCTTTTTGCTGCTCATCCTTCTGTGTGTTTATTTCCTTCTTTCAGCTACTTAATATTCCCTTTTTTTCCCTGCGTTTTCTGTACTCCCTTTCATTTTCTCTTTGTGGTTTTTCTTCATTTTAGATTTTTACTTCTGTTAGCCCCTCTTCGATTTCTGTGTTCTTTTTCCATATATCCGATATTTCTTTTCCTTTTTCGATCTCATATTTGTCTTTCATAAAAAAATACTGTAATCTCTTTCTCTCTCTCTCTCTCTTTCTCTCTCTCTCTCTCTTTCTCTCTCTCTTTCACTGATCACGTCACTAGAGCCATGCCTGGTGCTGAAGTGTGGAACGGTAACACAGAACTCATTGGTAAAAAGACCTTGAAAATCTGGTGTGTTTGTGTGTGTGCATGTGTGAGACGGAGGGACAGAGGTCTATTTTTGCGGCCGTGGTATTCTAAACGTTTATACAATTTTCCAGCACCTGCCTGCAAGGGTAATCAAAACCTGTCACAACTATTATTAACTTATTCATATCGCTTCTGAAAATACTCCGAGTGTGATCCCGTTTCTTGATTCAAATGTTCTCATGTATCTTCCTTCGTTTATGAGCCAGACCGCTTTTCTTTCATGGGTAGGGAGAGAAGCAACTGAAAATTCTTTTGTCAAATTAACCCCTCACAAGATGCCGCTTGTGGCAATGGATAGATAGGATAGATATATAGGTTTTTTATATATACACTTCCTTATTCAAGTTTGGTACAACACAAGTCACTGGCTCAGTTCTTTTGTCCTCATTTTTCTGAAGTACTCTTTTCTGGAACCAATATTTATTTTTTTATATATTTCCCATTCATTCTAAAAATCTTTATCCATCATCATTACTTAATTCTTGCTCACTTTTGGCGTTCGCTATGATGTCAGTTTATTTTTTATTTTTTCTAATTTCATACGATTTTACTCGGCTTAGAAGAAACCTTTTGAATTAGATGGGACAGATAAGTTAGATATAGTTTTCATTTGCCTTTTCACTTCTAGAACGCTTTCCTTGTCCGAATATAAACATGTATTTTTAACGTAAGTGTAAATTGGTACATGCAGCCACAACAACTGCTGAAAAACATCAAGTAAACACACACACACACACACACACACACACACACACACACACACACACACACACACAGGTAGAACTTCGATTATACCCTGTGACCATTACTTTGACTAGTTTTCCTCAAAGTCGAATCGCTTCATCCTTGGCATTCCCAAACACTTTCACCATGTTTGATCTAAATCAGACTAAACTTATTCAAGCTGCACTTGCCATTTGACCTCTGACCTTTTACTTATTCTGTCAAAAACAGTAGATCAAGCCTTTGGCTGACCCTGTACCCTTCCACTGATATTAATTAAAATTATATTAGAACTGCTTTAGTTTTTTTTTTTTTTTTTACATGCACACAGACACACGCGGGACAAACTTTAGTCCTAACTTATGACCTTAACCTTTGACTTGTTCTCTGAAACTGAATTCCTGCATTCCTAACTTACCCTCAACCCTTCCAGCAAATTTGGCCTAAATCGGATCGGAGCTGTTTAAGGCGACCTTGCCATCTGACTCTGATCTTAGAATTGATCTCAAAATCATTAGGTCATCGTCGTGACTGACCCAAACCACTTCATCAAGCTTACATAAAACCTGATCAAAACAGACAGTGCAATACAACTGGGTTGCTTTCCTACAAAGTCAGGCACAAAGGGAAATGCTGAGATACTCGTACTTGTCAGCTTCTTAATGATAATCGTTCTGAAGGAATAAATAATATTTCCTGATACTTACTCTTAACTCTTTCAGTGCACGGACGAACTGAAACTTTTTATTCTCGTTATCCTCATGTGATTTTATTCAGCGCAGGAAAAAATGTTGCACTTTGGACTGTTGATTAACCCATTCGGTAGTATGGATGCAAGAAAACATTTTACTCCTGGTACCAGCAGGACAATATTGCTCAGCAGTGGGAAAATATACGGTCGCAGTTGGAAGTTTTAATAATGACTACGTTAAATCTTTCAACTGTGTAAATAGGAGAACTTTTACATTTGATCCCTGCTAAATGCAGTCGATTTTTATTCAGATGAAACATCAAAATAGCAATGTTAAAAGCATTCTTTCTCTGGCACAAAGGAACACCCACTTAAACTTTTATCGCGTAAATTTTAGTAGTTCCCTCTAAACTGGTGAGCAGACACATAGGTAGGCAGGATTGGAAACACAACCTCCATAATTATGGTATTTTTATATTGCATCTTTGTAAGCCCCTTTTAAAATCCTTTCTCATTATTTCAACCACATATTCTATTCCTACATGCCATCCTTAACCTATATTAGTATTACAGCTAACGTACACTTACACTTCGTCCTAATAATCCATCCTTATATGATATCCTTACATTCCCTCCCCATATTCCGTCAGTATATAACATTCTTACGTGGAATCCCTATACAGTCATCATTATATTCAATACATATATTCCATCAACATATTCCATCATCATATTACGTCGGTACAGACCAGCTTTGTCTTTCATCGTGATACACCACCATTTTATCTCATCCTTGGAGTTCATCTCTGCTGCATAATAAATCGTTACCTTGGATCCTAATAGTTACATTCCATCCTCATGTAAATCGAACGTATTACATTCTCCTATTCCATCCCTACCTTCCGTCACCATTATTTGTTTTCATACTGCTTCCAATCCTTATACCGTCCTTGAAATAATTATGTACAAAAAGGGCATTCATAGAGCAGACTATGAGAGAGAGAGAGAGAGAGAGAGAGAGAGAGAGAGAGAGAGAGAGAGAGTGGGGGGAGGGGGTCTGTCTTAGCTTCCTCCACCCCATGTCAACCTAAAGATGAGGTGATGAACTCTGAGTCACCACGAGCACTTTCCCCTGCCCACGTCTCTCTCTCACTCTCTCTCTCTCTCTCTCTCTCTCTCTCTCTCTCTCTCTCTCTCTCTCAACGTACCACACCACACTTCAGCACACCAAATCACACCATCTATACACCACACTGTCAACACATCACACCACATAACACCATCAACACATTACACCTTTAATAAGCAACACCACATCATGACCACACCACACCACACCATCCCATCAACATATCACATAATGCCATGTACAACACCACACCATCAACACATCATACCGCACCACATCATCGCTACACTACACCTTCACCACACCACACCATCAACACAGCACACCATCAACATACCACAGAATCACACATCACTCCATCAACATATCGCACTACACAGCACCATGAGCACACCATACCATCTACACACCACACTATCAACACACCACACTATCAACGTCACACAGCACCATCAACATCACACAACACCACACCATCAGCACACATCAACACACTATATCAAACAAAAACACCACACTAAACCATCATCAACCCAACACTCCACACCACATCACCAACACACCACACTACACCACGCCGCGTCACACCATTTACTTTCCACACATGAACACAACTTTAACATAGCACACTGCACCACACGTCACCAGAAAACCCCATCATCACACCACAACACCAACACATCGCACCACACCACACCACACCATTACAGCACAGCAAACCACACCATCAACATTCTACACCACACCACACCATCAACGCACTGTACTAAAACATACCATCAGCACATAACGCCATCAAAAGACCACACCATTAACAAATAAAACCACACCATCAACAACTGCAGATCACATGCACCACACCACACCATCAATACTACACCATTAACACCCAACGTCATGCTATTATCAAACTACAGAACTCACCACAGCACACCACACCATCACCAAACCATAACACACCATCAACACACCACATCAACAACAAATTACACACAGGATACGGTACCAGAAGTACACAGCACCATAGTACACCATGAGCCCACTCCACCATACCACAATATACCCACACCCTCAAGACAACACGATACACCACACCATCAACACACCACACGGTGGCTCAGTCGGTAGAGAGGTGACCTGCGGTCCTACCGGACCCAGGTTCAGATCCCTGCTGGGTCAGGGAACAGTTTAAGGATTTGAATTTCATAAAATAAGACTTTACACTTCTACCAGAAGACCCGCCGACATGTAAAAAATCCTCGCTAATACCAATACACCAGTCCTGCATTAGACAGCCCTGGCATGTATTCAATACGGACGGTGGGTGTTAGCGCCGAAGTGGTGACATGAAGAAGTGTATGGTATGTAGGAAATCTGCTGGGCCTTGGGAGCAGGCTGTGAAGCCTATGGCCAGGGTCGGACGCATAAAAAAAAAAAAAAAGAAGGCTCTGTCTACTTTTCACATACGAAACATGTTCCGTAAACTGAATGCAATCACCTGTTGCAGCAAGAACAAGGCAGTAACTATTTGTCACGTACTGAAATGGTTAGAGGAGACTGTAGAGAATAAAAGAGATTCTATTTACCTGAAGAAGAATCATTCATCTTGAGATCGCAAGAATGTAAGCAGTAAGATTTCTTATGGATTGAAAGAGTCAGCTGAGACTGTGTTCAGCCCTTAGAAACGAGGAACCACCTGTGAACTGAGGCTAAATCTAACCATCAAGAGGTGGAAAGAACAAACATTTAGAATATTTAACGTCCAGAAAGACAGAAGGAATTAACTGATGCCCTACACTCCCCCTCTCCCGACGACACCTATGACCCCGTGAGGCTGACCCCTTGACTTTTGAACTTAAAGACTAACAGCTTGACTAATGTGGGCCACGGTTTTGCAGAGAGAGAGAGAGAGAGAGAGAGAGAGAGAGAGAGAGAGAGAGAGAGTTCTTCTCTTGCTTTTCAAAAATATGCAGACATACTCAGAACACCGCAGTTATCAAAATATGAAAAGCAGAGATAAACTTCATTACCCACTCTCGTTCTTTTCGCACTTTTTATTTCACGTGTTCAAGTTATTCTTATTTTCCACAGATCCTCGAGTACAGAGTGTAGCGGCAATCTTTCTTTTATTATTACTAAATTTTACGATGATCTACGTGGAGAACTAAAGTAGCGATGTGGGTGAGACAGGACGGTGTGTCGTGGAAAGGGTCTTTGAGGAGTTTGAAAGAATGATTTGGGACCAGTTTCTTTCGAGATCATCCATGACATAGTGCAGTGTCGGGGATTAGGTAGGTAAGAGTTATTGTTAGGCAGATGGATAGATAAATACATCGAGAAATATCGATAAGAAGACAGTTTTTTAGCTTTATTTTTTCATTTACTGTTTGTTGGTTTGTTTTTTATACATATATGTACAGAAAAGATAGACAAGAGTTGATACATATATGTTGAGAAAAAGCGTTCAGTCCATCAAAGCAGCTACTTCCATCTCAATTTAGTATTTCTCATTAGTTCATGCAAACTTATCGATCCGTCACCCACAGTCTCAACTAAATGGAGTAGCCTTGAGGAGTGAGAGACGGGCAGTATTTTTCATATTTCATCATCTCTTGCAAAGACATTCACTCCACTAGAAACATTACTTTATCACTCCATATCCCGATCCTTAATTTCTTGCAAGTTTCAGCCACATCCACGGTATGTCGAAGTGGAACTAAAAAGCGGAGGTTAAATGAATAATTATAGTTTTTCGTTTGCCTTTATCTTTTATGTTTTCGCTCCACTGGGATCGTTACTTCTTCTTCAATATTTTTATTTTCATTTTTCTTTTATTTTTATTTTTTGCAACTTTTAAAATCAGCTTTAACCTTGATGTCTTGAAGATGATTTGAGGAGTGAGAAAGACTGACTTGGTATAACTGTCCTCTTTCCTTCGTCTCTTCCCTGAGCTTTTGGTAAATAAAAATCGGTATTCCATCACCCTATTTATTAAATATTTCTACAACTTGAGTGATTTTTCAGATACAACCTTAGTGTGTCGAAGCAACAATCAGACTGAATTTATTTTCCGTTTTACTTCTTTCTCTCAGCATTCACCCCACTATAATTGTTACATCATCAAACATTTTATATTCATGCTGTTTTTCTAACCTTAACGATCGGTCTGCTAAAACCTCGATTTGCTGAAGCTAAGTTGATGAATAAGAGACTCACTGCATCTAGTTTTTCGTTTCCTTCAACATTTGTAGAATTCTTTAATCTACAACAATCGCTATTTGATCAAACTTTCAATAATTTTTGCACGTTTTTTTTATTCCTTCAGCAATGGCCTAGGTGAACCGAGGATGGTTTGACGAGAGAAAGACAGAATGTAGTCCTTCGTCCTACTTCGTCAGCCATTGTAAGTTCTCTTTTTTTTTCTTGTTTTTTATTAGACACAATCATCAATTCACCACTTTTCAGTATTTCCATGGCTTGATATTGGGTTAATTTTTTATTATTCATGCATCAATGTTCAGGTTAATTGTCAACCATAATATCGACTAACTGATATTAGTTTAGTGAGTGACAATTGATTACTTTTCCAATTTAATTTCTCTGTAACGCAAGCTTTCACTTCCCTAGAATAACGTTTTCATTTTTGTCTTGTTTCCTTGGTATTTTATATATTAACTATTTACTTATGTATTAATGTCTAAAACTTATCACTTTATCATCCACAACACTGACTATTTTTTTTAAGTTGGCTTGGGAAGTTAGGCTTGAACAAACTTTTTTTTTTTTTCTTCTTTTATATCTGTTGACCATGCTCTCACTCCAGCAAAGTACCCATGCCATTCTAACCTCGTCACTTTTACGCTGTTCTTGATACAGTTAATCGATCCGTCTTCCCCAGTCTCAGCCTCTTGAAGTTGACCTGGCGAGGGGACGATCCAGATAATGTGTTGTTTTCCCTGTTTATATAGCAAGTTCTCTGTCAACGAGAATCAATACCTAGACACTCGTTACCAATGTCCTTAATTATATCTGAAAGTTTATCAAATCGTCAGCCACACCCTCAGTTTGCTGAAGTTTGAACTGGTCAGTGGTAGCCTGAGTGTTGCTTACCATTTTACCCTTTCTTCTGCAAACTTTCACTCTGCAAGAATTATTTCAGTATCCCCCTCCTCCTTCCTTCTTTCCTTTATTTTCCTTTTCTTACTTTCTTTTCTCAAGTTCAGTGTTACTTCAGCTGTAGCCTCTGCTTGCTGAAGAGAGAGAGAGAGAGAGAGAGAGAGAGAGAGAGAGAGAGAGAGAGAGAGAGAGAGAGAGAGAGAGAGAGAGAGAGAGAGAGAGAGAGAGAGAGAGAGTGCATGATACGGCTAGACAATTTCATTCAACTTAGGAGCAGCTCTGGGAACAAAATCTTATGTCGGTAGCCAATCTTGGAACTGTGATGGTACTTATAAAGGATCCTAACCAGTCTATAGGATAAATAAAACTCTGAAAAGTTAGCCATTCTCACACATCATTCTGTATTTCTTTTATAACTTTAATATTCACTCCTGTTTGACCTTAAAGTGTTTCAAAGGCGTGTGGGTGAAGACAAGAGGGTACAGAAGTAATTTGATACATAATACAGCCCCAGGACCTTCAGGACACACACACACACACACACACACACACACACACACACACACACACACACACACACACACACACACACACACACACACACACACACACACACACACACACACACACACACACACACACACACACACACACACACACACACACACACACACACACACACACACACACACACACACACACACACACACACGGAGAGAGAGAGCCTGGTTGGGTGGTTTTCCTGCTTTTCATGTCACCTTAAAGATGAGGTGAGGTGGGGGCAGCTGACTCGCCCCAGGGGGGTTTGGGGTTAGGGGCAGCTCTCTCTCTCTCTCCCCTTTCTCACCCAACCCTCTCACTCCCCCCTCTCACCCACTCTACGGTCCTTCCCACTCATTCTGTACCCTCTCTCACCCACTACCTACTGCCCATCTGTGTGTGTGTGTGTGTGTGTGTGTGTGTGTGTGTGTGTGTGTGTGTGGATCCTAGCTTGCGTTACTGTCCTCTAAATATTCCTAGTGTAGAAAGCTGGTGGAATATAGAAGCCGTGATGGAACAGTCAGAAGGGCATAGTATTGTTTTGTAAGGGTTGCATGAATTGGGTCTCTCTCTCTCTCTCCCTTACACAACGGTTAGATGAGGGTGGATTCTTGTCCAGATGGAGTTACGCACAACGGTTAGATGAGGGTGGATTCTTGTCCAGATGGAATTACGTGTTGAACTCTCTCTCTCTCTGACAAGCATTTTGTTGCCCAGTTTCATATCTCTTTCCTTTTGTCATTATTTTCTCTCTACACTTCCCTTTTTCTTTCCAACCATTCTTTCCTGTCGGTTTCTTTCCTTCTCTTTTTTCCCCTTTTACTGGCTACTCCTTGATTCAGCTGTCTAGGCTTTTTCCTCCTCTGTTTATGATCTTCCTTTCCATTTTGCTGCTGTCTTTCCTTCTTCTGTTATGTATTATTCTTCTCGCTTAGTTCCTTTTCCCCTGTTTACTGGCTACCTTTATTGTCTGGCTTTTTTTTCCCCTTCTCTCTTCTAACCACCATTCTCCTTCTTTTCCCTCTCTTTACTGTCCCTCTTCTCCTTCTACCATTCTTCTCGTTTAGTTTTTCTCTGTTTCTACAATTATATTTTCCAGTTTTCTTCTTTGCTCTTCCTTTAATTTCTGATCATTCTTCTGCCTTTCCTTTTGTCTCTTTCGGAACATTTTTATTGCTCAGTTGTTCTTTATCATCTTCTGAACCTTCTGGGTGTCTCCAATTTCTCCATTTCTTCTGTTTCTTTGTTCCTCTCTTCTTCACTTGTCTTCCAGATTTTAACAATTTCTTATTTTAGATGTTAGTTGATCATGCCTTTAAAAGCAATGTGATGGGATAAAATTCTAGACTGATTGCTTAGTTAAAAATGAAAAGTGTTTTGAATGCATTAGATATGATATTCTTAGCAATCTTTTCCCCTCTTTTATATTCACTCATTTTTTTTCTATTGTGGTCTGGCTAACACATTGCTTTTCTCTCAACGTCATCTCTTTCTCAACATTCTTTGTTTTTTGTCCTCATTTCCTTTCTCTTTATCTATCATTCTAATTTCTTCTCTCCCTACCAATCCTTTCACTCGTTTGTCACCTCTTGTCCTCCTTTCTTTTGAACAAATTAGCTGTTCCTATCTCTTCCTCTCGCCTCTTGGCCATTCCTTTCACTCAGTTGTCTTTCTTCTTTTTTTTTCTTTTTCAGGCCATTATTTTTGAACTTTCCCTCCCGCCTTTTAATTTTATAATTCTTCTGGCCCAGTTTCTTCATTATTCTTTTTATTCTTTCTTCTTCATTTTTTCTTCCTTTCTTTCTATTTCACTTCCTGAACTAAATACTTCTTTTTTTTATCATTCTTCACTTTCTGTTCCTTTTTTTCCCTTTTCCTTGGTGATGATTCCTTTCGCTCCTTCCTTCCCACTCTTTCCATTCTCTCTTCATCCATTCTAACCCTTTTCATTTTTTCCGCCCTCTCACTTGCTGATTGTTCTTCCTCTTCTCTTCCTTTCGGCTGTTTCTTTTTGTACTATTTTTACGACTCAACTTCTCCTTTTTCTTCCTATGTATCGACCTTTCGCTTTCGTCCCTCTGCCTCATCGCTTCCCTCTTCCTTTTTCATCATCTTATTCTAACGTTCTCTTCCGTCTTTCTTTGCTTTCTTTCCCACCTCTCTTCAACCTCTTTAAAAAAAATTTCTTTTCACTTCCTTTTCTCTCTTCTTTCTCTTTCTTCTCGCTCCTCTTCTTTTCTGCTCTTCCTCTCTTTCTGACAATTCTTTTCTCTTTCCTCCCTTTCCTTTCGTGGATTTGTCTCTCCCTCTCTCGTTCTTCTCTTTCTCTTTTCTGTAATCTCTCTTCTTCTGTTATCTGCTTCTCTTTCTGATCCTTTTTTCACGCTCTTCCCTTCCTCCATTTTACCCACGCATCTTGTAACGAAAGGTCTCTCTCTCTCTCTCTCTCTCTCTCTCTCTCTTTCTAGTATCTATCTATCTATATATCTATATCTGTATCTATCCATCTATCTATCAACTTATATTCCTATATATCTATATCTGTCTATCTATCTGTCTATCTATCTATCTATCTATTTACAGTATATGTACTGTATATACTTTCTTTTTGCTTGTCATCTTTTGTTTACCTTTCTAACCATTCTTTCTCTTCCTTTTTCTCTCTTCACTACTCCTGTTCTTACACATTTTTTCCTCAGTTTCTGGCTATCGGTAAGTTTTTTTTTTTTTTTTTTGCTTTCTTTCCCTCTTCTCTTTCCATCCTTTCATTCTCTCCTATCTAGTTATCATCTTACTTCCTTCCCCCCTCTCTCTTTCAGGCTATTCTCCTCGCTCTCTTCCTCTCCTGTCTCCCCTTGCTCTCTTCATCCCCTCTGAACCCCACAGTTCGTCCTAAACAATCTGACGCCTCTCAAAACTTCTGACCACTTCTCTTTTGACCCCCATTCTTCACCTTCATGACCTTTTGTGTGTTGTTTTCTTGCCACCGCTGGACGACCTTATACTGTAGGCGGCATAGGCTTTGTTGCTTATTTTACTTAGTTTATGATATATATATTGGACTTTAATTTTACCATCTTATTTATATAGTTCTAGTATCGATACAGTTTGCTTCAGTAACTTACAAGAGGATAAAATGGTGCAATAGGCAAGGTAAATCGCTGTGGAAGAAATGTTAAGAAATTTCCGAAACTACTGCCTATTCTGCCCTTAGGAAAGAGTCTCGTATTGAAGAGATTTAATGCAGAACTCCAGCTCTAAACGTCTCTCCTATGCTTAACCAAATCACCTGTAGATAGAATGAATTTTTGACATTTTTTTTCTCTCTCTCTCACTCTCTCTCTGCCGCTAGACGGTTTTTTTCCGACATAAGAAAGATCTCTCATAATTAAGGAGTTTGTGAGAGCTACATCTAACCCCTCCAGCTGGAAAAGCCTCTCATAGAGTGAAAAAAAAAATCGTCTGAAAGTAGAAGCAATAAAAAAAAAAAAAAACATGGGAGGGGGACATTGTTTTCCTGTTATTTTTTTGCAGAGCTGATTTTTCCTCAGCTGAAGAGACGCTTTTCCAAATGGAGAACTGAGATACCGGTATATCCTTCATTAATAACTTTACAAGAAGGTTCATCTACGGCCTCTAGAGCAGAATAAAGACATTAGGTTGCAGCAAGACTTAAAAGAAATAGTGTTTTCTTTATGCAAGGAAGAAGGAACCAAAGGCCAGGAGCCCGTATAGTGTTCCCACCAAGAAAAAACGAAACATACGACGAGAAACCACCCCCAAGCTTAATAAAGTGGAGGGATGGTAACAAAAAGAAAAAAAGAAATAAGGTTTTAGATGCCACTAGGATGTTAAAGGGTCCGTCTTCCTGGTTCCCGTGTCTATGTTAGTGACTTTGAATTGTATGAAGCCGTCTGACAGGAGCGAGATTAAACAATGTAATCACAGTGAAATGCCTAACTTTTAAACAATTCAGTTCCATGCTAAGCTGAAGAAAGTCATCTAATGGTAGCAAGAGTAAAAAAATTATGGAGTCTTTCCTCGTTAAGGGTTTTCCACATCTTTTTGACGATGTTCTTGTCTAACACCCTCAGTCCAATGACCATATTATAGTTTATTCCTGCAGCTCAGTCTATTTTATTTGGCTGGGTAAAGAGTGGCTCCCTCTAACCCCTCTGCTTGAAGAATCTCGTCCAAAGATTAAGGAAAATGTCTACGGATAGAAGAAATAAAACAAAAGAATACGTCAACCAAAGGAAGAGTTAGGTTTTGCAGAAACTTGACGATTTACCACAGCATAGGAAAATCCACTCGTAGTCGAGGGATTATTAGTGAAGTTTGTTTGCTAGTCCATTCACAGCCAGATCTTTCTCCTTGGATGAATTTATTATCATCATTAACAAAGACAAATACAGTAAATGACCCGTATGGATAGAAACTGAAATTCCTTTGTTATGAAATTGGAAAGCTGTGTGAGATAATTGGAGCTGAATAGAATTGTACTTTCTTAGCAAAATAGTTACCGGCAGTCTTTATTTGTGGTTAGAGGGTGAATAAGCAGTGTGGTGAAGAGGGGAGATTAAGCCGATGATGTTTGTGATGTCTTTTGATGCTTCAGGGTTTGGAATCTCAGGAGAAGTTGGGTGTTGTGTTGGCTGTTTTGGACGTCTATATATAGCTACTGGGGTAAATTGTTCATGTGGGCGCGGAGGGGAGAAGGGAAGCAAGAGGGGAGGCAATGGAGAGAGATCAGAGAGGAAGGAGATCAGAGAGAGAGGGGAGGAGATGGGGGAAGAGAGAGGAGAAGAGATGGACAAAACAAGAGGAGGAAGAGGAGAGATAGAGGGGGAGAAAGGGGAAAGGGAGGAATAAAAGGAATCAAGAGACGAGGAAAGAGAGAGAAAGAATAGGGGAAGAGAAGGGAATCAAGAGAGAGGGAGAGAGAGAGAGAGAGAGAGGGGGGGGAGGGGAGGGACATGGAAGGAAGACGGGAGTAAGAATGAGAGAGAAAACCATGAGGAGGAAGAGAGGACGGCGGGAGAGTGAAAGAAAAAGGAGGAAAGACAGACGATATGGATGGAAGTAGTGAGAGGAGAGGAGGGGAAATGGGGAAGAGAGAAGGTGAATGCAGAGGGGAAATGGCGTGAGAGAAAGGGAAGGAGGAGAAACCGATTGAAAAGACGAGAAAAGGAGAGAGAAGAGCATAATGGAAGAAAGGGGATGGAGGTGGGAGAGGGGATATGAGAAAGCTGAAAGAGAGGAAGGGAGAAAGGAGGAAAGGATGATGTAAATGACGCGAGATTGAGGGGAGGCGAGAGGAGGAGAGAGAAGAGAGGAGGAGAGAGAAAGAAGGAAGGAGCGGACTAAAGATAGATGAGACAGAGAGAGGGAAATAGGAGGAGGAGGGATGGAAGACTCTAGGGAGAAGAAGGAAGGTCTGAGGGAAGAGAAAGAGATGAGAGAAATGGTGGAAAGACAGGGAAAAAGGAGAGAGAGAGAGAGAGAGAGAGAGAGAGAGAGAGAGAGAGAGAGAGAGAGAGAGAGAGAGAGAATAGGGAAGTAGATTGGAGTGAAGAGGGAGGAAAGGAGAGGGAGGAGGGAATGAAGAGAAGCCCGTCAGGGGGAAGGTAAGGGGGTGTCTGATATCAAAATGCCAGAGGTCGCACTGAGTCACCAAAGAGAGAGAGAGAGAGAGAGAGAGAGAGAGAGAGAGAGAGAAGGATGGTGGAAGAAAGAGGGGGAATGAAGCCAAAGAACAACACAGAATGAGCGACAAAGAAGAGGGATGTGGAGAAGGAAGGAAATGCAGAGAAACAGACAGAAGCGGGAAACATGAAGCAAAAATTAAATTAGGATGCAAACAGAGAGAGATAAAGGAATATTTAAATGAACTGTCAACCATCTGTTACTTATTTCTTGCCGCCTCATGGGGAATATTCATACCTTGTGTCGATGGTGCAGTCAGCGTTGCCATTGTCTAACCAGCATAATTTTGTAAGTTCCATAATGCTTTGTCGTATCTAATTTCTTACATTCTCTGATTATGTGGTTGGCCTAAAATTGCCATCCCTCTATCCTGAATGATGAGATGTAAGCATAAATCAACACTCGAGGCATGAAAAAGTGCCGTAGATGCAGAGCCATGATATTGTCTTATTTTGCCACTACAATGCTTGATATAAACTGCAACAGGACAGAAAGAGTATAGTAATTCTGTGAGCCAGTCAAAATGTCCATGCTCATCACACCAGAAGAATGAGCCGTTTCGCAATGCACGGGAAAGGGAGGCACAATATACGGACTACCCTGTACAAAAAAAAAAAAAGTGAAAGAAGAACTGCGAGATGAAGAGTGGATGAAAAGGCAAGAGGAAAGAATGGAGGAAAGAAGCGATATTAAAGGAGAAAAACGCAACAGAAACGGCGTAAAGACTGAGATATGACACAGAAAGTGAGAAGGACGAGAGATATAATGAAAAGAAAATGAGATGCCGATGAAAAACGAAAGGGAAGAAATGAAGTCTGGAATCAAGGCAATACAGTAAATATCGAGGAGGAAAGGAAAGGAATGAGAAAACATAAAGGATGAAAAAATGGGAAGGAAGACTATAATTAAATCTGGTGTAAGTATACCCTAATATTTCTAAAATAAAGAACGAATTACAAACCAGCACAATTTCAAAAAGCAAAGTATTGTAAACATACTTAGTGCTTAACTTTATCAAATTTCTACGACTCACTATCAGCCAAGTAAGATCGTGAGATGGTACCAGGAAAAGATTTACCATGAGTTATTCCGGTGACACAACCTTTCACCTTTCCATTTGCTTCCCGAAGCGTCCATCTCTACAGTTACTTCGACAAACAAGGGATGAGGCTATGGCACACTTAATGTCTGACTTGTCTCATACCTGTGATTGGGGTAAAAGTAATCTTGTTGTATATAATTTTTCAAATACTCAGTTCTTACATCTTTCAAACCGACAAAATCTTTTCAGGATTATCATCTAATTTCTAATAATATTAAACTCAATCCTGCATCATCTTTTAAACATACTTGGTGTTTCATTCTCTCGGGATTTATCTTGGAAAGATCATATTACCTCTCTTGTAAAATCTGCTTCTAAGTGATTAGGTGTGTTAAGCAGACTCCTTGCCTTCTTTGCCCCCGCATAGTTATTGACTTTATACACTGGTTTTATTCGCCCCTGTGTAGAGTACAACTCTCATGTGTGGGGAGGCTCCTCGCATACAGTTCTTCTCAACAAGGTGTAGTCAAAGGTTTCTTGTCACATTAACTCTCCTCCTCTTACTGGTTCCCTTCAGCCTGTCTCATCGCCTCACTGATGCATCTTTATCTCCTTTCTATCGCTACTTCAATGGTCACTGCTCCTCTGAACTGTCTGTTTGCATCCTTACACCATCACGGTTGGCGCTTAACACCCGTCTAGCAACAAACTCTCATCCCTTTTCTGTTCATCTCTCTAATGCAAGAGTTAACCGTTACTCCCAGTCCTTCATGTATGCAACAACTGAACTCTGGAACTGTCTCCTTCCGTGTGTATTTCCAGCTGCCTATGATCTTCAGTCACTCAAACGAAATGTGTCCAGGTTATCTCGAAATGAACGGATCTTGAATTTGGCCCTGTTTTGTTTTTGTTTTTTCTCGGAGGGAACAACTTTGCGGGCTATTGGCCTTTGGTTCCTTCTTTCTTGCGTAAAATAAAATAATACACTGTACAGTATACAGTACGTCATTTTGATGAACTTAATGCGGATCACGATAAACAAGCAGACTCTGAGGTTTGCCCCTCACTGCCACTTTCTGTTATTAAAAAAGAAATTACTTGTACCACCATTTGCATTTTTTTTTTTTGCGTCATGTGGCTGGCTCTGTGAAACAAGTTTAGCTTCAGGACTGTAGTCTGTGTAGTAACTTTTATTGCATGTACACTCGGACATAAAATTTTCATTCTGCAAAATTTTCTACTTTGTGTGTGTGTGTGTGTGTGTGTGTGTGTGTGTGTGTGTGTGAGAGAGAGAGAGAGAGAGAGAGAGAGAGAGAGAGAGAGAGAGAGAGAGAGAGAGAGATTAAATGGGGAAAAAACAAATGTCAAGGGAAGCAGAACAAAGGGGAGATTAAATGTCACAGTAAAAAGAGACTGTAAAATTTATCTTGCAAAAGAGTCGTCAGAAAAAAGAGAAAGAGTTTGAAAGCGGATGTAGAGTAGGCACAAAGAAGAATATGGTCGAGAGAGAGAGAGAGAGAGAGAGAGAGAGAGAGAGAGAGAGAGAGAGAGAGAGAGAGAGAGAGAGAATGAAGACGTTAAAACAGGGATGGAAGAGAGGATATAACGAATCCCTAAGTTTTTTTTATTTTTTTATGGGGCGGTAAAAGGAAAAAAATAAATTATGAATAAGAAGTATAATGGGTAAGAAATCGTAAAGAAAAAATCGCCGAGAGAGAGAGAGAGAGAGAGAGAGAGAGAGAGAGAGAGAGAGAGAGAGAGAGAGATGAGGGGGCGGTGATCCGGAACAAACAAGATAAAATGGATCACGATTAACCCCATAAGAGCTACACATAGATTTACGGGAACTGATTTAAAGAGAAAACTTGCGTAGTGAAAAATAGCAGAGATAGTAAAGTTAGAAAAAGAGATAGGGAAGGAGAGAGAGAGAGAGAGAGTGAGGAAGAAGGATTGGCTTAGGTCAGGACGGCTTTATAACTGAAAGAAAAAAATTGAAGATAAATATAGGAATGAAAACAGTTAAATAAAATGCCATAGAAAGAGAGGAAGGGAGGGGAGAGGAAGAGAGGGAATTGAGCTGAAACAGAGGGTTACATGGATTTCAGTAACTTTTTCAATGATAGAGGGGGAGTGAACACAAACTGAAAAACGGAATGAATAATAAAAATCAGTCTGTGGAAGGCGGCACTTATAGGATTATTACTAAGTTACAAGAAAACGACAAAGATAAGCGGTAAAGATAAGCAGAGCGTTCAAGTTTTCCTAGACTGTGAGAATAAGATGCTGAAGATGATCATGATTTTCACAGTGCTAATGTCATAGAAAAGTAGTGTTGAAATATGAAATACCAGTTTAGGTCTTGTTGCCATCATACCAGTAGTTCTATCGGGATGTTTTTAATAATTCTGCTCTTCGTCTGTACCGACAAGTCATCAAAATGTTAAAAAAAAATAAATAAAAATAAAAGGTACTTCCTCTCATCGGTGCACCTTATCTTTGTCCCCCTCCTTCTCTCTCTCTCTCTCTCTCTCTCTCTCTCTCAATAATAAAATGTGTGATTCAGCACAAATGATGTATATTGCCAATTTCCATTTGTGAGGAAGATTGTTGGATGCCATTTAAGCACTACATAGACAGTATGCACTACCGTAAAAGTAATTCCTTTTTAAAAACCATTTAAGTATTATTGATGACTTTAGTACTTACATGTTATTGTCATGAAATAATAACAGTTAAGCTTAGAAAGACAGCAAATAATACTGTACACTCCCTATCTACAAGTACCTCACATGGAAAAATAATTAACAGGAATAAAAACGCTGAACATGTCCTCGTGTCTTACATACTGTTCTCTCTCATCCTCTCTATTTTGGTCGTTAGTCATAAACTACAATAAATAATGCTTGTGAATAAGCCACGTTGTTCTGGGTAATTATTGCACTGTTCCTTCATGTAACTAGTGTAGGCTACTCAGAATTATTAATTGATATCACTGCAATAGTAACAGACCATCACTTTGATACCATGAGCCACAGAAAGTTTCCATAAGCAGTTTTTTTTTATTTTATTTTTTATACTGTTTCCCCCGCTAAGGAGGTTCATGTTGGCCAGAGTAAAATAAACATGTGACCTTTGTGTGAGAATTGGGGGTTGTTGTTTCTTGTCAGTGGGAATCAACCTCAGGATTGTGTTGTATGCAAAAGAAGTAAATTATATTCATGTTTTAGTTTCTTCCAAATGTAAAATTACATTTGAAAATAAGGAAAAGTATAATTTTAGTATTCCAATCATTAGTAGATCTTGAAGCTTCACGAAAAAAAAAAAAATCGACAGCGACAGTCAAATAGATTTTCTAAAATCATATATGCATAGTGGACTCAGAAGCACAAAAGTGTTATAGCAGACACTGCATCCAAATAACAGAAACTACATAATAATAATGATGATAATAGTAGTAGTAGTAGTAGTAATAGTAGTAGTAGTAGTAGTAGTAGTAGTAATAAGCAATTTTAAAAATTTCACACATCCTTGTGGGAGATTTTCTTGTTTTTTGCCATTATTATTATTATTATTATTATTATTATTATTATAATTATTATTATTGTTGTTCTTGTTATTATTATTATTATTGTTATTATTATTATTATTATTATTATTATTATTATTATTGTTGTTGTTGTTGTTATTATTATTATTTTTATTATTATTATTATTATTATTATTATTATTATAATTATTATTATTGTTGTTCTTTATTATTATTATTATTATTATTATTATTTTTATTATTAATGTTACGGTATTATTATTACGGGATTGTTGTTGTTGTTGTTATTCGTCGTCCGTAAACAACTAAATGACGTCATGACCCACCGTGCATGACGTTATTGTGTGACCTCAAGAAGCCATGCGTTGACTGGCTGGCTTCATGTCCAGCTACATTCCGCCGATATGCCCCTCGTTATATGAAGCACACCTAGCACCAGTGTGTGTGTGTGTGTGTGTGTGTGTGTGTGTGTGTGTGTGTGTGTGTGCTCATAAGGCTCGTATGTGTGTGGTTCATTTGTGATTGTGCGTGTGTGCATAAGGAAAATGTAAAATAGAAACAGATGACATGAATAGAAGGGGATACATAATATTGCATAACATAGACGTAATATTATAACACTCCCCCTCCAGATTTCCTCACTAGATAATTTTATACATTCATGATATTCATCCTCTTTCAAAAACTAAATTATTTTTTTTTACGGCCCGAATATCAACTGTTCATTTTTATGTGCCATCTGATCTTTCTTTCTTAATAACTAACTTTTTTTTTTACATGCTTTCATGCTTTCTGTTCTAAATAATTTCTCGCTTTCGTTCTTCTGTCTGTCTATCTATTGCCAGACGCCTCAATCCCGTACGGGGTGGCCATAAACAAATCGCCTCCACGTCGCCCTGTCCCCCGCCATTTCACTGCCCTGCTCCCAACTCACACCCCCCTCTCTCATATACCTCTCCACTCCACCCCTCCAGCTCATCCTCGTTCATGCTTTACCATATCTTCTTTGTTTTTCATCTGTATATAAAATACGTTCATACATCCCTGATACTCATGTCTTCACCGTCCTCTCATAGTAATTTTATTCCATGCTGTCTCTACCATCTTTTCATACTTTCTAGATATCGATTCCATTTCTTGCATTCTGAATTATGTTTCCTTACCTTCCTGACACTCATTATATCTCATGTTTCCTTCACTTACGAGGATCTTTCCAAAGGTGAGGCAGATGGTCTAAAGGCTACAAGACTAAGAGGAAAATTACTTCATCGGATATAAGTAGTTAAGCTTTAAGATCGTCTACGAGAGAGAGAGAGAGAGAGAGAGAGAGAGAGAGAGAGAGAGAGAGAGAGAGAGAGAGAGAGAGAGAGGTTGCTGGACTGAGGGATTTAGAATTACTTGTTATTTTGACCCCAGCCTTAAATGACCTTCACAGTGACATCGTACCCAAGAGTGCCGAAGCGTGTAATGTAGCCTACCTGAGCGTAAACGAAGGACAGGAGAAAAAGTGTCAAATTAAGTTACTTCGTGTCGAGCTATTTTCATCTGGTTTTATTCTTACCTTCGGGATTTTAATTTGTACCTAAACATTCCACGACAGACACAAAGAGAGTCTTAATAACTTGCTTCGCTTGAATTTGTATATCATTCATTCAACCTCCAGACCTCTCTCTCTCTCTCTCTCTCTCTCTCTCTCTTGCCTAGGACATATTTTTCGAAATGGAGGGGGTGAGATAGAGCCTTCATTATTCCTTAACTACTAAGCATCTCTCTGAAGACTAAAGTGATCGTCTGCAGCAGCACGAATAACCACAAAATATTGTCATCATGCCGAAGTTTATATGCAGTCACTTTTTACACAGAGTAAGTTTATTTGTTTTGATTTCAGCCTCGTCCTTCTACCTGTCTCGGAATTCTCACAGTGCTATGGGAGGGTACGAATGGAAGCACAACGCCCCCACCTTCCCAGAATCAAAATAGAGAGGTGCGTATGCGTGCGGGGATGTGGATGCTGGTGTGTGTTCTCGCGCCAGGTGAGTGCTCGAAATGGGCGATATGGCGGTAGATTTAGGTTTGAATTTATCTGTCATAGTTACATTGCATCACACTCAGGTATGTTGAGCCTGAGTGATGTATCTCGTCCTTTTTATTTTTTATTTTTATTTCAGAATCGTGTCAGTACCATTAAATCTGTGGGTCTTCTATCTGTCTATCTATCTATTATCCAATCCTACATTGCCCCATGAGGGGCATAGGAGCCCAGGGCTAGGCAGTTGGTCCCGACATTTAAGATGAGAGTGACCAACCTCACTCATCTCTGAGTGGCATTACATGAGCAATCAACCCCAACCATCCCTTGGATATAAACCTTCACCGGCTTAATCCGATTGGAGCGCAATAATTACCCTAACTGTAAAAAAAATAAATAAATAAATAAAGTCAAACTCAACCCAAATAACCTACATTTAAAATGAAGCAGCCATGTAACTATGACTTAATTCTTTTGAGCCTGATAGTCACCACTTGAGTTATAATAAGGTATGGGAAGAAATGGCAAAAGACTGGAAGTAGGAGAGGCCCCACTTGAGCTCGAGTTTCTTATTATAACTAACTACGCCTATTCGAAGAGCCTCTCGTAGCTAGTATAAAATGGAAATCGCGTTCTGGGGTTGAAGAGTGTTACAGTTAATTGCCATCGTCTGGTAGTGGCACGAACAATGTATGAAGGATGTCACCGCACTGAAGGAACTATTGCTGACAGTTTCTGACGCCATAACTACCACAGATGTCCTTGAAAATTAAGTAAAAGCGTCTGGCGTTAGCTAATCGCTTCAGTTCGATGGTCTTTTTTTTTTTTTTTTTTCTTTCTGGCCTTGCTCTGTCCAGATGAATCCCCGAACATAAGGTCGAAGGAATTAGTAAGGCTAAACCAGATGAGCTTACCTTTATGTTCGTCCCTCTGTCTCTTCGTGCTGCCGGCCGCAGTTATGACAGACAGGATGTCATATGAATCCTCTCAGGGTGACGTTGCACCTTCATGCTAGTGGTCGACAAGGTCGTCTTAGTCCAAGGATTATAGTAATAAAAAAAGCCAACCCTTCCCCACTTGCTACTTCTTCATGGCTGGCATCCCTCTTCTTAAAAACATCCAACGTTCTCTAACCCTCGCTTTCCAAGATTGACATGGCCTTCTTTTTGCCAGTGCCATATAAGGCAGAGACTGTGTCACATTCGGTGATACCGGGTGCTATCAATATACAGTATGTTGTTGGGTGTGTGGATGCATTGCCTGCTGGATGCTGTGGATGCTATAACCAAAGTCTCTTGCATACTGCATGTTAGATATTGTCTGTTGTGGCCTGTCAACCACCATGACAAGCAGATCTGTATCCTTTGCCACAAGTGTAACGGGTCGTGCGATATTCCCAGGAAATGCTAATGCTGTGCTACTTATCAAGCAGTCAGCATCAGCCTGACTTTGACAGCAAGCAACGCCTTCAGATGTAAGCCGGTCCTTCAGGCTACTGACTAACCGTGACTTGTTACAATTTACTAAAATGGAGCGTTGATTGCCCGTGACTGATATGATGAAGTCAAACATCACATCAGTGCAGCGATTCTGTTCAGCTACCCTTGTTGACAGGGTAAGATTTGCTAAAGCATCAAAGCAGACAGTGCATTCTTTGCCATAGTTATTGGTAACGTGATTCACAAAGCTGACACACACATCACCATACGTGCAGTCCACAGGCCTTGTCACATTTTGCAGCAAATGTCCTCCATCCACAAAATAGTATGGGTTCTTAAGAGCTTCAAGGAATAATGGGACTACTGGGGCTTTCAATACCATGGCAAGACCACGTTTGTTGTTTTTGTGCATTGCATCCTGAAGCGTGTGCAGGGCTACCTAAAACAGAAAGTACAGTATATAGAGACCTGGATCTAGAACAATGGTTCTGTGTCGTATGATGGGGAATTAATAGATGCTCTTCTTGTTGACTGCCAGACACGCACCAATTTTCTCTTTTGGCCATGACATAATTTATGGGATGACTTAGTTTTGATCAGGTAAGGTTTGACATTTTTTGTTCTGTCCATTATTATACAGTACCATGATACTTCAGATGGATGAAATATTCACGTAAGGAAGTGGTGATCTTAGTAAAGATGCAACGGTTGCTTGGACGGCGCGGCAGTCAAACCGAAACTGTTCTGTTCTCACAATGAACACATTTTTTTAGTACGTGCGGAAGAATTATCCATTTTTAACTCATTTTGCAGGATGACAGCTCTTCCTTCTTATTTTTATTCTGCCAAAAGGCAATATTATTTAGCTTAGTTATGACGTCTAGTTTGGAAAGAACTGGAAACAAACTCTGATAACTTCTTTTTCTATGAGTGGTCTCCCATCAAGTGAATAAAATTTGTCTGACTGTAGCAGAATTAATTTAACCCTCAGGCGGTCCATATTTTCTGACAATATTTTATGGTCAGTATGTTAATTACTAAAACTAATCTCACACGATCAGTGTTTCGGACAAAAGTGGCACACAGTATGACGTTCTTATGTCGCTTTCCTTCTTGTCTAATCTGCGTCCCTAGGAGCTACCCCATTCATTTTAATTCGCTGACGATATTGATTTCATAAATATTATTTCTTGCAACCATCAGAGGATTTTTTTCAGCATAATAGTAGCTTCTTTGCCATCTAAGAGTTAAAATGATAGAGATGTCACTTCTGGCAGGCTTGAACGTTGATCACGGAGTGGGCTGGTTACTCATGGCATGCATTACCTCCCGATCAGCCTAAATTAAAACTTGATCTCTTATGGATCATCCTTAACTGAACAAAATAATTTGGCTTTAGCTTGACTAAAGTATTACAGTTATCCAAACCATGAAAAAGTTCATAGTGACTGATGAAATCCTAGAGTCAGATTTTTTTTTTTTTTTTTTTTTTGAGTTGCAGACCCAGTTCCACTATAGTTCCTTCACCATACTTTAACTCAGATTATCGCTCATTTGCAGCCGAATTCGCGTAGCTCAGTAGGACAATAACGATACTACGGTCATTTTGTGTTATTAATCTCAAAATGGAGACACGTCAATTTTATGCCAACTAAAAGTGAAAAGAGTATATTAGCAAGACCGGCAGGGGGCGTGCATGCTACAACCACAGTCTGCAGTTTGAATCTCTGCTGACAATATAGTAACCTCACAGTGTCCGAAATATTGACAATATGAAAAGTACTCTAACCCATTAATCCAGTTTCCGTCAATATTTCCTTTTGTCAGCACCACAGTCTGACTCACATAGTTGGAATTATTGTCAGGGTTTGAATATTAACTGTGTGACGGTAGGATAAGAACATAATCACATAAATGAAGAGGATTATTTTTTCCTTATTGTTTGGGAATTCAGTGATCACCAATACTCACTAAACCTTTTCACCGCTAGGAATGCACTTTTAAAATCATTTCATCATTTACAAACTAAGGGAGCAGACTGGAATTTTCAACATAATCTCTGGTTCCCGTCTCCAACTTTGGTGGTCCTCTGACGTCAGCACCTCTAGTTACCATTGTAACTTTCCCTTGTGTGTGTGTGTTTGTGTGTGTGTGTTAAAGCTTCTGTATACGAGTATGTGGCTGTCTGGGCATTGTGCAAGCTTTTGCATTTATCTGTGTGTGTGTGTGTGTGTGTGTGTGTGTGTGTGTGTGTGTGTGGCAAGGTAGTATTTATATCCTCATTCTCAGCTCTTCACCAGTCAACTCTACTCTCTCGCCCACACCAATCCATGATCTGGTGACCAAACGAAACCGATATGAAAACTTAAACTTTTCTCTCGTCTGTAGGGAGGCATGGAAAGCAAATCGGTGTTTCTGACGTCACCGGGGGCGTGCTGTCACTGCCAAACCATGGCATTAAAGCAATATGGGATAAGGAAATTTTATGGAGGCCACAGAAGAAGATACACCCACACAGTATACTGAAACTGTCAGTGTGAAGACAAAACTGTTTCGCTCCGAGTTTCAGGATACTTTTACTTTGCCTGTGCTTTTCTTAATATGCTTCCGTTGAGGTTCTTGTTTCCCTATATATATATATATATATATATATATATATATATATATATATATATATATATATATATATATATATATATATATATATCTGTACACAGCGTATATGTAATGTAGATATATAAATTTATTACTTGTACACTTATATGTATATTGTATTTATATACTGTTTTAGCTTCTTAGCCTTGTTTCTACGATCTTCAAGGCACAAGTGCCAAAAATTTTGGCTAAATATCACAAGGTGACCCTCAATACGCTGCGAACATACAGGATTACATAAAAGAACATAATGTTGCGTTCTCCTTAATGTCCGCTCCGTGTAGTACTCACTACAACTCTAAAAAACTGATATGCTTGTTACCAACCCTACCACCGAAAATGGTCCGTTTCGCATAGAGAGTTGGGAGAGTAAGTTACGTGGCAACAGTTATTTAGGTAACACAGACAAATTGATCTTATTAATGGTATCCGGTTCAAACAGTAAAGACGTATGACTTATTTCATGGTGCCCTGAAATGTTCCTAGGGTTGAAATATACCCACTTACTGTAACTGCATTTCTTTCGTAACCTTACAATACACCCAGGTCCAGCGTGTAGGTATTATTCATCCACTTAAAGAACACCAGACTTTCACTGTGATGTAATAAAGAAAATGGGAGTGTTCAAGTGAGACAGGGGGGAGGAGGGAGGAGGGAGGGAGAGACGGGTCAGGGAAGAGGAAGGGTTGAAAGCATGGAAGCCTCAACAATTTCGTGCTTCAGGTGCGGAATGGAGCCCTAGAGAATGGAGGGGTGGAGGGAGGGAGGGAGAGAGAAGAAGGAAGGAGGGGGGGGGGACGATCAAATAATCACTTTAGGTCAAGGTCGGAGAGAAGCAGACGACTATCCCTGGTGGGCTACTTCTCACCCTTCCCCCCCTCTCCCCTCCCTCACACCCCCTCCGGCACACTCTCACTTTCACTCGCCCGCCCTCCTCCACCCCCTCCCCCACCCTCAAGTCTCCCTTCCACCTCCTCCCTCTCACCCCCACTTTTCTTACCCCCTGGTTTCCCCCCTCCCCAGCCCCCCTGCCTCTCCCTGATCTATCCTTCGTCCCCCTGGTTATTTTCCACGGCCATATCTCAACCTCTCCTACATCCCTCTTCCCTTCCTCTCCATCTCCTCCCTTTTTCCCTTCCCCCCTCCTTCCCACCCTCCCTCCCTTGCTCTCGTTCTTTCCCTCTCTCCCTCTTCCCTCCCTCTCTCCATCCTTATCACGTCCTCTCTCTCTGTCTCTCTCTCTGTCTCTCTCTCTCTCTCTCTCTCTCCTCTCTTTGTTCTCTGCTTTTTGTAACCTTAATCCTGTTGTTTTTGCCTTGCATTCTTACATGTGTTACAATCCTTCCTTCTTTATATTCTTCGGATTTCCCTCTTTTCATCTCTGTCTGTCTGTCTGTCTGTCTCTGTCTCTGTCTCTGTCTCTCTCTCTGTCTCTCTCTCTCTCCTTTCTGTATAGATAGATAGATAGATATAGATAGACAGATGGATAGGTATGAGATGTTCTGTCCAGGATAAAAAAAAAGTAAACCACTCAAAAAGAAGTGTTACGGTATAAATAATGAAAAAGGATGTTTGGATTAACGCAAGGAATAGAAGAAAACTTGAGAGAAATAAGCTGAGAAATACAGGCAAAACAGTAAATAAATGAGGAAGTAGAGAGGAAGAATGAGAGGGAGAGAGCAGGGGGGAAGGAAAGCAAGTCTAAGAGAGGAGCTGAGATAAAAATTGGAAGAGAAGATGGAAGAAAGAGGAATAGAGGAAAAGAATCATAAGAAGAGGAACGAAGGGTGAATGAAGACAGTCAAAGAGGAAATGGGAATAACTGATAATAAAAGAGAAAAACAGAGGAGAATAATATGATAATGACTGGAATAAGAGAAGGAAAAAGAAAGGGGAAAGGGAAGGAATATAAGACAGAGAAGAATGAAATAGGGAAGAGAAAGAAACGATGGGAGACGGGAGGAAGGGAAGGAAAAGTAAGAAGAAAAGAAGTGAGGAAATAAGGACGAAGGAAAAATATGGAAAGGTATGGGGAGGGAGAGAAAAAGAACACTGATGAAAAGAGGTAAAAACACAGGCAGGGAGAAAAGAAGAGGAAGGAAGGGTGATGATAGAAAGGGTGGGTAAGCAGGGAGGAAGAAGGGTGAAGAATGTTAAAGGTTGAAGGAGAGAGGGATTTGAGAATATACATGTTTCGATGGAGAAGAAAAAGAGGTGAGAAAGAGATAGTACAATAAGGAGTAGGGGAAAAATACCAGAGAGAGAGAGAGAGAGAGAGAGAGAGAGAGAGAGAGAGAGAGAGAGAGAGAGAGAGAGAGAGAACAAAATTAGAAAAACTTTTTTATACAAATTAATAGGAAAACATAGGGGAGGGGGGGACAAGACACAAGAGAGGAGGAAAGAATATTGAATGGGCAGAGAATGATAAATAAATTGTATATATGAAGACGAAGACGTAAGAAACCCTAACTGTACACTATAGAATGCGAAAGAAAACTGGAAATGGGGAAAAGCAGAGGGCGAGGTAAGATACAAAATGAGTTATAGAGGAGGTGACATAAACAAACATGAGAGATAGACAAAATGACAAAGATACGATATAAACAAGTCAGAAAGCATGAAATTCAGAGGGAAAGTAATGAAAACTGAAGATAAAACAGACAAACAGGCAAAGATAAAGCGATGCAGCAACAAACACGAAAGCCAGAGAGAGAGAGAGAGAGAGAGGGGGGGAGGGGAAGGAGGTAGGAGGTCCGGTCCAAATTCATTGATCGAGCCCTCAGGAACACACTGCTCTGACGTCACTACCCCGCGGCGCAAGTCATTCACAAAATTCAGCTGTAGTAGTGCTCGGGGCCGCATGAATGGGCGGGCTGGCGGGGGCGGAGGGTAAGGGGGGTGGGGGGAAGACGGTGGGGAGATGGACGTGGTTGGAATGGGCGTGGTGGAGGAGGGAGGGAGGGAGTAGAGGATGGCGTTGTGGGATGGGAATATTGGGATAGAAGTGGACGTTTGGGAAGCAAGTAGATGGGAGTGGCTGAGTGGGGGACATTTGAAGAGGATGGACGTAAGGAACAGAGAGAGGAGTAAGAAATTCATAGGGGTTGGGGGGGGGGGCTTTAGAATAGGGGAGGGATGAGCTTAAAGGGAAGGAGAGGGAAGCGTTGGGGTAGAATAGGAGACAAGACTGACGTTCTTGGAGGGAAAAGGGATGTGTGAGGGGAAAAATAGGGACACAGTTGTCTTGGGAGGAGGGAGGGAGGAGTAGAAGGCTGGGGGCGTGTGGAGATAAAAGGAGGAGTACTTGGCTTGAGGGGATGGTAGGGGAAGGACGGGTGTGTGGAGCAGGGAGAAGAGGCTGGGAGTATGGGCGGGGGGGGGGGAGGGATGGAATTATCATAACATTAGCTGGTTCACTGACAACCAAATCATACACTGCTATTTGCTGGGATAACGAGAATTATCTTAAGGTAGGCGAAAAGAAAGGGGAAATACGGAACAGAAGGAAGGAGTAAAGAAAGCATAACAACAGTAAACCCTTTCCTGTTAGTTATATTTCATCTACGTTGCAATCTTGATGTTGTAATAATAATTTATGAAAGAGAGCATCGGTTTCAAGGGGTTACAGAACATACTGTATAAAAATAGCTAAGGATGAGTTGTTGCAAAATATTGAAAGCAAGCAAGAATACGGCTCATAAGAGTATTTTCGGGTAAGTGAACTGAACAAGAACTGTTAACCTCAACTGTATTGCCAAAAAAACGCGTCTCTTTTCGCACATAACATTCTGAAGCATGGGCATAGTACTGTGATGTGTGAGCCACCTAGTTGGGTAAGGGCAAGCATTATCGCTGGTGCTGACTGATACTCGAAAATGTATCAAACTACACGATGCATGATATTATAGGGATGAGGTGCCAACTTATCCTCTCTAGCCAGGACAACTGAAGTGTTCAATTCTTGCCAACACCTTACGTTTTCCTTCAGCTGAGAGTGAATCAAGGCGCCTGAGTGTTAACTGATCCATCCATATCTGAAGAGTTCGCACATTTTCACATCCACCGGAACCTGGGGGCGTAATACCTTCTTTGTTGGGTGCAATTGATCCTTTCTCCCTTGACTCGATAAAACTAGGATTTATTCAGCCGTACTGCGTCACCCCCAAATCCGGAATGTAGTATTACGAGTTAGAGGAACCGAAAGAGGATTACCTTTAACCTTTTACAACGCTGTCAAATCCGGCCCCATATCATTAGGGTCGCGGGGGAAATATTGTCGGAACCGAGTAATAATATCCTTATTCATGTAGCTTTAACACTGCTGGAGCCATTAACAAGATCCGCCTCACTGATACCAAGAAAATGATTGAATAACCTTGACGAGCCAAAAATATGTGATCATTTGGTATTACACTCACTTCTTCGAATCTGTTAGGGTATTGGATTTCGTATCTAATTAATTACACACTCACGCACACACTGACAGAGAGAGAGAGAGAGAGAGAGAGAGAGAGAGAGAGAGAGAGAGAGAGAGAGAGAGCATTGACTCTGAAACGTCTTTGCAATTACGTGGTTTATGCCGTCAAGAAAAAACAGGTGATTCAGGTACCTTGTTTTATCTCAATGCTTCTCTCATCATCTGGTACATTAGTTAGACATTTGAATTATTCCAACCTTATTTCGTGTGTGTGTGTGTGTGTGTGTGTGTGTGTGTGTGTGTGTGTGTGTGTGTGTGTGTGTGTGTGTGTGTGTCAATTTCTCCTACTTCACGGAGTCTAAAACTAGCCAAGCCATTCTTCATGCATGAGTGTTTGTGTGTCGCTTATGAAATATTGCCAACCATCTTGCTCTTTCATTTCAAACAAAACATTCATTTCCTCCACCCCAGTTTAGTGATTTATGTTTGTATCTTTCTTGCTTTGCCATAGTGCTTGTTCTTTCGTATATTTTTCACTCCCTGATCTACAAACCCATTCATTGCATTTTTCGTGTACTTTCTTATTACCCCCGCCAGCGAAGTTGGAGGAGGTTATGAATTCATTTATTCTTGTCTATCTGTCTGTCTATTTGTCTGTTGATGAATTTCAATGAACTTTCGTAGAATGGTGGGCCATGGTCCAAGAAAGAATTGATTAAATTTGGGGGCGGATTCTGATCCGGATCCATTATGATGTCAGTGGCATTGGTGGAGGTATGCTCTCTCTGTGTATAGTACTTCCGAGTTATTTTTGTAGTGGCTGATGAAGTAGGTTATTCATAATACTTTTTTGTAATCCCTTATTATGTCTTGTAGGTTTCCTGCATAACGTGAATTACTGACTTCTTCTTTGTATCTCACTTGAACTTCCTGATCTAGTACGATACTCTCTGTCTACTCCTAGAATAGCTGCTTCTGTGTCTTTTATACTCCTTAGTTACGTACATTATTCTTTGTCTGTCTCTTGTACAGTACTCCCTGATATAGTGCTTCTACGTAATGCTGTGCGCTCATTCTTTCTCTGTTCTTTAGGTCCCTCTCTGATTCAGGTCTTATTCCCTGTTTCACCTTGTAACCCCCCCCAGTTCTCCCCTTTTCCCAAACCTCCCCCCCCCTCCCCTGCAGCAGCTGTGTGTGGGGAGTGGCAGGGAGGAAGGCAGGGAAAGCCCAAAGTCGTAGCCGGGTCTTGGCCGGTCACCTTTAAAGTCAGAGGGATGCGTCACTCCTCACAGGAACTCTAGTCCTTTTGAATTGGTGGACGTTTTACTAAGTTTACACAAAGGAACTATACGTTTGTTTTAACTGTATTTAAGCTAATATTTTTAGGGCTCACTTCTTTTGGAGTAGGACTTAATATTCCTTATAGGTATTCGAGACCCTTTTTAAAGTGCGGGACAATCCATAGTTTCACAGGAGAATATGATATATTTGGACGATTTCCTTTTGCTTCCGTTAATAACTCTTAAGAATTGTTTTCAGTTAGCTACACTAAAACTTTAAATGCCTATCAGCTCTGTAATGGGACTCATTTTTCTTTCAGGTTTATTTCCTTTTATAGCTTCACTTATGTTTACGGAGGAAAATGAGAGCGGCTTAGATTTATGCCTACATTTATCCAGGCACAAAGCCATTCACTCGATGTAATGTTGCCTTCAGGTGGCTATACACTGAGTGGTAAGCCAAACGATTTCCTATAACCCTGGGAAAGATTAAATGCATTGGGTGGTAGCCATACAACAAAGTGACGCCTGGTGGTCGAGTATATTAAAGCACTCCAGCCGGATGAGACCCGTTAGAGTTTACATCCAAGGGAAAGGTTGGAGGTTTACTGTTTACGTAATACCATTCACGGGCCAGAGTGGTTGGTCACCCTCGCCTTAAATATAGGGATCGAGTAGCCTACCCCGGGTCTCGACGTTCCTGATGAGGCACTAAAGGACTGGATGATAAACAGAATTGGTTTCTCTCTGACTAAATCCATGTTATCTTATTCAGCCACGTAAACTGAAAGGGTTAGAAGCCATCGCCGCCAGCCTTCACTGCGACGGGGAACCTGCACCACGTTACCCTTTCTGCTACCAAACAATTTTTTCTAATCAGAGGGAAAATCTCATGTTGTGAAGGAGTAAAAATCATTGACCAATAACCCTCGTACTCTCTTCGGACAATGAATGCTATTTATATTTTACCTTTGTTGTCTCTGGTCAATTGTATTCCTTATGGGATAGAATTTTCGAACAGAAGGGATTAGCTGCAATCTTATTTAATCTTTTCAGTACCAAGAGATTCTCCTAAGCTGAGTGAAGCAGTCTAGTGGTAGTAAAAATGAGCTACAAGATGACGTCATCATAATGAAGGGGTTGTTAACATGGTGGCATTGAGTCTTTCTACCACCAGACATTTTTGTCAGTGTTAATGGAGGACCTACGCCACTTTCACCAGCCCTCACTTCAGCCCTAGTCACACAACAGAGTCCTATGGTGCGATAAAGTAACTTGCGGCAGCAATTGGGAGTAAGCTTATTTTTCTCCGCTAAATATAGGATGGCCGTAACTTTGTGTGGTTAAAAATGGCAGCTTCGTACCCAAGCGACCCCGTTGCTTCCAGGTTAATCTTTTGGCTTAGGTGGGACTGGGCACAATATATACTCTTTGCTCGTACAGGACCGGATCCAGCACTTTGGATTGGGAGGGAGACGGGCGTGATTCTGAATAACTACATTTTTGAACTCATGCATGCTTATTACCAAATTCCTCAGAATTTGTCTATAAATCCCTCATCATTGAAAAAATTTTATGACAACGTTTATATAAGATATTGGTCATATTCTGGTAAAATAAAACTGTTCTTTTACTATAATTACGTAGTCACTGGTCTGCCGAAGATAAGAGGGGCGTACGTCCCCCGTGCGCCCCAGCCCGTTCCTGCCTTAGACTGTTAGAACATGAGAGAACATTCTAGAACTGAACACCTTTTATCTAGGAGTTCCTATAAAATTCCAGTCTAATTTTGTTATCCAGGGAAAAACAAAACGATATATTTAGCTTTCTGACGTGATCCCTTTTAAGTAACATTTAGACAATCCTAATGACATAGTTATACCATTCCATTAAAAAATTCTGGTGATTCTTTTTGTATGTGTGTGTGTGTGTGTGTGTGTGTGTGTGTGTGTGTGTGTGTGTGTGTGTTTTGTGTCCTAGTGGTCAGGTTTAGCCGCTTCAATGATGTGACGTCTTTCATTGGTTTATTCTTGTCACGGCAAGAAGGGGTAGGTGAAATCTATACCTAATCTCCAAGGTTCGAAAAATTTCTCACAAACCGAATAAAATCTCCTGGGGGAATCAAAAATAATTCAGTAAATCACGTCACCGATTAAAGGTTTCAAATGCTGTCTCTTTGTACCCTGACAATTCTCGTGCATTCCGGTCTAATTATTCCGGCGAGAGCAAAAGAACACACTGCCTTTTGCCTCAGGATACAATTCCTTTTGAAAGCTATTACATAATCCTGACGGTGCGCTTGTACCATTTTTAATTAAAGTCTCTGGTGATTATACCGATCCAGTTCGTTAGTTTAGTGAAGATAAAAATGAACAGTTTGTATCGAGACACTCTGCTTACTTTGCAATCATTTCTGAGCTGCAGGGGAAAGAAAACACTACCAGTTTCTTTCTCACGCAAGATCCTTTTTGAGAGTATTAAGTAATCCTGACGAGAAACTTCATCCCTTCTGTCTAAACATTCAGGTGATTCTTTTGTGACATTAAACTTAATGACCCAGTATTGCACTGAAGAATACACTCCTGCCTTTTAACAGAACGCCTACGTATTTCAAAGTTCAATAGATGATATAAGTCTAACGATACAGAAAAACAGAGTGAAAAAAAATGGGTCAGGGAAGAGAGGGAGTGGAAGAGACCTGCCGGGAGACGGAGGCGAGGACTATTGAACAAAATGAGAAACAGATATGTTGAGATGGAGAAACTGGGAGATTAATAATGAGTTGAAATAGTTGCATCCCCAAGCTTATCCGAATGTGAACCCAGTGGACTGCAGGCTGAAGTTTTCCTCTCATGCAGACCACTAATCTCCCTCTGGGGGGATACAGAAGAAACTGAGGAGCGTTTGTATAACCAGGAATCACCAAAGCCCGGTTAATGTCAGTGTCACCACGTGAAGGCGTTCCTCTCCAGCACCAGATTAAAAAGTAACTTAGAGATACAGAGAAGGGTAGTAGGTTTTATTCATTCAGATGTGGAATTAGCTGGAAAAAGCGAAATAAACTGACACTGGATGAGCATATTCAATGAGGGCACATAGACAGGGTGCAAAACAAATTCTTTAAAAGGGAGAATAAAAGTAATGTTCGAAGAGGGAAACTTTCATGTGGTATGAAAGAAATGAATGGTGCAGAACATTGCTGAGAGAAAAGGAAGAGGGGAAAACAGTGCCTGAGAAAGTGAGACAGACATGTGTGGATAGAGGTACCTGGAGGAGGCTCCACACGGCCATCCCTTCTGGAGGTGGGAGGGTGATTCCTGAAAGAGCAAGGCGTCGGCGATGATTATAATGATGGCTAAGTGAAATATAGAACTATGAGAGGAGAACAGAGTGATAGAGAAGAGGAACGTGGAAGTAAATACAGAATAGGTCGGCAGATAGGAGAAACGAGGCTGTACAAAGAGAGAAAATGGAAAAGAGGTAAAGGAGAAAACGACGTGAGGAAAACGGAAGAGAATGAGTGCTGAAGGAAATGAGATTGAGGGTTCTGTGTGTGTGTGTGTGTGTGTGTGTGTGTGTGTGTGTGTGTGTGTGTGTGTGTGTGTGTGTGTGTGTGTGTGTGTGCTGAAACTGAATGAAGAAGCAAAATACGGCATAAAACAGTACAATGAATAAGAGGAAGATATCAAGGAAGAGGGGAACAGTGTAAAATAAGCCAAATGAATAGAGAATGGAGGAATGAAAGCGTAAACCAGGAAGTGGAGGGGAACACACACGACGGGGTGAAAAGATTGACAGAAACAAAGGCGAAAAGGCAATATAGAAAAGGTATTGACCCTTTAACGATGGGAACAGCTCTAGTATTTTGCTCCAGCTAACGCCAAAACAGTTCCTTCATCAGAGCGTGTCACAGAGACCTGAGAGTGTCAGTACTGTCACCGTTTACCCTCTTATGTTTGGAAAAATTTTGGTGTCATATTAAAACTGACAGACGCGTTTTTTTTTTTCTGAAAGTAAGTCATAGGATCCTGAGAGGGTCTAAGAGGGATGTAAAAAAGAAAAAAGGAGAAGCAAAAGATGACGTATAGCTAAAGGAAGTAATGTATAAAGAAAAATAATATGAAAAGAAAGAAAGGATAGATGAATGAAGTGTGAATGAAGGGGAAGGAATAAGAACAGGGCGTGAAGGCTTAAAACAAGTGTGTACAGAAAGATAAGGGGAAAAAAATGTGGAGAGAGAGAGAGAGAGAGAGAGAGAGAGAGAGAGAGAGAGAGAGAGAGAGAGAGAGAGAGAGAGAGAGAACTGACCATGTACCCATATGAAAGGTGAAAAATATAGCTTCAAATTAAGAAAGTTAATACCTGAATGAAAGAAAATGAAAGACCAGCAGGAAGGAAAGCAAGCCATGAATGAGCATGAATGAGTTATAATGAAAACACTGAAGGGGTCATCGTTGCTACTGTTGATCAACCTCGCCCTGTTTGGCAGAGCAGACCCATCAACTGCAAATAAGCAACCGCCCAGGCATCGCCGTCTCGAGGAGTGAGCCAATGTTCCTTTGCGTTTGACAGAGCCTCGCCACAGCAAGGCACAGGGAAAAGAGTGGAGATTTGGCTCCTGGATGGATGCCCCATCAGCGTTTCTCCACCCAGTTAACAGGAGCATCACAGTAGGCTCTACATGCCCCCGTTATCTGGTTCTGCGATTACCACCCAGCTTTGCAAATGGTTTCTTGGGCTACAGGAAACCATTAAGTTTGTCACTCAGTGCAGAGCCACCTGAAGATGAATGAAGAGCAACACAAATCATTGGAAGGAATGGGAGAAGTAGGGAAAGAGGAGCCCAGACAGAAATAGAATGATAAAGGTGAAGGATGAAGTGGGCAATACTACATCATGTGAGTGAATGATGATCGCCGCCACCTACCACCGCAAATGAAGGAGTGAAAGCTCTAAATGAGTAACTTTGAACGAATATGTGAATAAATGAAAATGAGAGCACTGGCGGAATAAATGAATAAAGTAAGCCGAATGTAAAATCCCTGAATGAATGACAGGTTAAAAGAAAAGCTAAATGAAAGTGAAAGGAAAATCATTAGCACTGAAAGAATGAAAGAAGACAATAGCAACGGCGCACAATAGATGACAGGCGAAAGTGAAAGCCATGAATGAATGAAGAAGGGGGAGTGAAAACCTTGAATAACGTGAAAGTAAAAGTAAAAACACTGAATGAATGAATAAATGATGGAAGGAAGGAAACGTGAAAGCCGTGAATGAGTGAAAGGGGAAGGTGAACGTCGTGAATGAATGAAGGAGGGAGGAAGTGAGCGAGGGAGGTAGTGAGTAAGGTACGTTAGGTGGTGATGTGAGGGTAACAACGCCATCAAACTAATTATATAGTCAATATCGCCTTAATAGCCTCCTGCTGTAATATGTCCCCCCCCCCTCCTGGATTCCTGGAACTGGTGGGGGGGGTGGCTGGTTGGAGGTGGGGATGGAGAAGAGTCCCCCCTCCCCCTCCCGTCCCTTTCTTACACAACTGAATTCAACTCTCTCTCTCTCTCTCTCTCTCTCTCTCTCTCTCTCTCTGTCTCTGTCTGTCTGTCTGTCTCAACCTGTTCCTTCTGTGTCCTTCACCTCTACCACTTCTTGTTATTCTTCTCCCCATTCCCCACACCTCAACCCTACGACCCCTCTTCGCCCCCTTCTCTTCTCAGTAACATCACCCTCTTCTGACCACCATCCCTTCTCTCTGTTCATTTCCTGTCCTCTGTGTACCAGAACTCTACACCTCCTCCCACTCAGTCCCTCTCTCCTTTTCACCTCCCTCAACCATATTCTCTCGCAACCCCACGCTCTTCTTCAGTCTTCCTCCCTTTATAACCCCACCTTCTTCCTCAATCCTCACTGTCTCGCTCCAAGCCGTTTCTCCTTTAATCTGCTTTTACCTCCACCTCCACCGTCCCTCCCTCTCTTTGCTCAGTCTCCCCATTCACCATCTCATTCAGCCTCTACTATAATCTTTAGTCTCCTGCGTTTACTGCTTTCTCCTCCTTCTTCGTATTTATATTACAGTAGTCCTCCTCCTCTTCCCGTCATCTGTATTCACACTACACTACAGCCTCACCTCTACTCCCTTCACATCCCTACCTTTTCTGCTCTGACACTTCCACCCATATCTCTTTCACACCCCTGTTTCCTTCATACCATCAATATTTACACCTTACATGTATAAAACCAAGGATGAGATGGAAGGATGGAGTGGAGAGGCATATGAGGGAGGGAGGTGTGAGCTGGGAGCGGGTCAGTGAAATGGCGGGGGACAGGGCGACGTGGAGGCGATTTGTCTGTGGCCACCCCATATGGGATTAAGGCGTCTGGCAATAGATAGATAATTGTATAAAACCCTTAGTTGTTTTATTACTAAGACGCTGATGACTTTTTTTTTTTCTATTTTTAGTACCACCAGACGATTTTATTCAGGTTAAGAGAGATTTTTTGAACATCTGTGGCTGAATATCGCCTTAAAATTCCTTCTCATTACGAAAGATCTTTTCTAAGCTGACTTTAATCGTCTGGGGGCAGCGAGTTTAAAGCGAGAAACTATGGCATTGGAGAGATGTGGCTAAGTCTTGATTTCCACCAGACGGTTCTAGTGAGGAGTTAAAAGCAGCGTCTTCTAATCTCTGTAAAAGAAAAAAAACTTCCGGAAGATGAACAAAACCGTCTGGTGGTATTAATGACATAGAAGAAAGCAATTCCAGTCATCAAAATCGAATCAGTCACCTCAACCCATTGCCTGCGGTGACTTTCTCAGAGATTAAAAAAAAAAAAAATGGTGTTGGCTCGAATAACATACCGAATTCTCAGTATCGGGCACAACAGTTAGGCGAGGTAGTTTTCAATCTATTTGCAACAGTAAACATTTCTACGTTGAACTGTACAATATGACGTTAGGTGGAAAAACAGCAACAACTATAATAATGATACCATAATAATAATAATAATAATAATAATAATCATAATAATAATAATAATAATAAAATTCGTATTTGGCATCCAAAAAAATAACCTTTATCTCTATTGCCCGTTCTTACCTAACTTATACAAAGCACCCACTCATCCTACTCTACACATAACAGAACCACTGCACTCTCCTTTTTGTCTAACTTCTAAGCATCACCCTTTCACCTTGCCATAACCTTCACTACCTTTAAGGCTATCTCTTCTACTTCCTTCAGTCTGGCTTCTAACAATCGGCCCCTTAGGCTTAATCTACCCTACTGTAAGACTCTTGCTACTCATCCCATTTATGTAACTTATTTAAAACATACACACTCCTCCCTAAATACAGACGTACTCTTTCCATTTATCTTCATAAAAAAAAAAAAAAAAAAAAACTTTCATCATTTCTTACCCTGTCCGTCAGACTATCTTCAATCCTTCATTCTGTTACCTAAAATCAACCTTACTCAACCCTTCTCCTAAAACTACTCCTATTTTTCCCTTCTGTCTAACCTCAGAGAATCTCCATCATCCCACCTTACACTACTCTTGATCCTACACCTTTGCCAACACCTACTCCCTTCTGTCTGACGTATGAGTAACGCCACCACCACCTACGCCTTGCTACTATCTCACTTCCAAGAATCGTGCCAACCCCCAAACTCACCACCCACTACCCCATCACTCCACCACCTATTGATCCTTACTCGTAAATAACTCTTAACATAAGCTTCAGCACGATCATGTCTTTTAAATTTTCTTGCTACCTCGAGACAACGGTATTTAGGCTAAGGGAGTTTTTTTCGCTTTTAAACAAGAAGAATTAGGTCTTCTGTGTGTAACCTTTATTAACAATCTCCTGTAAACTAAATGATTTTTGTAAGCTTTAAGTATGTTTGGTTGAATTCCCGTTACATAGCATGAAAAATGAATATATAAAAGATGTTATCGTATTGACGAGATTAATGCAATTCTCAAAATCCGTCCCCCAGCCCACAATCCCTCCTCCTACTCACACTTATTACATACTACTCTAGTCTTATTTAACCCTCCCCCCTCCCCTCTTCTCCTCACTTCACTCCTGACCTTGCCTAATGTTCCTCACTTGAGCCTAGTTTCAAGAATCATCGAACTTCCCCTCACCACCTCCGCCCTCACCTACCCCAGTCTAATACCAGTGAACCCCAGCCCCTCCCCTCATCCCTCTCTCATTCCACCTCCTTCTACCTCATTCTTCTATTGTGTTACACGACTCCCCGTTCCCTTTTCGCATTTCTCCCCACTCCTGCCATGCTTCTTCAGTTCCAACTCTTAAAAGCATACCTCCCACCCCACCTATTCCCATTAAATCACCCCACCTCACATCCGCCTACTTATCCTTTAACAACCAAATAATTTGTTTATGTAAGTTAAGATACTAACATAATATAATTTCATCAAAAGTATATCTCAACTAACTAGATATTTAAGAAGAAAGTTAATTTGCTGCCATGGGACAACTAGTATCATATAACAGCAAACAAACTCTGCTTACACATCCCTTGTCTTTGGTACTGTCCTGGCCTCCTCTAACTGAACTAGTGTGCAAAATATACTAACCCTGGGATGAGAGAGAGAGAGAGAGAGAGAGAGAGAGAGAGAGAGAGAGAGAGAGAGAGAGAGAGAGAAGAAATTGATTAACTGCAATTTAGGTCTTAAGAAATCCTTGCTTCTTCCACCCTACATTTCGCTTGTTACAACATGACTCACATTTAACTTTGAAAACCCAGTCCTTCTTTCCCCCACCCCTTTAACCCCACTTCACGCAACCCTTCAACTACTCTTACTCCTAAAAAATTACCCCCATATTATTTTCAAGTCCTTCCCATTCCTCTTGTTCATATGCACTGCTCCCTACTCTTACATAACTCTTTCGATCCGCCACTAAAAGAGCCTACCACTCACACTTGTAGTACTTTTTCAATCATACTTTAAAAATACCATACAAAGCCTCTTATAACATGTAAAGTTGTAGAGAAGCTAGGAGAGTGGGACAGATACAAGGAGCAGACCGAAATACAGAAAACAGTGATAGTACACAGCGGTATGATGCAGGTTCGAAGGAGGGCTAGAGGACGGAAACAAGACACAGACGGTGAAACAGACGACAGTGGCAACAGACAGAGGTATTGTAAATGAACAAGAAGGTAGGAGACATAAGGCACTGATGATGAAACAGAACAGAGTGTTAGTTGAAACTTTTAAGATGTAGGTGAGCTGGAAGGCTGAAAGATGCAAGGTACGAACGGTGAGAGAGAAGCTGGTGATAGAAGACGGTGGTGTGGTGTAGGTTTGGTTAACTGAGTGTTGAGGACAGGCGTTAACTTGTTAGTGTCTAGCCAATAAGCTCAGTTGCAGTTAGTGGGGCTTGAATCCACATTACCATTTTATCCTATTCACTTGCTCTTAACCTTAGCTCAGAGTAAGGCGAGGATATGTTAATATTACCGCTCCTCTGATTCACAGGACGTTGATTCACAGATAACCTTACGATCAGTCCCTGGTCACAGCACTTTTTTTTTTTTTTTCCAGAAAGAGCTAGGGAAGGAGATTTCAAAATCTTTCCATGTGTGTTGTTCCTCCCGAGGGGAAAAAAAAAAGTTACGTTAGGGAATGGAGCATAAGACTGTCATTGAATCCAGATCTAGGATGTTGATTCACAAAGGAATTTACAGTCAACTGAATCTGTTAACTTAGATCTGTTTTTGAATGATGGGCAAAGAAAGGAGTGAGAATAGAAATCTGTCCACACCTCCTATTCCTTCAGGAAAATAATCGTAAGGTATTTTTAGTCTTGCTCCCCCAGGACTTCACATCGTCTCTTATCATCGCCCTCTCATTTCCATACAAAGACAAAAGCCGTACTGACATGCTGCCTTTCACCAAAAACAATGGGTTGTATTGTCGTGGACTAGAAGACTCCCTTGGCTCCTCGTATGTACCAGTTTATTGTTGGATATTTCATATTAACCTTCTTATGAACGAGGTAATTCTAGTATTCTGCTTCAGTGAACGCCAGACGATTATATTTAGCTATGAGTGAATCATAGAAACCAGAGTATTGCAATTCTCTTGGACGTTGCTTATCCAGTATACTCAATATTAGAGATGTTAATAGCAAAAATGACAAAACAAATAAAACAATCATAACTATTGTTAAGAAATGTGTAAGGAAAAGGCTTTGTGCTTCAGGTGCTTTTTTGTACAACTTCCATAGCGATATATTTTCCTTATTATTCCTTGATACTCTCGTATATAATTTAAACCTTTTTACATTGACATAGTTTTCATTAATGATGACAACGATAACACTTATATTGAGGATCTGACACAAACAGAAACTGGAAAGGAAGACGTGCCTGGAAGACTCCATCGCTGGGGAAAATAGGCCATGTCCCGTCCCTTCTTTGTTATTGTTCCGCACGCCTGACAACACCTTACGCAATGTACAGTACGGGGTGCGGAGGAGGGTGTTATGTAAGGCAGGTGTGGGCGTGAAAGCAATATTAGCATCAGTGAATAAAAATGTAAAGACCATGAAACGCACTCAACGCTAACTGATATGCTTAAAGAAACTGTGGAATCGGCATTTCTTTAATTTCACATCTGTGCGATCTTTGAATGTTAAAATTATTGGGATGGGAAAACGTGAAGTGCAAGATGGCTGTTCACAATAGTTTTCAGACCCAAATAATGAAATTAACCACTGTTCTTGGATCATCACACCTACCACTCTTAACTCTGTGCCTGAAAGGTGGCTAAGCATATGGGCAAAGTGTGGAATCCATTTGTAGTGTGCGCAGATGGCACAAATGTGAAACGCCACAATTGTTATTTATGCATACGACTATATTTCAAGACTGCGTACCACTGGAATGTGATGCCAGACCTGAGAGGCTTAGGACCGTACTCTACGAGGCACAGGAGTCTTCGCAGGGCCTCTTGCATAGCGATTTAATTTGCATATTACACTTTTTCTTTCTTTTATATCATCTGCATAACTAATAATCTATAACTACATAAATAACATAAAACGAGGGCATCAAAGTAATCAGGTATAATAAATCACTAATACAGAGTTACTAGGTACCCGAAATGTCACTTAGAATGCCACTCTTATATCATTACGAGCATTATTCTTTTCCACTTACCAGAATCTCAAGCACAATTACCTAGACTCTGTGCATTTCATCTCTCTCTCTCTCTCTCTCTCTCTCTCTCGATATAATATAATAATAAAAAGCGTCAGATACAGACATCAACTGCGAAGGATGGAAAGTTGTATGGGGTCGGCTAAGCTAACGAGAATATTAATTTTACCTTGAACATGATGCTCAGAGGGAGACTTTACGAACACTTCCGAAATACTTGATGCACATATTTTCTGAAGCATGAGCAGTATTTCGCCGACAATCATCTATCTGTATTGTGTCCTGCCTTCCGTATTTCTCATTCCACCTCAGCCGACAACGATATCTTTTTTCATGCTCTTTTCTTGTGTGCTTTATGTTGGTATCGCATAATAACAGTCCATTTATCACCTTCCATTGCCACAGCTGACAGAGAAGTGCAGGGGAACTTTTACTCATAGCGGTGCAGTCGCGGACAATACCTCTGCCCTTTTAGTCGAAGAGGTATGAACGTCTTAAGTAACGTTCTGTAAATTTTCATGGGCTCCAATGGTAAGATAACTGTTTCAAGTGTCTGGCCCATTGTGTCGTTGTTTATCGTTGTTAGCTGAACCCGTATCAGTTTCCGCAAATGCACACGCAGAGGTCAATAGCCTCTTTTTTTTTTTTAATGACAGAACGGAGGAAGGAAAAACAAATGAATAAAAAGATAACCCATACACCAGATTACTGGCATCCTCCATTCATAGAATATCTGTCACAGGTGGACCTGAACAGCTGTAGGTTGAAGTTTGGGAGGAAATAACTCCGGGGAAGCGAGTTCCAGAAGGATGTAGTTCGGGGAATAAAAAAATTCTGATAGGCAGAAGTTCAGCAATGGCTGTGTGACATTCCAGTCATGAGCGCTACCAGATGGCCGTGTAGCACGAGGGAAGGCATGAAGCGGTGGCATCATGGACACGACTTCGTCTGAGCATTTGCCATAAAAATATCTGTAAAATAATGCAAGTGAGGCAACATTCCTTCTTAATTGTACGGTAGGTAATTCCTTTACACTTTCTCAAAATGGTGCCTAAACTTAAAAAGGCCACCTTAAACAATTTCCACATTAATCAGGTGAGTTGGAATTTTGCAGCATATTAGTTCAGAGCCTGAAATGTGTAAGGGAATAATTGACCGTGATGAGGTTATATACTTACGGACAGTAATATCATTCCAATTGTAAATGAACACTAATGAAACCCTTACGCAATATTCTGACGACTTGCGTGTCACGTAAAAAAAAAATTGGGATAGTCTCCTTTATTCACGTGACCGAATATTTACCAAAGTTTATATTCTATTATTGCTTTTGCTAGCTTGTTTTGTTAAAGTTTAAAGTGTCTGCATTGTTGGGATCTGGTTCAAACTGTTTCGAAGTGTTTAACACATCTCCAAGTTGTGATGGTTTTGGTGAATCGATTCAACGAGCTTGAAACGGGGAAGGATGCTCAGATGTTGGCAGCTGGGAGTCAGGATACCGGCACTGACAAGCAGACTCTTCGTTCTTAACCTGGAATTATTCTCACACTTAAGACTGTGCCAATGAATGTGCAAACTGACTGTAATTGTGCAATAAGGGAACCAAGTTCTTTACTTGTAGCTATGCACAAATATTCTGTATCCATTGGCTTGGTGACGGGATATATTTGTGTGTTCGATGGAAACTTGTTTATCTGTGACCCTTTGACTCGGGCGTGAAAACACTCTGCTGGGTGGGAATCTGCGTCCAAGGTTTACTCAGTAAGTGGAAGAGCTAGAGGGTACCAGGACAACTTCTGACATTGAGGACACAGATCTCAGTACTCGGATTTGAAAGTAAGTGTTCAGTGTCTTGTTATTAACCCTTTCAAAACAATGAAGCACTTTGTACTTCATGCTAGCTGTCTTCAAACGGTTTCATTTACTTCAAAAGAGATTTTTCCAAAGATGGGAGCTACCTATGGCCATCAGTTTCCCCTCCTTTGCTAAAGTCCGTCCAAAGATGATTAAAATCGTCTGGAGGCGGCAGGAGTAAAATAGAACTTGCGTCATCGGACTGAATCGATATATAGATCAACAACTGGGCCAAGGCAAATAATTACATGACGAAGAAAACTGTGCCAGTCATTCGACCAGTCCCTTCAAACCGAGGACACCATTTATATTCCATTCTTTTGTTTCGTTTTTGAAGACTCCAAAATGCTTGCACGCATCGGCCTTGGTCACCTAATGGCGGCTTTCCATGTCGCTCGATCTATGGCAGCCTGCCTGTTCAGTCCCTTAACCCTAAGGTCACACTTAATGACCTCGTCCCACGCCATTTTTGGTCTACTCCTCTCAGCCTCATCCCTAATATTAACGCCTCCCACCCACTGCACCCAATTATCATCCCCCATCCTCTCCACATGCCCAAACCACCTCAATCTACCTCTCCTCATCACAGCACCAAAACACTCCAGTCCCATCCTGTAAATATTTCCTTTATTTCCGTTTCCTATTGTTGGTGTTTTTTTTCCTTCCATTTGATAGTTATTTTTAGTTCATTTGAGTGTTTTGAAGCCTCATTTGTTGTGCAAGTGAATAATAACCATAATATGACTATGACAATCTTAGTTACCTCCTAACCCTGCAGAAGCTTTTGATTGCCACCTAACCTAACCTAACCTAACAAGAGTAACCTAACCTAACCTAACCTAACCTAACATAACCTAATCTAACCTAACCTAACAAGAGTAACCTAACCTATCCTAACCTAACTAAGGTAACCTAACTTACCCTGATGGTCCTTTCTGGCTCATCCGACAAGCTAAGCTATCTCAACCTACGATATCTCAACCTAAGCTAACTTAACCAAGATCATGGACATTGAAAATATTCATAAAAAATAGAAATATTCATTTGCACACAAAAACACACATACAGGCATACACTATATGATAGCACAAATCTACCGGGTATGGTAAGATTGCCCACTAAAGAAACGGCAATAAAGGAAATAATTACCTCCCATCCTACCTCTCAACTCTTCCATCGTAAACACAGCAACCCCCCCCCCCCAGGCCTTGCACACAGGGACGCACTGCACATCCACCTAATCATTGTCATTTCTGCACGTTTGAGCCAGCGAATATCCTCTTCCTTTACTGCCCAGGTCTCACTACCATACAGTATTACACTCCTAACACATGCTTCATATAAAGATCCCTTAGCATGTAGGGAGAGCCCTCTCAGTGTCAGGAGAGGCAACAGCTCCAGATGATTTTATTCTGCTTACGAAAACCTTTGTACCTGAGGTGCATTCCTAGATGAAAAGAATCGCCTGTTGGTGGGAAGAATGAAATACAAAAGATGGTAGGCTACTGGTTTGTAGGTATTAAGGACAGAAAGAAGGGTCTTATTATTCCTAAAACCAATACTCCTCTTTAAATAATTACAGCTTGGGACCCAGCAGGTTCATAATGACTTTACTTTTTGCTCACTCACAAAAATTACTTTCACCAAATCTCTTGGTGAGCTCCGATTCGAATCAGAAATCAGATATTCAGAGTTTCTTTCGTCGATCAGGGTATTGTATTAGTTTGACTCTGATTCAGTCAAAAAAAAAAAAAAAAAAAAATAGGCATTTGTTTTGAAAAGGCAAAATCTGGTTCCTCTCGGCAATCGTCGGAAAATACTGCTGTGCTACACACGCATCCTTAGACTGTTACTTCTTGCTCAGTCGGCTGTTACGCTAATCTGCCTTATAAAAAATCGTTTCCTTGATTTATGGAAAAACTATTGGGAATGAAAGGTTGTTTATGAAATGAAAATAATTGAAAATTATTATGCGATTTCCAAATTGGTGTCTATCTCTCTTGTAACTTCAAAATTGGCTGAGATATTAAAAAAAGTTCACTACTGTACAACAGAGTTTTCCTCCCGACCACTGCCCCCATTTCTTGCTGATGCCATAAATCTTACGTTCGGGTACATATGTCGGGGGTCCGAACTGTGACTAAATTTACTGTTCTTGCTCGCTTCGCCCGCTCGAACATTTATTATTATTATTATTATTATTATTATACGCAAGTTATAAATTATATATATATATATATATATATATATATATATATATATATATATATATATATATATATATAATATATATATAATATATATATATAATATATATATAATAATATATATATATATCTATATATATATATATATGTAAATATATCTATATATATATTGTATAGATGTAGATACAGATATAATTATGTAATTAGCTTCACCGATTCAGTTTATATTTATATAATATTTTTTTACATATTCTAATCTGCATAATGCTGCTTACCGAATCAATTTTTTGCTCGGGAATCAAAATATTTTTTCAGGTGTCTGTTGATAAAATTATATGTATTTTAATGACTGATGCCAACGGCCATACCACGTTGAGTACACCGCTTCCCGTCCGATCAGCGAAGTTAAGCATCGTTGGGTCTGGTTAGTACTTGGATGGGTGACTGCCTGGGAACACAAGATGCTGTTGGCATCCCTACGTGTCAAAGTGGGGTTGGTGGAGGATTAGTGCCCCTCCCTGTAAAACAATTAACTCTAAGCCGTTGGCCACCCCGTTTGGGATACATGGCGTCTGGCAATGGATGGATGGATGGAATGACTGATTCGATTCTTTTAATTTTGCATTGCTATTTTTTGTAACTTAAAATACAGATTTTTTTTTTTTTTTTAACTTTATTTGCTGGTCTGCAGGTTAAGCAGTTTTTACCCCTTTTCAGTACATATAGTATTTCATTTTTAATAATTTATGGGTTAATATAAGCGGCTTTTAAGTTTCGTAAGTTGTTTCAGTTGATAATAACTATATTTGTTATTATACTGTATTTGAAGAAGTCATATATTTCGTCACGAAATGTGCACAAGCAAAGATTATGTATGTACATGTTATCTTTTATGTAGTTTGATGCCATAGTAATATTTACAGTTTTTCTCTCACATTTATGTTAGTCAGTGCGGATGGAAAAGCGATTTGGAGGTCCTTACTCACTGGAATTTTTAATAGTATATATTTGTTTGTATGTATACAGCATAATGTAACTTAATTACGAAATATAAATAAGCGTTTGGTTAATTGACTACTACTACTACTACTACTACTACTACTGATGATAATAATAGTAATCCATCCATTCTTCATTCATCCAATCCTACGTTGCCCTATGAGAAGCGTGGGAGCCCGGGGCTAGGCAAGTTGGTCCTGACATTTAAGATGAGAGTGAAAAATAATAATAATAATAATAATAATAATAATAATAATAATAATAACAACAGCAACTTGAGACCCCTCAAGGGGAGAAACACACCAGCCACGAGCCGATACATATATAGCACAGCTCGGAATATGACCCTGACCTTGACCTACTTTCATCAATTTCCAACTTGTAGGAGATTTTCATCCCTACTACACATCTGTAAAATTTTGTGATGATATCTTGAGCGGTTGCGAAGTTATCGTGCTAACAGACACACAGATATACAGAGACGGACAAACTGAAAACTATACTCGTTGATTTTCATCCCTGCTACACACCTGTAAAATTTTGTGATGATGTCTTGAACGGTTGTGAAGTTATCATGGTAACACACACACACACACACACACACACACACACACACACACACACACACACACACACACACACACACACACACACACACACACACACACACAAACTGAAAACAATATCAGCTTCTCTCTCGGCTCTGGTAATAATAATAATAATAATAATAATAATAACAATAATAATAATAATAATAATAATAATAATAATAATAATGTCGGTACACTCAGGCATTGTATTCAGGCCAACACCAGAAGATTTTGCCCAAATGAGGAGAATCCAATCTATTAAATTTCAATGTTATCATTGTTGCAAGTAGCCTTACAACACTTCTCCCTAGGTCATAAGTCTTACGTAATACATATTTTATAATGTTATTTATATCTTGTATTATCGACAAGGCTTTCATCATTTATATACAAATGGATATTACACGGTATTATTTAAGAATAAAAGGAAATTAAGTGTTATGAAATCTCCAAATTAACACAATTTTGATGTGACACTTTTGACTAGATATCCAGTTGTGTTTAAACGTCAACACTAAAATGACTGCCGGGGACGGGTGTGCTGTGCGTTGGGGCCTCTTCTTGTTAAATTTATTCTACCCAGACTTTACCAGCACGTATGTGTTTAACGATCTGCACGCGGGTGTAATGAAAAAAAAATGAAGACAAGAATAGGAAGCTTGGTTCTCATCATGATACTGTCAAAATAAGAATAATCGTCCTTGCTCATTCCATTTCTCGTAGCTAATTGTATCATCAACACACCGCATAGTCTGTGTGCTGTATGTCTCTTTATGATCAATATGGACAGATTTTAGAGAGTAAGAATACCCATGATATGTAAGTAAGATAAATGTCCAGTTATTTATTATTCAAGCGAGGTTTCACATTTGTTGAAGCGATGCCATAGCCCCCAGGGGACCCAAAATGGGGTTGTCATGTCTTCTTATATCTATCGGGTCTCTCGTGATGAGCGATGAGCAATATATGAATCACCTTACATACTGTTCAGGGGATTAATGCATTCAGTCTGATGTACTCTCTCTCTCTCTCTCTCTCCTGTTTCAGTCATCTTTGAATAGACCTTTCGATTTGGTGGGGTCAAATATGAACTTCATTTACCCTTTCGTTATCAAGGCGCTCTCTTACATTGAACAAAAATGGTCTAACAACACCATGAACAACGTAATATGAGAGCGCGTCATGTCACCGAAGGGTTTAATAATAAGTGACATTAAAGACTAACACTGCAAGGGTGCCCTACCAGGAATCCACATCAAGCCTCCCCGTTTGCTCACCCAAATGGCGGTCAATCATTTTTTTTCCTCTGGCACTGTTTACAAGACACAAACACTAATTCTGTTGCCCCCATACATGACGGTATTGGAGTAAGCCAGGCTGACCCGTACTGATCGGGGTCGTGCTGGGTCGACGGGAAATCTGGGCTATCCCGGAACTAACCTGGCTGAACCGGAAAGGATTGGGGTTAACAGGGGCTCATAAAAGTCAGACCACAAAGGCACCATATACAGTGTTATTAAAAACGCTTGGTATCGCCATCAACCTGGACACTGCCTTTATAGTTCATTCTGGCTAACTTGGATGTATGTCTGTCTATCTATCTGTCTATCTATCTATATACAGTATATGTCGACTTTTCATTTAAATCAGTCTTCACCAGATGATTGTATTCAGCTTACTTAGGCCTGCGAGAATGATGGGTCTAATTAAGACTATATAACCTTTCAGTAACAAAAAAAAAAAAAAAAAATCCTTAGTCTCAAAAATCATGTGAAGACAACACGAATGAAGTAAAAAAAAAAAAAAAAAAGGTATTTATGCTGAATGGGCCTTTTTTTTTTTTTTTGCTTGTTTAGGATATATTATTAATTTTTTTTGCTACCTTAACCACCTCAGTCCGAAGATGAAGTTTTATTTTCAGTCTGGTTGCCTGGCGGCCGATTTTAGTCAGCCTGAGGAACATTTCTCGTTGTGGGAGGCTTAGAAACTACATCCATTGATAACCTTCATTCTAATAATAGATGAGCAAGTTGTTTGGTGGTACCGGGAAAGTAATACAATGGACGTCCTCGGAGTGAAGGGAATAAGAATTTTAGTGATGCCAGTGGCTGGTGGGAAAACAAGAAAAATGCGACTCAAGAAATTTCATGGTTGACATTGTGCCGCCTTTGCATTTCTTTTTTTTACTTTCTTTTATTCATGTATTTTGCTGTCTACAGATGGATTTATTTAAATCAGGAATGGTTCTTCGAACTGGATGGGTTGCATGTAGCCTAACCTACAGTAACCACTTCATTACTGAGCAGGTCTCCCAAGATTTATAAGGTAAAAAATCGTCTATCAGGAGCATGGGAAAATTAAAAACTCGTCATGGTATTGAGCTGCGTAATCGACTTATTGCCTGGCCGAAACTTGAAAAATATGCTACTGGACCAGGAATTTCAGAATTAATCTGAAAGTAATTAAGGTAAATGTGTCAGAGTACCCAGCCTGTGATTTCTGTGGGTCAGATTAAAGTTGTTAATATAAGCTTTTGGGGCTTTGAAGTGGCCACATGAAATGAGGTTATCAGTAAGTCACTAATAAGGGCCAGATGAGCTTATTTTGACTTTAACAAGATTTTAACCATTCAGTGCGATGACGCCATTATCCTTTTTCCAGCTAGAGAGCTAAATTTAGCACTGATAGTGGCTTGCAATCTTTTGACAAGCTGCCGCCTTTTTATAGTTCATGGAACTCTTCATTGATGAAATCCACCGGCAAAAGGAATAGTAAACAAAGATGATTATATATACATTTTAGAGGAGATCTTTGGTGCAACTCGCTCTGAGACGGGAATGGAATATATTCTTAAGCATATTGTCCGCTCGTGTAAGTCTGGATAATAGCTGGGTGAAAACCCCGCTTCACTGAGTTACCATTTTGGACAGTGCATTTATCACCGCCATACACACTGTGGGTGACACCGAGAAACAGATTATCCATAATGTAAACCAGTGAAAAGGTCGTTCTTTTTCAGCTTCCATCCCAGCCTACACCAACGAACAGAGTGCCAGGTTATACCCGATTCCGTTCTCACTGTGAGTATGCTCTTTGCCCTTTGCTATGGTGACCTTTCTGTGTGTGTGTGTGTGTGTGTGTGTGTGTGTGTGTGTGTGTGTGTGTGTGACTTGAAGTTTTTTCTTACCTTAACCTTGCTACCACCAGAAGCTTTATATTCAACTGAGCAAGAGTCTTTGGTGGCAAAGGGATTGATTCAAGCTAAATCTAACCACTTCAGTTCGAAGAATCTTCCTTAAGCTGACTAAAATCATTTTTTTTTTTGTATTGAAAATAAATTATTTAAAAATACTACGTGGAGGGATGGACGGGGTCAGTGAAGAACTTTGAAAATACAGTTGCAGACATAAATTGTTTAATATCCACTTCTAATACTTCTCACATTATTCAGCTGACTTTTGTTCAGAAGCACATGGAGGTTTGCAATGTTTCTCTGCTCATAAATGAATCGCTTTGACTTGATTTGTCAGGAAAGAAAGGGAAGGACAGGCTTTAATCGTGAAGTAGACGCAGTGTAATAGCACTTGGGCTTTTACCCGTATTGTGCCGGTCTCCCAGTGTTCCGACCTTGCGTGTTAAGTGGTAGTAAGGCACCGTAACTGGATCATTACTGCTGCTACCACGAACAAGGCTCTTATACTCCCACGCCCTCTCCTCCTTCCTGGAAACTCTAATTGTTTATGTCCCTCCTGTTACTATCTTTGTTACTGCCATCCTGTTGCCATGCCATTCCACTTACTTGCCATATTTCTGACACTCTGTTCCTGTTCACTTTACATTCACGTACTGTTATCTTGATTTTCTTGTTATTGGAGACCGAGTTTATCACCACACACTGTATTCCGGGTATCACACACCACTATTCACACCACCACACACCACCATTCATACCACCACACACCACTGTTCATACCACCACACACCACCATTCTTGCCGCCACACAGTATTATGAATGGATATTTTTTTATGGTTTTCTTCTTAGATTCTTGGCTACTGACCATGACCACATATGCGAACGTCATGAAACCAGAAAATTTACTTAATCTATTTGTTTATTTATCCAATTATTTATTTACCCGAAATTCCCCAAACGACTTAATGCTGTAAATAAACAATACTAGCATTTATGAGAGGCAAAATAATATCAAATATGCCATTGATTATATACAATTTAATGTTTCTGGCTTCTACCTACTCCACAGCCCGCTGGGAGGAGGGCAGGGTGTACAGATTCTCCAAACGGTTGTAAGAGGAAGCCTTGTCAAAGCAACCATGTGGAGGTGTAGGAGGACTACTGGGCCTTGGGATAGGCTACTGCCCCCGAGATATAGGCCATGAAGCCTTTGCCCAGAGTCGGACACATAAAAAAAAAAAAAAAAAAAAAAAAAAAAAAAAAAAAAACATGCGCTACGGAAAACCTCTAGGGTATTATTCATTTTTTCCACTCAGGTTTCATAGAGTCTCCTGCTGTCGAGCGGGACTGCACAGTTTTGCTGGACCTGTTTAAACTTCTGTGGAACGAAAATAACTTAGGCGATGTACGAGAGGGTTAAGCACATCCATCCAATCCAACCCAGTCTAAGTATTCCAACAATGAAGCTGTACCCTATTCTAAGTCCTAAGCAGAACAACGTCTAAGCCTAACCGAACATTTGCACTGGTAGCGGAGGGAGACGAAAGACCTTAAGCAGGGGAGTCGGCTATCTTTGCCATCACATATCACTGTTGCTTTCCTCCCATACAATGTTCATATAACTGCACATACTGACTCTGAGTACTAAATCCATCCCTCAGAAACGTCTCTGTTAAGCTTATGCCTACTAACTGCGTGAAGGTTATTAAGGTAACCATTTGCTTTCTTAGTTTTTTTTTCTTTCATTCTTTTCCTATTATTATTATTATTATTATTATTATTATTATTACTATTTTTATCATTATTATTACTATTATTATTTTGCTTTATTTTAGTTTTCCCCTTAAATACAACTATACCTTTTTTACTCTAGCTTTGCCTAAAATTGACATCTCTCCATCTTCAGTGTTCAGTTGTAACAGTAGCCTTACACTTGAGTATGGTGCTAGTCAGGAGGAAGTGTTGTGGATAGACTGCATAGCCATAGCACTGTATTTCTTCCACTGAGCTACGTGAAATAAGCTGCAAAAGGATGAAATTCTAAGGCAGGCTAATGTAGAAAAGGTATTACGAAGCCGGTGTATACTCAGGTCGCCAATTTTACTGATGGGCGAAGAGGAACTAGGGGTAAATAAACTTTGCCCTAGAATCAGAATGGCCCAAGAATCGAACTCGTGTTCTTTTAGTTGCAAGCTGGATTTGCTAACCATGCACTACCGGCTTGCACGTTTGTGAATCTTGGCCCATATTCCATAGAGCAATGGTCCTTAAAAAGTTTCTCTCCTGATACCCCCAGTGTGAACTCCAAGTCAACTTAATACTCGTCTCTAATATTACTAGTCTTTTCACTTTCAATTTCGTGAAAAAAGTAAGTCGCCAATTCATCGTACTTGCCATACACGAAATTGTTCAGTTTTTTTTTAGGATGCCATTCTGGATACCCCCCCAACCCATTTCGAAAGCCTCCTTGGTACTGAGGCAATACTTTGAGAACACCTGAGCATAGGAGGTTTCGTGGCCCCTTTTCCTCAGCAATTTGATTTATATGTTTCACCTTTTTTTTTTTTTTTTTTTTTTTTATGGTGCAGATATATACAACAAACATAGAGGAGAAAATCAAAGTACAATATGCATAATATATCGCTAAGAAGGAAGTGATCCGGAATCTCCAAAGCCACCGAGGGCACGCCACAGCTCCAGACAGGGACACGACAAACAACACGTAACCATCTACCCACGTCAATACGACTGCCATTCGATTACGTCGATGGAGCCACCCTGAGTGAGAGTTTACCAATACGCCCGTCACGCCTCACTTGTCTCCAATGTTAGAATATAACTGAGGCTCTGTTGGGTACGTCTGAGTTGTCAAATAGGTTCACTGTTGAATTCCATCTCCGTTTCCAGTTGTATTTGAATGCCTCGTTTGGCAATTTCAGGTAGAAGGAATTTCAGGGAGAGAGAGAGAGAGAGAGAGAGAGAGAGAGAGAGAGGGAGAGGGCAAAAGATATTTTTATACACTGATATTGAAATTCTTACTTCAGATGCTTGTTCCACCATAGATACCAGCAGACACGTACGGTATGTAGGTTACTCACCTTCTCTGAGGGGAAAATATCTGTTTGGCTGGTATGATCCTATATGAAGGTTATTTGATATTTGTGAACACCAGTAATGCTCGGAATTTCACTAGTGCGGTGAGATACAGTCAACAACAAATGGATAATGTCGCTGTGCTTTGCGAATTGCAACACAAAGCGAGAAATTTAGAAACATTGGTGTCTTGTTTCAGTTTCCGTATTCCATTTAACTCCAGACGATTTTCTTTGGTCTCCTAAGGACTCTTATACTGAAGGGGCAACTGAACATCATCTATAACCTCTTTTGTTCAAAAACTCTCTCTATAACTGAATATATTTGTCTGAGAAGTGAGAATAAAATGAAAAACTAGATAAAGGGTTGAATTGTTCAACGTATATTGATCTGACATTAACCTAAATGTCTGATAACATAAACTTGCCACGACAAAGCGCATGTTACAATGCAGTTACATTCTATGGATATTATTTGTTACCATTGTTTTGTGCTTCAGCTGTGACATTATTTTTACGTAACCTGATCCCTGGATGGCGAGGTGTTTCTAATGGCTTTACCGTTATCCTGAAAAAATTTCCAACACGTCCCCCCAAAAAAATAAAAATAAATAAAAATAAACTATCATTGTACGCCCCCTCATAAACATCCTCGTTTTCTCGAAAATTTCTGTTTCGTCTGTCGGCTTTAGGTATCAGTTTCTACCACATATGTCTGTTACTACTTCTGTCTGTATCCGATACAAGAGCGGCCATTAGTAAGGTTTCATATGCAATGTATATCAGTAAGGAAGTGGTGTCACGAAGTCTCCTTACGCAGCGAGAATACTTCTGAATCGATATTTTACACATCAGTAACATACAAATAATAAGTTGTAATATGTGAATAAAGCTGCTGAGGAAGAGGCGCTTAGAAGTCTCTTATACCAAGCAGAATACAGTTACGTGGATATCTAACGCACATTTTATTATGAAAGCAGTTCTAAAATGCACAATAAATCGGCTATGAAGGGGCGCTACAACAGGTCGTATTAGAAGTGGCTAATACAACCCTATATCTTCTACGTAAAACGAGTCGCTAAAGAAGACGTGCTACTTAGTCAGATAAACCAACTGGAATACTGTGCTTTGACGGTACAGATGCCGGCCCAGGTTGCGATGCCAGTGTGGGCCAATTCAAGATTTGTTTTATGAAATTACAAAGTTGTTGTTCTTTCCTTTTTCCTTCCCTGCCCACAGTCTGTCGTCTAGGGAGAAAAAGTTAGGGGAAGTGGACCACGGGAAGTAGGTGAAGGAGTGAGAGCAAGGGGCAGAAGAGAAGAGAAGAGAAGAAAAGAGAAGAGAAGAGGGGAAAGAGAAAAGGGGGGAATAAAAGAGACATGTAGGGGGAAAAAAGAAATAGTTGGCAAAAATAAAGGAGACGAAAAGAAAGGAAAAAAAGTTAGAGGAAGGTGATAAATGGAGGGAATGGGAGTAGGAGGGAAAACGAGAAGAGAACAGAAGGAAAAGAGAACGAAACAAGAGAACAGACCAAAGTAGAGGGGAAAGAAAAGGGAAAAGATGGGGATAAAAGAAAAGGAGGGGAAGGGTTAAAAGCGAAACATGGGAAGTAGTCCAAGGGGGAATGGCAGAGCAGGGAACCAGAAATGATAAGAGGGAGGAGAAAATGTAGAGAAAGGTGATAAAGTTATGGCGGGTGAATCTGAGGACCTAGGTGGTTAGAGGAAGGAAAGAGAAAAGTAAGTGTAATTAGGTGAAGAGATGTTGAACAGAAAAGAGAGAGACATGAAGGGTCAAGGAAAGTGAGCCATAGGGAGTAAATGGGAGTTGAAGGAAGGTAGAAGAGGATGGAGGAAAAGGAAAATAAAGGATAAAACAAGAGCAGAGAACGAAAGACTGTGGCGAAGAGACAGAAGGGAAAAGTGAGCGGACGGGACGACAGGAGGTAGGTGGAAAACTGGAGAGCAATGTGCAGAATAGAAAGGAGGGAAAAGAGAGAAGGGAGAAAGTCGGAGAATAAGAAAGGAACAGACGGAAATGTTTCGGTCTTTGAGGTACCTAACTAGCAAAGAGAAATTCCATTCCGTTTTAATATAGTAGTGGATTGTAATTTAAAAAGACCTCATTCATCTTTTTTTTTTTTTTTTTTTTTTTTTTTTTTACAGCTACCTACTGAGAAAATGAACAACAACTGACTTCAATTTCATAGCATTAGGTCCTTGAATTCAATGCCTTATTATTACATACAGTAAAATCTCCAGCGCCCCTCCTGAACAGAACAGCAAGAATAATGTATAGAATGATTGATTGAATTAGAATGTATTTTAGAAATGGGAGAATAACAAGAAAACGAAATAAATTGAAGGGGAAGAAGGAGAGGAGAGTTACCAAGAAAAGGTGCAAAACTAACTTGTCAGACTTACGAAACGAGGAAAAGACATAGGAGAGGACAGAAGATGAGAAAGAGAAGAACATTTACAAAAACAAAAACAAAACAAAGGAAATGCCGTCTATCGGGTGAGATTATGAGCTAAACGATCGTCATAAGTGAAGAAGGAAAAAGTGTGTATGTGTGTGTGTGTGTGTGTGTGTGTGTGTGTGTGTGTGTGTGTTTGTGTTTGTTTCTTTGTGTTTGTTTGTGTGTTCGTTTGTGTGTGTTTGTATGTGTATGTTCGTGTTTTAGAGAAGGGTGGGGGAAGAGTAACGTTTGGAGGAAAAGTGATGCAAGCAGTGAAAGTTGATGAAGTTAATGTGAATAAAGAGAATATATGTAAGGCGTCAAGAGAAATAAGTCGAGAGAGAGAGAGAGAGAGAGAGAGAGAGAGAGAGAGAGAGAGGGGGAGAGAGAGAGAGAGCCAGTAAGTAAGGAAGACGCCCGTACGGAAATAAGTCTGTCAGAATGGCGCCGACCCACCCATCCACCGTAAGCCAAAATGTAAATTAAAATAAAGTCAACAAACCAGTATTGACGCTGTAAACACATGGATCGGCAATAAACCCAGGCGTCCCTACTCATCAACAACTCCCCTACCCGTCCCTACGTCGTCCCTACCTCACCATTACTCATCCCTACGTCGTCCCTACTCATCAAAATTTCCCTTACCCATCCCTACATAGTCCCTACTCATCAACAACTTTCCTACCCATCCTTACGGTATTCCCTTAGCCATTCCTCTGTTTTTCTTACTCATCATCAAGCCCCATACCCATTCATGTGACGTCCCTACTCATCAGCAACTCACTTACTCATCCTTTCGTCTTCCCTACTCATCAGCAACTTCATTAACTATCTGTTCGTCATTTTTACTCATGAACCGCTCCGTTACCCATTCCTATATATTTTCTTAACTCATCACATGACCCTTACAATTCCCTGTAACACATTGCAAGAATTAGTCGGTACTTACAGTCTTTCATATACTTTCCTACTGCCAGTCATTTCAGTCCGGTGTATCCAGGCATCTCGAGGTGAACGGATCATGTGTGTATAAAAAACACCTCTTACTCTAACATCGTCCCTACGAATGCATACATTTATTTTTCCTTCCTCTGTTGTTATTTAAAAAGAAAAAAGAATTCACTACCATAAGTCCCTATCATACACCTTTGTCCATGCACACATTGGCACAATACCCCCCTACTCTACCCCACACCCTATCCTACTATATGCCCCTCTCTGAACCATGCATACTAATATATACATCATCCCTACCCTGCGTTCAGCGTAGCCAAACACCCCCCACGACACACCTTTTCCATCAAACACACACCTCTTACTGTACCCTCCTTCCAAAAACACCCTACCAAACCACCTAACTACACCCACAACACACGACACACCCGCGCCAAACGTGCCTGCCCTATCCCTGCCGCAACATACACCTCTAACCCACTGCGCCCTCTCTCCTACCACAAGCCTCTTCACCAATCACAAGTCTGCTGGATTCCTGTATACCATATCAACATACTATACGCCCGCACCACACACACCCTACATACCTATGCAATATCACAACTTCCTATCACACACACGCATACTCTGCCACACGTGCCCACTCAGTCATACCCATCTACCATACCACACATTCTACACTTCAGCATCCCCTGTCCTCCCTCAAGCACTTACTACACACCCTTATCCTTCCCTCTACTCTACCACACGCCCCTACCACACCTCTCTACCCTACCACACCCTCCTACCTTACCACACGCCCCTACCCCAGCCCGAGATGCAAACCGGAGCAGAGAACTGGTCACAGTGGCGCCGATTTTGGTCACCTACATTCCTCGCTGGCGGCAGAGGTCCCAGGCGAGGTGGAAAATTTTAGTGAATGGCTTTTATTATGTTTCTTTTACTGATTTCTTTGGCTGTTTTCATTGCCACTACAGATCCTTTGGGAGTTTGGTGTAGTTTTTATTTACCTAATTTTTGGAACTGCTTTCCCATAGCAGCACAGCCAAGAAAATTGACTGGTATTTTATGTTTAGTACTTATTTCTTGGATCTGTCTTCATCACTGCAGCACTGCCGAAGTTTTTAGAGAATTCATTTTTTTCTTAACGCCATCCAATAGAAGGTATTGGTGACAAAGAACTGAACATGATGGTGTAATTGACTGTTAATATCATAGAGCCTTTTTAATCATCAGCATTGAAAAAAGTATAAAACATTGTTGTGTCATCATCTGAATAGGATTTTCCAAGTTAAGCTGATCAAGTGTATTGTATTCACCGATGCAGCTTATTGCAAACTTTTATTGACAATGTACCGTTCAGTACTTATTTATTTGCTTTGAATTCCACCTACTAATACATTTCAGCCACCGTCAAAAACATAATGAATATTATTTAGTAATACTGCTGGTTTAATTTTCTAATCTTCTAGTAAACACGCCAAATTTTTTCCAACCACGAAAGCAAAATAGAGGCTAGAACTTTACTCAGAACATGATATTGGGCTTGACTGTTATTCTGTCTATCTATAGCTAGACGCCATAATCCCGTTAGGGATGGAACTTTATCTTTAAGTGATTTTCCAGGAAGAGGCACTAACCCTTTGCCAACCCACTTGTTGACACATGGGGGACACATGTGGGTTGGTTATATGGTTACCACCCAACATTGTAAATGGTTTCCTGGCTTACAGGAAACCATTAGGCTTGTCACTTAATGTAAAGTCCCCTGAAAAGGAAAGCAGAGTAATAATAAGTGACAGGAAAGATGGGAGAAATAGGAAGAAGAGAGGAGGGCAGGAACAGATAAAGAATGATGACGGTGAAGGAAAAAGTGGGCAGCACAATATCAAGTGAGTGGATGATGATCGCCACCACCTATCACAACTGTTATACATGCATTATTTATAGACCCTGTACCAACGATGTGTTCCAAACTTTTGCGTCCGTTTTGCTGCAAGAGCGACGGAAGAGGCTGTAAGTTAATAAGTCTGAGTTTGGGAGGGCACATGAAGCTCTGACCCTTGCGTGCTCCACTTTGCTTTGTTGTGTCTTGTGGTTCTGTATGTATCCAACCTTTGTCATTTTCTGCAGATGCTAAGATTATTACCATAAGATGAGATTTACAGTATATAAGATCTACTGCATTGTCAATATCCTATACAGTAGGCTTCAAAGGACTGGATTTGTTTGTTACTGATCTGAGCTGGAGTAAATTTAAAGATATGCAGTTTTACAGGGACGAAGAAATGCATATGCTCAGGCTTTTGCTACTGTTTCATTTTGCGTGTATTTTAACAAGAAACTACTATACTGTATGCCGATAACAAACCAGTATCAATTGTCAATAATTTCCTATTAATATGTAACTTGCGGCTGATTCCTACAAGCAAATGGTGGTGTATCTAACTGTGATCAAGGAGGAGCGACACCACACCTAAGGTCTGTTATGGTGTCGCCCGACGTCAGGTAGGCTACATGAGGGCAATGTGAGCTTATTTTGTTCTTAAGTGAAAATTTTTAAATAAAGATTCACCGTTCGTAAGTCAGTAATCATACAGAACATTACCACAGAGTGTATTCTCGTTACCCCCACCACAATCCCGGGTCAACCCATCGATTTCTTTGTCGTCTGCCGCAATTCCCTTACCCATCTGACGCCTCCATGCTCGGTGGATATTTTCAAGTAAATTCTTACTGCACTTGGATCATTAATCTTACAGAATCCATTTTCACAGGGTATACCGTCCTATTTCAGCCACATCACCCACAAAAAATTCCATCCCATCACATATGTTCGTTTCCCAACCACACCCATTTCTTTAATCCCCATCAGAATAATTGGCTGGGGGGGGGGGCAGGATTTTGATTGAAGCCGTCACTCTGTTCAGTAAAACAACCACTTTCACCAAGTATCATCTTATCGAAATACCCCGCCTCCCACTATTAATCCGCCTCTTCCTGCCGGTTTCATGGCTGACGGTTTCAGATTCCGAAGGTTTCATGGAAGCGAGGCAGCTCACGAATTCAGCGAACTAGTCTGTACATTTTATTCCTCCTGTCTCCAGATGGTTGCATTCGACTCAGTAAAAACTTCTTTTACTGAAATGATTAATAAAGGCTGTACTTAACCCTTGCTCTTTGAAATGTCTGTCCGACGCTGAATACATTGCAAAATAGGAAGATTGACACAAAAATGTCATCGCAATGAAGCGTTTCACCTTTTGGGGACGTAATCAATCTAAATAAATATATTTTTGACTCCGCCAGATGATTTTTTTAAAGCTTAGAGTGGCATGCTGTCCTCATAGGCCTAGAGAAATCATGACAAAACACACCCATGGTACTCTAAATAGATGCATATATTTTTGGGACCAGCTCTTCACCTTCTAATATAGTTACCAATATAGCTTTAACGATGCATAGTTGATAAGCGGGTGGAAAGCAGGTGTGCACGTAGTTAACGGTGTGAAAGCCTAACTATGGGAAACCTATGTGGATTCAGGAGCAAATTATACTGCAAGTTCCGTCTCCAGTGATATGGATTTTACTCAGGTTTGGGCGAAATATTTTGAGTAAAGGGTTTAATGAAGGCCTTTAACTCCCCTCCCCTCCTTTTAGAAGAATCTGTCACAAGCTTAACGAAGTCATTTGGCAGTATCAGGAATTAAATATGAAGCCGTCAGATTAACCTTGTACAGTAGAGCATTTCTTGTATTTTCCTGCTCATATTCCCCACCTTCCGTTATCATGAATGGTTTTTATGTACATATTAGTATTTCTGAATGTTTTCCGCTGGGGTAACGAAACTGCAGGCCGGACAGTGCAATGGGTCTTATCATGGTGAGAGGAGCTAACGCCACTCGACTCCTGTGCTCGTAAGCCCACTGTAGGTTAGTAAGCAAAATAAGTAACCAGGTCTTTACCTAAGGAAGAAAATTTCGGTTACCTTGGTGATGCACATGCCCCCTATCCCAGGATTTGGGTGAATAACTTGCCACAGGGTCGAAGGCCTAAGTTATGAAAATAATCACTTCGGCTATGCCCCTCAAAGCGTCTGGCTCAACCTTTATACTGTGTGTATCCAAATTTATGTAGATTACAAGAGGCCCAGCAGTCTTCCTATACTCAACAGTTGCCACTAAACACCTTCACTTGTCACCAGTTTGGCACTACTATTCACCGCTGGTATTGAATACATGCTAGAAGTGTTTTATTCAATGTGTCGCCGAGTTTTGTGGAAGATCTAATAACTTAATCACGCTGATGACGTCTAATTCAATTTAATTAGAAAATCACCTGTAATATGTGTTCACCTCTAGTATCGACGAAGGTAAGTAAGGCTGCATTTAACTCCTCCAGTACGAACAGTCTCCCTTACTTAGAAAAAACCGTCCGCATGCACCAAGAGTGAGTCATTATGGATATTGAACTGAAGGGGAAAGCACTTTAAAACGAGGATGTCTTTTCGCACATCATTTCTCGTGCCAACATGTATTTTTTTTTTCCGGCTTAGAGAACTTTCTTAGTAATAAAGGGTTGATGAAGTGTAAATCAAAGAACCTTGAAAAGTATCGCAAACTGATTAAAACACCTATACATACAAAGAATAGTGAGATTTTATCCCCCCTCGCTGCGATAGGGCCTTTTGAAACTTAGCCTTTTTGCTGTGACATGCGAGCTCCGTATATTAATCTGACCCTCCCCAGGCGATTTTATTCATCCAAGGAAAAAACCCACCGTAACAAACGTTTAAACATTCTCTCCAGTTACACTCCTCGGCTCATTAATACGACGCTTGTACTTCATGCTGACACACTACTTATACTCTGTCGCTTCCTTCCCATAAACCTTTAACGTTTGCATTTTATGAAGGAGGAAACGAGAAAGATGACGCCTGGCAGACAAGTGTTTCCCTAGAATTCTTATGATTCATCTCGTCCTCACTTCAGCTTTTGCCTAACTCCTTCTGCCTCGTGCCTTATGCATCATATTTACACTACTATCTCCAGACGTATTTTCAGTTAAGGGGTGATTTTTGGAACAGAGGTAATCCGTAATCCCGTTGTGACTGCTGCATTGTCCTAAGCTGGTTTTATTTACCTGGTGGCAGTAAGGGTATAATGAAAAATTACATCCTCGGCCTGAGTGGGTTAACATCTTCATTCAGGTATGAAATGTGGATAACACCGTCTTGAAAATTTATCGTTCACTGATCTGTCGTCGCTTGGCAATGACGTAACCGCTCCATCCTTCCATGCTCATTAATTTCTTGGAGAGAGAGAGAGAGAGAGAGAGAGAGAGAGAGAGAGAGAGAGAGAGAGAGAGAGAGAAAGCACGGAACTTAGACACTTACAAAAGATGAAGGATTTAATGTACACATATTTTCACGTTTTTCCAGTATAATTGATTAGATTATTATTATTATTTTTATTATTATTATTATTATTATTATCATTATTACTACTACTACTACTACTACCATACTACTACAACTACTACTACTACTGTACTACTATCATTTTTATTATTATTATTGTTCTTATTCTTATTCTTAACGGTATTGTTATTATCATTATTCTTACTATAGCTCCTTGAAATAAAGCAAAATAGATACCATGCGTACGTCAGTGGTGATAAACAGATTCGCAATAAAATGTGAGCAAAGCAGAAGTGTGTGGGAAGGAAGCATGCAAAGTGCAGTGTGTAATGAAGAACTGTGTAATAAAGATGTGTGCAAAATAAAGTTCAATGAGTTATGTGTGCAATGAATGTGTGCAACAGGAAGTGTGTAATAATGTGTGCAAAGAACATGTGTGCAGTCGTGTTTATTAAGGAAGTATGCAAAATTTTCTTGTACAATAAGTATATACGGAATACTGAAGTGTGCAGTGAGTAAGTGTGCAATGAGTAAGTGAACAAAAAACGAGTGTGCTTGTTTGTGCAATGTAGGTTATGTGAGAGTTAATATGTTGGGAGGAGGGTGTGCAGGGTAACTTAGGTAAATATGGACGGTGCCACAGAGAGAGAGAGAGAGAGAGAGAGAGAGAGAGAGAGAGAGAGAGAGAGAGAGAGAGAGAGAGAGAGAGCGTTAACATGCGCAGCGACTGAGGAAGTTAGTCAAGTACGCAGACAGACAGAGAGAGGGACAGACAGACAGACGGAGCATAAACATCGCATGACAATATTCCCAGAGGTAGTTGACAGTGGCGCCTACAGCTTCGTCAGGCCTTAACAAGCAACTTCCCTTTTCCTCGAAGGCACCAAGCACTGCGAACGTTGTTGCATTATTCTTTTCCCTCTGGCTTTTTCTCTCTATTTTCTCCTCCTTCTCCTCCTCTCCCTCCTCTCATCATCATCATCATTAACAACCGTCATCATCATCATCAACATCACCATTAGCATTTTTAAACTGATTCGCGGGAAGGGTCTAATGAGGTTCCATGTTCTGTGCTGTACATCTCCGTTGAGATACCTATTACTTCCAAATAATTGTTCTCTTATACTGTGTTGCTCATACCTTTACCGAGGTGTTATTTTACCTTCAGTTATTCAAAGATGCAGGAAAAAAAATGAAGGCTGTTTTAGACTGGATTAAGATATGCTGCTCTTATCTCAGACTTCTTTCGTACTTCAGTGCCATAGTAACTCACTCTACACCTGAATAATATCGTGCAGTATAGCATAAGGTGGAATGTAATACTTGAGATGACGCGGCCTCGAGATGATGGAACAATATACTGTATACCACAGAATCAGCACAAACCTTGAAATGCTAATTTTCTACATTTTCTTTAATAAAAGCTATATTTAGTTGTTATTAATCATTTTTCGTCTATAAAAGCTACAATTACAGCTCTTACGTTACATAAACCTCCATTCAACATAATTACTGGGCGCCGTGGCGATCTGGTGGTAGAATTCGTGGGTATGAGGCCCTGTGTTGATGTGCGACCATGGAGGTATTTATATCTCCATGTGCGCCACGATTCCAATCCAAGAGATGGCTGGAGATCTTTCTGTCAAATGTAATAGTTGTTAGGAGCATAGAGTATGGTATTAATGATTGGAAATATAGTAGCCTAACCTCGGACTACACCCTCAATGGCCCATAAGAAGGAATTTGTCTCATTAAAGTTTACACATTTGAACAGGCATAGCATTAAAAAGGTAAGCAGAAAATTAGCATCGACATTCAGAAGTAATAATTTCACTTCTCTGCCCAGTTGAGGGATCTGTGGGTTGTATTCTGGCAGTGTGGAGACGAGATCTTTTCTGATTAAAAGCTTGTTGTGCCACCTGCTTAGCATCCGAAAAATATTGCCAAATTATCCACATATGACAAACACCATGATAATGGGGACAAGTCAGATATTCTGTTCCAACAAATGCCAGATTTTTTGTTTATTCAGCTGTCGGTGTCTCAAAGCAATCTGAAGGAGTTAATACAGTCACCACCAACATTCTCAGTCTAAATGATTATAGTATTCTATTTCATTACAATCCAAAAGATTTTATTCAGCCAAAAGTGGGTCTTTGGAGCCTGAGATAACTCATTACCCATAGTAGGAGAATTACTGATCTAATGTGTCAATACAGCAGACTTTTCTCACTCGAATATGACTGGAGATTGATGTGAGTGAATGACGAAAGTTTCCTGCAGTTTTAATGCGCCCGTCACTCTTGATTGTCAGGGTGAAAAGGTTAAGGTCACAGGTCGAGAGTTACCTTTTGCGTGTGTGTCTTTAACTACTTCATTCCCGTCACATTTTTTTTTTTTCCCTACAGCATATTCTTGCTCTTTCAAAACGATATTCTTCAGCTTAGGTGTGATTCCCCCCCCCCCAATCTGAGAGGTTAGTTAAAGCCTTCATAAACTCCTTCTCTCCTACAGGGATCTCCTAAACTGAATAAATCGTCTGGTAGCTAGAATGATAAAATACATCGTCGGAATGAAAGGAGTAAACCGTGGTGAACGAACTCTGTTGGTGTTAGGTATAAAAACCATGGAGCTATTTTTTAGACGACGAAAAACAAAAGACAGTACGTAACCTTTTCACTGGGGTAGGTGGGAGAGAATAGAAATCTCTGACGTAAATCGAAATAAAACTCAGGGTTCGTATATCACAGCTGATTGTTTGATCCTTTCAGTCCCGTGACGTGCAATGTATTTTTCCTTGCCAACACTAGATAATCTTATTCGACTTAGGCCAGGCATATAGGAATGAATAGGTAAATAAATGTTTTAATGTTTTTGTTTATCTCCTCCAGCCCGAAATTTACTCTAATGCTAAGGAAATCCTATGGAGAAAGCAAGAATAGGCACAATACACGTAACTGGAATCATGTCATTGGATTCAAGGGGTTGAGGTCATGAGGTCGCTACCAGTGTGAGCCAGTCCGCACAGGCTTCACTTTTCGTCTGTACTTCAGTTCACCATGTTCTCTAGTGAGGCAAGATTAATACTCATTTTTTTTATAACTCACTCTCAGCTAAATAAAATCATCTGGCGTTTCCTGGTATAAAAGGGTAGAGTTGCGACAATCAGTTACTTCCTTCTCCATGGATTTCTTTATCTAATAATATTTTCTCTACACCCTCTTGTTTAACTCACCTTCACTTTAGTTTTTACTGTTTGGTTGAATAAGAAGCCTCATTCATAATCTAGAATAATAATTACATTTTCTTCTGTGCTCTGACGACAGTTTAGCACTCTCAGGTTCATATTAGGCCACTCTCAGCTGAATATAATCAGAAGGCGCGCGTGCGTGCGTGCGTGCGTGTGTGTGTGTGTGTGTGTGTGTGTGTGTGTGTGTGTGTGTGTGTGTGTGTGTGTGTGTGTGAACAAAAATCTGTTTTAATCTTTATTAAAACTACTTGGCTGACTGCAGGCCAGCCGTTTTTTTTTTTAATTATTATTATTATTATTATTTTTTTTTATGTTTCCGACTTCTGGGCATAGGCTTCACAGCTTGCTCCCAAGGCCCAGTAGTCCTCCTACGTAGTAAACCTCTCATTGTTTTATAAATATAGGTCAGAGGTCAAGGTCACAGGGAGGGGTCAGTTAATCAGTTTTATCTTATTAAGACGAAACATTGTTGAAGGGTTGAGGATAATGCAAGGATAAAAGGATTTGATTTTGATAAGTTATTCAAAGGTCAAGGTCACAGGGAATGTCAATAGCTTAGGTCACAGGACAAGGTCAGCTCAAACAGTTCTGATCTGATGTGAACTAACCTTGGTGGGAGTGTTAAGGGTCAGGCAAGAACGAAGGGATTGTTTTGGAGAACAATTAATCCAAGGTCGAGGTCAAAGGGCAAGAGCAAACTTCGACCCTTGTGTCTGTGTACGAAAACAGTCACTCAAACAGATTTTATCCTAATTCAACAACACTTGGAGGAAGGATTAAGGGTCGGCCAGTGAGGAAATATATTTTTAGAACAAGCGATAAAAGGTTATGATTGTGTGACAGGGGCAACTGAAACATTTTTAAATTAATGATGACTAAACTTTGTGGAAGGGGTTAGAACATAATATAGATAAAGAGATTCGATTCTGAGAACATGCAGGCGAAGGTCAAAGGGTCAGAGAAAGGTCAAAGATCAAGGCCACCCAGCAAAGTCGACTCGGACAGCTTTGCTCTAAACTGAAAGAATTTGTTAGGATGGGTTAAGGGTTAGGCAAGGATGAAGTCATTCGATTTTGAGAATAATCTGTCGGAGGTCATGGTCACAGGGCAAAGTTAAATAGTCTGCTCGTTAACCAATTCGTGGACGAGAGTTTTGCAGTCTTGGTGTTCCTTCTTTTTTTTGCTGTTACCTTCAGAGGCTATTATTCTTTTTAATGGTGACTCTTCCAGTTGAAAGAGTCAGATACAGCATTTATTACTCTCTGCAGTGCGAGAGGCATTCCCGAACTAAACTAAATCGCCTGGAAGCTGCAAAAATAAACCAATAAAGTTCGCATCCGGATGTATTGAGTTTAATCCAAACTGTTGTCGGCTTTTATTGCTTACATAATGTCACTCAGGAATAAGCGACATATCCTTTTTGCCGTAAATGTATAGACCGAGTTACCTAATCACGTATCCCTGCTCTCCAGGTGGGACAGATAAACATGCAGCGCCGTATCATTGGTTGCAGTGAGAGTTATTTAATCACCTTCACAACGATTGTGTTTTTATATTTATTACTGTTCATGCAACCAGTAGACGATATTACCCAGCTCTTCATTTCGATGACCTGATTTTCATTTTAGGCTTGTTTTCTCCACATAATTTCATGTAGCTTAGTACTGACTTCTCCAACAGGATAGGTTATAGATTGCCTTTACTCTCTCTCTGATAATGCACTCTAAACTTGCACATAATCGTCCGGTACCAGCACAGGTAAAATAGGATTGACGTCCCCTGGCAGCTGGGTTAAGGTTAATATTTTTTGGGGAAATCACTGCACGAAAGAGTTACCCACTTAACCCTTTCGTGACAAAAGAGCGCACGTTAACTGGACAATATCACCTAGTGGTAATAAAAGCAGAGTACTGAAAATATGAATAATTGTCAGAAGACTAATGAAGGCTGTACGACAAGAAAGAACAAAATCATTTAGTGGTCGCTAGCAAATAATAGTAGTTTTCTATTCTAGGAGAAAAAAAGTCGCCCGAAGATAACAGAGATAGAACAAAAATAGGACCTCATTTTGATGAAAGATTTATTGGACTTAATTCTTCCTTCACTACGAGAGGCCTCCTCTAAACAAAATAAACTCGTGTGGAGGCAGCAAGAGTAAAAGGAATGCAATGTATTTTTCTGTTCACCATACGAATTTATTTTACTCCTGGGGGACGTCGTGCACTGTGTGGGTTAGAAACATTATATATTAAGCCTTCTACTGGTACAACATCATTTCTTATTTTGTTTTTCCAGCAGCCATATGATTATACACGGGTTGGAATGGGAACAGTTTCCCTAACCCCTTTCAATGTGATGACTTCTTTTTTTTATCTAACTCTTCTTGCCACCAGGCGGTTTTACTTAGCATGAAAGGGACTTTTTATTGTGGGGGGATAAAGATTAGCTGTCTTCTTGGCCTTAGTTAAATTGCTGCAGACTAATCTCCTTAACCCATTTGCTTCCAGTGCCCTCAGAATAGGACGGAACTGGGCATCTTCAAAAGTTAGTAAAGAAAGGAACCCCGGGGAAGAGACCTTTGAGCTTCGCGACTCTGAGCCGACAGGTGGAGGACAATACACCTGGTACCCTTTCAGCACAATCCCTCACACAGGAACCCTGGGAGCTAATGGGTTAATATCAAATTCTACACTCAAGTTATTTTTATTACCACCGCCAAGAAGGTAACGTTTTCTTCCTAAAATCAGATGATTAAGCTCATCTTAAGAAGGATCTTTCGAACAGGCAGGGCTGGGTATGCAATTGATTTCTCGTTGCCAATTGCGGGGATTAATTAGTGGGTGAACGACAGTCACATAAAGTACAGGTGTAACTGACAAGGAAAACACCCAAACGTTCTCTGCAATCTGCGATACTCAACCGTCGATTTGTAAGCACAGGTCCCTAATTTACTTATAAGTAAAACAAACTGGGGTAAAAGAAAGGAAAAAAACTGCATATAAATTCCCATGGTCGGCCGTGAAATAAAAAACGGGATGACTCGATTCCCGACCATGAGCTTCCCTTATTTAAGTTGAACAACAAGAGGACAGGAAGGCAGTAAAGAAAAGAATTAAGAGAATAGTGAAGTGCATATTATTGTTTACCGCCATTCCTGCATTTCATGAAAGTCAACAAAAGTGCACATACCTACTAGCAAAAGAGTCTTGAAGTAGGTATTGAAGAATAGTTAAAGGCATTCCTATTTCATATCTGACATTAAAAAGGAGAGAGAGAGAGAGAGAGAGAGAGAAATTATATACTACGAGTTTTGTTTACGAAGACAAGCTGAGTTCCGGGTCATCTCTCGTGTCCTCCTCTCCTCCTCCTCCTCCTCCTCCTTCCTCCCCTCCCCCCCTCAGTTCAGGTTGCCATGCAGGACTCTTTTTAATATCTCCTTTCCACTTACAACGGTGTGCGTGCTTTGACTTCCGTGTTGCAATAGTTTGAAATGAAAACGTTCTCTTGTGGGGTTCCATCACACGTCATGCTTATTCTTTTATGTATTATTATTTTTTTCCTTTACTCGTTGTTTGTTCATACCTCAGGGTTCATTTATAATTTAAGCTTCCTAGTACCTCTTCCTCAAAGGTTTATTTATGCAAATTACACGTTCGTCTTCTGTTGCTGTTCATCATCATCATCATCATCATCATCCCAACTTTAATTCCCACTTAATACAAGTTGTTAAACTACAAAAACCATTAAGAAAATGTAAATAGCATACGAGAGAAAATTAAGAAGCAATTAGTGTAATATATTGTAAACTAAGAGGTGCTTGAAAGCCCATCAGACTCTTAGTAACTACAGTACTATATGTTTCTTGTTATTTTTACTGTTCGTTAAACAAGAGATTTTAATGCATTCACTAATAAGATCTTTGTCAGCCAAATATATATACACCTAAGCGATGTATTTGACTTGTCAGTAGAGGAGCGGTAACCATTGTCGCCACCAATTTTCTCAGACTTATTCTGAATCTTGCACTTACTCATATTCAGTTAGTACAAGAAATCATCTAGTGCATTACACCTGCTAACTTATATTTTATTGGAAAAAAAGAAAGAAAGCTGTAACTAGAACCATCTCCATATCCCGTGAGCTGCACAGGAATTCGAGGTAGGTCCAGTAACAGAACTTTCATTCCTTATTCCTTATCCTAATTTACTTTTTTCAACGTTCGTATTTCGTTTACCATAAGCATCAGCCATTATATATATAGGAGAATATCAGGAAGGACTTAAACACAGGAGTAAAGTTGTTTTATATATTTCATGAAATAAATTATACAAAAATAACATGTAACCACCTAACGTTAATATCACAGCTGGAGTACCGTGACAGAGAGGGAGGGAGTGTGTGTGACTAAGGGAAAAAATAAAAGGTAAACAATGCGAGTGACTCATAAAATAGGAATGAAAAAAAAAATCCGTCTCAGGTTACAAGTCTTAAGTGTCCCTACTCCTCCACACAGGCGCCTCTGAGTGTCCACTTGGCTGGTCAACCTCTTCAGTCCGAGGGCGTCACCTCTATTTTTGTTCCTGCTACTAGATGATTTTATTGAGCCTTGGGAGAGATATTAGGTTGTGATGGAGTTAATGAGGACATTTTCTGACCGCATCACTACAGATATTTTCTCCTAAGCTCATATAATACATCTTCAGGTAGGAGAAATAAAAAAGAATGGGTGTCATCGGACTGCGAGGTTAAAGATCTTATGGAAGCGGAGGAGGGTTCGGGTTTGCCTCTCCTTAAGGCAGGCCGTGTCAGTGCAGTGGGTTGGGTTTCGTTCTTGGCATTCCATCACTTAGCTCTCTTTATTGTTTTTCTGGCTGTGTGTTATGGTTGGCATTGACTGAGAAGTGATTGGTTTTCATTGTTTGCATACCATCACTGTTAGATTTACTTTTATGTTCTTTGGAGACCATAGCTTTCAACACGTAGCCTTTTTTATATGTGGTGTTAATAGGATTCGTAACTGCTGATATTTTTTTTTGATGGTTCCTTGCAATTACGCAGCTTTCTTGAAAACTATAGCAATTATATTCATTTCCAATATCTACTGACTCTTCAGTTAGTTCTTGTACCAGTTTATTGTGTTCTTTTATCTCTTGGTAATGGTGCTGATTGACAATGTGATTATAACAATACTAATGATTCGGCCACTGCTCTACGTCCACTTTGCACTTGAAGGACAAATTTATCGTATACCTGATGCATCAATAAAACTGAACAGTAAAGTCAGGGTCGGCTTCTCGTGAGCTTCGGTTGGAAGTTTTCTAACACCTCTTCCATTGCGATTCATTTTGTACGTCACGCCTTAATAGTCTCTTGTTTAACTTGAGCCATAAATATAAAAAGAATTGACAAGAGACTATTAATGTGTCATGTGCAGAGATGAACTGTTAAGAGAGAGATGCCAGCGAGCCTCCCAAGCCAACGAGAAACAGCGTCCTCAGACTTGCATCTCAGTGTGAAGGTGATGACTAGAAACACTGAGACCACGGAGACGACCACTATTAGTTCTTAGCTCCATCAGTACGACCACGTCTTCTGGGCTGTACTCTTGCCACTTCCAGACAATTTAGAATACCTTTGGATAGACCTGACATACTGAAGGCACTAGAAACCATCTCCATTAACCCCTTCACTAAGATGATGGCTTTTCCGCTAACGCACAATATTATACAACGTAGGAGAGACCCGTCGCAGTGTAGGGGTTAAACTTAGATCAAGTACATTCCGTGAAAAGTATTTGTTCCCTAGTTTCGAGTCCTGGTTTTCCATCCCTACTCTGGAACACGGATTTGAACGCAGCACTATATCACATCTTGCCGCTACCCACACCGAAAGCAACATATAACCTTACACTACACTTTGTATTATGTTGCCATGTTAACACTTAGGAGAGAATATCACAAAACGACGCGACGACCACTCGACAATAAATATTTTGGTGAAGGACGAGGTAAGCTTCAGATCTGCCTGCTACTCCTGACAAGCTTGGTGCGCTCCTCCTTGTCCAGCACGATGAGTTCGGTGATTGGCTGTGGAGGTGGTGAGTGGCGGCCAATAAGTGACCCCAACATCCGGGTCACTGACAGTTTTCTCTGCTTGGGTGAGGTGTTTCCGCCGCAGTTCCCAGTCGCCATGCACCTCTGACCCTTCATCTCCTTCAATAAAGTGTCGAGGGTGTCTACCACGTGTTCACAACTCTCGGCCGTGGACAGTTCTGTGAAGCGGGCTGAGTGGAAGATGGCCAGTGACCTAGCCTCATCTTCCTCAACCTCTCTAAAGTGTCCCAGGTCGCTCTTGTTGCCCAGCATCAACACGCTGGCTGATGGCCGTCTCTCATTCAGTTCCTGCAATAGCAAGGATAACATGGGTTAGAGATGCTGGTAAAACTGGTGGAGATGGGATATGGTCATGTAGTCTTAACGACTGGCTACCAAGTTATGCAACAAGAAATTTAAGTCACAGAAAAGACTCCAAAGTATATGTCCAGATCTAAGAAAAGTATTTTTACCTGAAGTGTGTTGGCAGCCGTGAAGTAAGACTCCTTGTCATTGATGGCGTAGACAACAACAAAGGCCTCGGCCCATTGGAGGTGAGCGTTTGAGGCCGTCTGACAGCCCGCCGAGGTGTCCATGATCTCTACAGGCTGGGCAGCACCGTCCACCTGAAGCACACACCGGTACAGCATGTCTGCAACAAGCAGAGAGACCATATTAGTAAACCATAACATAATATATCTAAAAATATAGAAAAATTTGTGGATCTGGATATTTTTTAACATACTTTCATAAAATACTGTGATCATTAAAACATCGGTCTACTGTCGAAAATCTTCGAGATTAATAAAACATGCAGTTTATGTATGTTAATAACACATTGCTGAAATTTGCTCAAAGACAGTGAAAATATTTCATGTCTCATTACTAAATCTACTTCACACATCAACGCTGAGACTCACCTGTGTCTGATCTGTACTCGCCGATGTAGCGCTTGGTAAGGTAACGTACTGTTAGGGCCGACTTGCCCACCTGACTTCCACCCAACACGGCCACACGGAGAGGCCCACTGCTTCCTTTCTCGTCCATCCTCATATCTGCCACCGTCCCAACTCTCAGCACTAGTAACTCAGAAGCACTAAGCACCCGAACAACCCACAGAAGATGAAGCACAGAGATTCCACGTAGGGCTTGACTGTCACTTCGGTTGGTGTGTGACAGATCTGTCGAGGTACTGTTGGGGTCTGTAGGTTGTCTGATCTGACAGTTGATGGCTTCTGTGAGCTGTCAGAGTGAGTGTTTATAGTTCTTCCGATCTGTCAGTGTGCAGGTGTCCAGTCTGGCAGAGTGAATGAGTAGATATCTTCCGATCTGACAGAGTCCAGTTCTTCAATCTGACAAAGTAAGTGTATAAAGTTCCTCCGATCTGTCAGGTCGCTGGAGGGGTTGTGTTGGCAGGGAGTTGGTAAGGAGATGTGTTGGTAGAGTGCTGGTAACGCTAGCGGGGCCTGAGGGGATATGGCGTGATGCCCCTCGCTCCCAAAATTTATACCTGCCCTTGCTGCGGTTGCCAACTCATCTGCTCCTCGTACCCAAGGAAAAAAGTAAGCAAAATAAATCACCCAACGAACACACAAATGCTCAAAATAAATAAACCCTCAACGAGATTATTTCAGTCGTCTCTAACATGTTCGGTTATCCCTAAAATTGCGTGGATTATCATTTTTCCTTCAGTGACTTCTCATATCCTTACTAGTGACCACCCGCATCCCACTCGCCTGTACCTTGGAGCCAGAGGAATAATGCGCATGTTATCAAGCCTCCCCTCCCCAACCCACACACCCACACACCTTACTCGCTTACCACCCTCCTTTGCGCGTATTCACACATCCTCTCACCCACCTCGCTTAGACTCCTCACCCACTCACCTCCCTGTTCACTCACTCTATTCACTCACCCACACCCAACCCATCTCATCCACTCTCCTTCACTGCTTTTAACTTACTCATCATTGACACGCTCACCCACCTCACTCAGCCACCAACTCATCTATCCACCAGTCCAACTCCCTACTTACTCACATCCCTCTTTATCCACCCACCCTCCTGCCTCACTCAGCCTCTTACCTACCCATCCACTACCCACTTACCCACTCTCCTACCCATCCACCTATTAACTCAGTCTTCTATTTCTGTCACCCAATGAACTCAGTCCCACACTCACCCAGTTACCCTAATACTCAATTCTCCAACAAATTTTCCACCTCTCAGTACTACTTCTAACCACAAACTCACTCTTCAACCTAATCAGTTTCCTCTCCACCCTCACTCATTCACTCTCCTATTCATCCACTCACCTCACTGGGCTTATCACTCACCCAATCACCCCAACCAGTCACCCTCTCACTCACCCTGCCACCCACTCAATCATCGCACCATTCACTTTCTTACCCATTCACCCATCTCAACCTTCCAGTTCTCCCACCCCCCATCTCACTCATTCATCCACCCACACCCTCACGCACTCTAACGCACCTTCTCACTCACACCCACCCGCCCACTCACCCACTCTCCCACTCACCCACTCTCCCACCCATTCAACCAACTCACTCAACTTCACATCTCTCCTGCCCACCCATTCCCTCACTCTCAACCACCTTCCCACCCGTCCACGCAACTAACTAAACCTACCTCTTCCCCCCCCACCCACTACCTTACTCACTTCTCGCCCTCCCTCAACCTTTGCCTCATCGCCTCACCCGCTCCACCCGCTCCCTGTCTTACACCACCATCGCACCACCTCATGTTAACAATTGCTTCTCTGTTTCCTCGTCTCTCTCTCTCTCTCTCTCTCTCTCTCTCTCTCTCTCTCTCTCTCTCTCTCTCTCTCTCTCTTTCACACACACACACACACACACACACACACACACACACACACACACACACACACACACACACACACACACACACACACACACACACACACACACACACACACACACACACACGTGCACATATATGTACTCTCTCTCTCTCTCTCTCTCTCTCTCTCTCATAACAGGGTGGTTAGTGGAAAGAGAAGAGGTTTGGTCAAGAGAAGACTGAGGATGAAACAGCAAAGTGCAGGTTACATGTTGTTGGTAGTGTTTGGGCTGAGTGTTTTTCGTTGCCTTATTTACACACCCCCAGCATACTAGAGATGTGTGTGTATTTTCTCATGTGTGTATATAGGACAGAGTTTCTAAGCTAAGGTAGAAACTCGCACCCATATATTTAAGTATGGCAAAGAATGAAGGCTGTAGCTCAACCAGTATGCAAGTGGCAGTGACGTAAATCTTTCCAAAGGGGTGTTAGGGGTTTTACTAAAGAATATTGACAGACCCAACAAAACGTCCCTCAGGAATGTGGAAAGTTTTGACAGTAAATGGGGAATGCTAATAAACCAAAACAGTGCCATTAAAGTAGATAATTCAGTTTCTCCAAGCCTCAGCCTTCCCTTAGAATACGACCAGCAGGGTGTCGGTTCGCATCCAGGCCCCTAATTGTAGAGGTGGATGAATAGGAACAAGGGGAAAATAAACTTAATCCGTTAGTCTGGCCGGCCCAAGGTTTACCACAATTACTTTAAACTCGCTTCTATTGTCACCAGCAGCTGTACCCTTACGCCTTTCAATACCGGGTGTCTTTCTTATTATGCCTCCTTCCACCTATCGGGGAGGAGGCATTAAAGTGATTGGTCTGTCTGTTCATACATGCGTGAGTTCGTGCGTCCGTAACAATTTCTGGGCACGATATCTCCTAAACTTATGGACGGATTTCCACGAAACTTTTAACTGAGATGCAGAATGAGGAAATGATGAATTTGATAGGTCATCTAGGTCAAAGTGTCAAAGGTGAAGGTCATATGGGGTCGAAATAGTTTATCTCTGTGGGCGCGATATCTCCTGAACCCCTCGACGGATTTTGACCAACTTTTGTCAGTGCTACAGTATGAACGGACAATGAAGTAATTAGGTCAGCGAGGTCAAGGGGTCAGAGGCCAAGGTCATATGGTGTCGACCTAGTTTATCTTTAGTCTCATTTCAAACTACTGTGAATTCTTGTCATGGAAATTGTATGGCGAGTCATTGCCCAGAGTTGCCTCTATCTATCTATCTATTGCTAGACGCCTCAATCCCGTTTGGGGTGGCCACCTACTCTAACGTACGGAAGTGAAGCTTGGACATTGTTGGAAGGACACAAGTCAAGAGTGAGAGCAGTGGAAATGAGTTATTTAAGAGGAGACTGTGGAGTCACATGGAGAGACAGGCTGACGAATCAGGATATAAAGGAGCGTTGTGGTGTTGATGTGGATGTGATAGGAAGCGTTATGAGGAACACACTGAGGTGGTTTGGCCATGTGGAGAGGATGGAGGGTGAAAGACTGACGAAGAGAGTATGTGAGTGAGGTGGAGGGGGGAAGAGGGAGGGGGAGGCCGAGGATGAGATGGAGGGATGGGGTGGAGAGGTATATGAGAGAGGGGGGTGTGAGTTGGGAGCAGGGCAGTGAAATGGCGGGGGACAGGGCGACTTGGAGGCGATTTGTTTGTGGCCCAGAGTTGTGCTGTGGACATTTTGCCCTTTCACCAAGTTCGTTGAAAATGGATTAAAATTGTTTGCGATAGCTGTTACATTACAGCTCGGTCTTATAGTTACATACATTCAATCAGTTACTAACAGCAACATATCGAGAAGCATGCTGAAAAAAAAAAAAGAAAGCAAAGAAAAAAAGGGGTGCCCTTGACTTTGACACAACAACAACGATTTCTCTCTCTCTCTCTTTTTAATTCTTATACTGTGAGGAAAAGGATGGCACAAAAGTTGAATATTTTAATTAACGTTCTTCATATCCTTCTGTGTTTCTTGCATCACAAAGCCTAACTTTTGTTCTACAGCAGCTGGGTCTGTGATACTGAACGATCATGCACTAAAAAAAAAAAAAATGTATTTCTTTCAAACCTCTTTAAATTGTTTGTCCCTCGTAGTGTGCCGGGGAACTAATAAACACCTTCAAGACAGTGGCGTCCTCTTGTAGATTATTACACCTGCGCACGCGAAACCAGAACTTGTTATGCGCAGCGTTTGTTTGTGTGTGTGTGTGTGTGTGTGTGTGTGTAATTCACCGGGTCGGTCAGGAACACTTGATGGTCGTGATCGTCAGCATTTTACCCTCCCGGAAGGGAGCTGAGAGCTCATATAGTCCGATCTAAGGGCAAGGCTGTGACCTTCACACACCCACACACCCGTCCCCTTGCTCAAGGGGGACAGTAACCACCCACTTTGTCAGTGAAATTTTTCGCAACCTGAGCGAGGCGCGAACTCCCGTCTACCAGATGGCAAGGGAGAACGTTACCACTGCTCCAGCGAGCGGTGTGTGTGTGTGTGTGTGTGACGGGTACAAGGCAAGATAACCCACAGTTTTTAGCTAGTTTTAAATAAATTTGGTGAAAAGGTTGAAAGTCAGCGAATGCGTAAAGCTAATGTTTTATTAGAACAAAAAGTCAAGGGTCAAGGTCACAGACCGAGGTCAAACTTTGACGTTACAAAATAATCTTAAAGCCTTTATCTAATTTAGACCAAACTTGGGGGACAGGTGTTGAAAGTAAGGCAAGAATGGAGTATTTCAGTTTTCAGAACAATTAGTCAAAGGTCAAGGTCACAAGGCAAGGTCAAAGGTCGACTCGTGGGTGTGTTTGTTAACAAAATATTTCATTTTCCACCCGATTTTTACAAACCTCGGTGGAAATATTGAAGAACAGCCAAGGAGATGTCCTAATACTTTTAAAAACAGCAATCCAGAGGTCAAAGCCACATATCTAGATCAGTGTCAGATGTAGTAAATCAGCCTAAACTTTTTATATCAAATTTTCACCAAACATGGAGCAAGGGTTGAGGGGAATGCAAGAATGATGTGAATTAATGTTAAGAATAATCTGGAGAAGGTCAAAGTCACAGGGTAAGGTCAAAGTTTGTCCCTTAGGAGTGATTGGTAGCAAAAGAATCCAAACACTGTTGATCTGATTTTAGCCAATCTGCCTAGAAATGCTGAGGGTCAGCCAAGAAGTAAACCTTTTGTATTTTAGGACAAAAGTTCAAGGGTTAAGGTCACAGGACCACGTCCAGCTTTATCAGTTTGTCTGATTTATTCCAAACTTTGTGAAAGTGTTGAAGATAATGTAAGAATACAAAGTAGATTCCGAGAACAGCCCATCGAAGGTCAAGGTCACTGGGGGAGGCTAAACGGCAAGGACGTACAAGGTCAACTCACATAGGTTTGATCCGCATTGAACCAAGGTTGGTGAAACTGTTAAAGGTCAGGGAGGAATGAAGGGATTCCATTGTGAAGACATTCATAAAAATTAAGTTCACAGAGTTAGGTCAAGGGTCGAGCCATGTGCTTGTGTGTGAACATAACTAAAGCAGTTTTGACCTGATTTGAATCAAACTTTGTGGATCAACTGAGGATCATTTAAGTGGCAGACCTATTCATTTTCAGGATAAAAAATCGGCGGTAAAGGTCACAGGGCAAGGTCAACTTCAGCAGTTTTTATCCGATGCAGTTTAAACGGTGTCTTAAGAGGTCAAGTCAAAAGGAATAAACATACTGGATTTTGAGAATAATCAGTGAAACGTCAAGGTCAGACGGGTAGGTCAACGCTCAAGGCCGTCTTATAGGGGCCACTTGGAAAGGATTGAGCCAAGTTTGTGCAAAGCCCTCCAGTTCGAAAGGTATATTCTGAGCTCAATAACATCGTCTGGACACACACACACACACACACACACACACACACACACACACACACACACACACACACACACACACACACACACACACACACACACACACGATCACGACCATCAAGAGATCCTGACCGACCCGGTGAATTACACACACACACACACACACACACACACATGCATCATGTGTGTGTGTGTGTGTGTGTGTGTGTGTGTGTGTGTGTGTGTGTGTGTGTGTGTGTGTGTGTGTGCGTGTTCTTTCTAGGTTAACGTGGATAAAAATGTTGGTGTATGCGTTTGCATGTGTGTTCATATTTGCGTTTGTGTGTGTATTTGCGTGGGGGGAGGTTAGTATGGTTGGGTTTAATGGTGTGTGTGTAAGTTAGCTAAATATAATGTGCTAATTAGTTAGAAGATGAGAAGTGGACGAACACATGACAGTTAGCTAATGGAATGCAACGAGAAGAGGTCAAACACCCTTGAGCGTAGGCTATTACTGGATGGAATGTGAATTGCGAAAAAAGTAAGTGTGTGTGTGTGTGTGTGTGTGTGTGTGTGTGTGTGTGTGTGTGTGTGTGTGTGTGTGTGTGTGTGTGTGTGTCCCTTACCTGAAAAAAGAAGAAGTTAATTTAGATGACTGATGGGAAAAGAGTTATACTGTAAAAGCAGCCCACGCCAATGACGCATGTTTTTACCTCTGCAGACGAAGTTGAAGGAGGTTATGTATTCACCTATGCTTGTGTGTCTCTCTGTCTGTTTAGAATATGTCTCGGAAAAGTTCTCAAAGAATTTCAATAAAATTAGCTGGAAAGGTCTGCCATGGGAAAAGAAAGAATTGATTAAATTTTGGGGTGGATCCGGATTTGGATTTGGATCCCATGCATTATATCTCCAGAATTTCTTAATGAATATCAGTCAAATTTTGTAGATGAGTGGGACATAGGTCAATTAATCAAATCGGGGGGCGGATCCAGAGCCTATGCATTCACACAATGTCTCCAAGGATACGAATTAGGATCCTTTTTAATGTCAGTGTCATTGGCGGAGGTATGCGCTTTCTGAGGGCTTTCTAGTTTTTCTATGTTCTGCTGTTTATATTCAGCTTTAGAGAGGCCTTTCGAACGAGCAGGACGATAGGTTTCCTCAAAGGCGAAATAACTTAGTTGGAGGTAGCAAAACTAAACTAGTAAGAGGACGTCCTGTTTTAAATCATTATCCAGGGATGCAAAAGAGTGAAATGGTGCGTAGTAGCGTAGTGGGAAAATGTGTTGGTAACTGGGAAACACAGGTGGTGACTCAGGGACAGGGTGGGGGTGCAGGACAGGGGGTGGTAAATGAGATGGAAATGCTCTCGTGTCCCCCATGTCACCCCACCCTGCCTCTCACCCCTTCGTTCTCGGAACCGCATTATCAGTCGCTGGTGTCAGGTGTTTTACGGCGTGCTGTGGTAGTGATGGTGGTGGTGGTGGTGGTAGAACGTGTTTGCAATTAGGTTTTGATGGATGTTAATAGTAGCTCAGATGTGCTGCATGAGGGGAACGATTGTGGTGAGGGCATTGACACGTATTGATTAAATGTGTTACACAAATGAGATATTGCAGAGGCAGAGCTAGCTTTAAGAGCACCTTTTTTTTTTTTTCTTTCTTTCTTTCCAGCAAGCTTCTCAATATGTTGCTGTCAGTAACTGACTGCATGTAAGTAACTGTGAGACTGAGCAGTAACGTAATACTTTCTCAAGCAGTTTTAATCCAGTTTCAACGAACTTGGCGAAAGGGCAAAATGTCAGCCAAAAGATTGACTTTCTGATTTTCAAAGCAATAAATCAAAGGTCAAAATCAAACGGCAAGGTCAGCTTAAAGTTTTAATCTATCTATCTAGATAGATAGTTATTGATATATAGATATACAGAGATAGATATAGATATATAGATACAGATATAGATATATATAAAAAACTGTGTTTTTTCTTTGCCCATTAGTCTCACCCAAATCAAGGACCAGAGAGCCCCAGTCCCATATATACATATTCTGAATGGAGGCGACCCAAGGATGTTTTAAGGAGGTCAAAATTCGGATTTGGGGGGCGTTTGAGGTCATCGGTGGAGTGTTCGACATTTAGGCCCGGGCAACGCCGGGTACCCCTGCAGCCCAACTTTTGGCATGGAGACTCACATGACCTCCAGTCTGGACATGGGCTATGTGCATACACTGTGTGTGTGTGTGTGTGTGTGTGTGTGTGTGTGTGGTAATTTTTCCATTTTCTATTATTCTTGGTTTCTTTTTAGTGCATAATGCTACGGTATCTTTTTTTTAAATCTGTCTGTCTGTCTGTCTCTTTCTTTCTCTCTCTCCCTCACACATCGACATGGAAACAGTAATCAAGCATGACGTAGTTCTCTCTCTTCTCTTTTACTTCCATTTCATCTTCTCCTCCTCTCTCACTCCCTCTCTCCATCTCTTTATTAAATTGTATCTCACTGTCTCTAGATTCCTCCTTCCTATTTTCGTACTACCTGTCTTCATTTCTTCCCATTATTATATTCTGTCCTATCATCATCATCATCATCATTATCATTCACTGTCACCATCACTCCCTTCGCCTTAATATGATCAGTCTAATATTTTTCATTTCTCTTGATCTGAACTCTTCATCTCCCTCCTACTTCTCCATTTTCTCCTCCCCCTCCCCCTTCTCTTCTTCCTCCTCCTCCTCCTCCTCCTCCTCTCTCTCCTTCTCCCGTCATTATCATCATAATCATCATCATCATCAATCCCTTCACCCTATAATCAATCGCCTCTCTCCTACTTTCTCTCTCACCCCTCCTTCCTCTCTCCTTTCTCTCTTTTCTTCCCTGATTTTGTCTTCCTCGTCACCGCAAATCCAAATCAGTTTTCCATACTTCTCCCCGTTTTCTTTCATTCGTTTACCCCTTTTTTCTGTTCTCTCTTCATCCATCTTTTTGCTTTCCTAATCCTTCTAAACTCCGATTCATTTATCTTTACATTTCCCCTTTGCTATCTCCTTTCTCCTCATATTCATCACGTTCTTCCTTATTTCTCAGTTCCTTTGCCCAATTTGTAATCTTCCTCATCCATTTCAGATCCAGTTTTGTTGTTCCCGTCTCTGTCTCCCCATCGGTGTCCTCCTCTCTTTTACTCCCCTTCCTCGTTTTTCAATACTCTCCTCTTCCTTTTTTTTTTTTTTTATCTGCATCATTATCTAATTATTTTCGTCTGCCTAAATTTCTTTCAACCGTTGCAGTCCTATTCTCTCTTTTCATCCTCTGCCTTATTCATTTTATATATTATTTTTACAGTTCTTCCCCGTCACTTTCCTCCTCCTCCCCCCTATTCATCCTTTTCATTTCTCAGTTTTTTCCCCCCAGGTTTATGTTTACTCTCCTCAGTCGCGTTGCATCTTCACTGTATTGACCTGTTCTCTCTCTCTCTCTCTCTCTCTCTCTCTCTCTCTCTCTCTCTCTCTCGAGTTGTTGAGTTGTTGACAGGACAGCATATAATTTCATTTCTCTGTTTCATCCTGCCTATGAATCATTTTTCCTCCGTTCACATAATTTCTCTCCCAAATAAGCCTCGTAGTATCATTAACTTATTTGACGTCACTGTGGGACAGGTATATTAATAGTTGTTTTTTTTTTTTTCACGATCCTTTCAGCACTTTGAAATGTTTAAAATGGACTGTTCTTTTTGTCAGAGTCGATGCTTTTTTATTTATTTTTTTCGTTGCGCCCTTGAGGCTAGCCATCCATTATGATTTTATTAATGATTATATACAATTTTTACGAATCTAATGGGACCTCCAAAATATGTGCAGTTTTTACGGTGAAAGGCACTGACGAATATGTTGCCTTGGTACGGTCAGGCATAAGCAAAAGTTAGCCGACACATCTCTGCTGGCTGAGGCAATGGAAGGTGTTACTTGAACTGTTTATATGTGATAGTAATATGAAGCACACACCAAAACACTGTGAGAAGGAAGGATACTCTGTCTTTTGGGGAGGAATGAGAAATATGGAAGACGGGACACAATGCTGCAAGTAAACTGTCGATGCACGTTTGCTCATGGCTCTATATAAGCTAAAGATGAGTAGCTCGAGGGAGAATGAAGCAGTCATGATTGAAATTAGCAGAGTTAAGAAGTAATATATATTTTTGTAATGTGCTTCAGAGCATTATAAACCTCATTAGTCCACACACACACACACACACACACACACACACACACACACACACACACACACACACAATGATAAAGTAAAGCATCTAGTAGACTGTTTCATCTAGTAAAGAATCGCACTTAGTAAAGGGTATAATGTAGGCTATATCTACCTCCTGTGGCCAGAAAATTTTCGATTAGAATAAGAAAAATTGAATAAATGTCAAAAATAAAAAAACCCTCGTAGTGCAGGGATCGGCATTGGTAAATATTGGTAAATGATCAACTCACTTACCCAGATGACAGTTTTTCAAGGCTGATGTGAAGGTTTCTGTCTATACGCTTGTGCATTGGTATATTTTACGTCTCTCCTGTTTTTCCTTCTTCCTGTTTCATATTTCATTATATCTCTTTGACCCCCCCCCCTCTCTCTCTCTCTTTCTCAGTTCTCATGTTACATAAATGTTTTCTTCACTCATCTTTACTTCCTACTATCTCACCTCTGTTCACTTCTTTCCTTTGCACCCTCTTGCAGACCTCCTGTCATTCTTTTCTTTCGTTTTCTCCATTTCTAGCCTCTTGCCTGTCTCTCTTTCCATTCCTCCTTTTTCCTTACATTCTTTTTGCCCTTCTCTCTACTTCCGTCTTCCTCATGTACCCTCTCTCTCTCTCTCTCTCTCTCTCAGTGGTATGCCTGTTAACCCCCTCAGTCCAGTGACGTATTTCTTCAGTTTTTTTTCGTGTTATCTCCAGACGATTTTTTTCCATTTAGAGATGACTGTCGCAAGGCGGTTAGAGCCAGTCCCCATTAACTCCTTCACAACCTGATTTTCCTCCTTAGCCTGAATGAAATCGTTTGAAAGGAGCAATATGTAAGTAAATAAAGTAAATAAGTGAATAATAAGTAAATAATTCAATAAATAAATGTGCATCATCGGTAAACTAAGCAAAAATACGATGGCGTCATTCACCTTAGCCTTCCTAAATCCAGACACATTTCAGAGAGAAGAGTTTGATGTAAATTCTTTATGGCACATTCTAAGGCGAGAAGTGCCAGAATATAATCAGTAACTTACCATCGTGTTTTCCTTCTTAGACATGGATGTGTTTGGATACGTATAAACGGATAGACAGATATTTACATAGATAGAGAGATTGATAGGTAGACTTATATTTCACCTCAGTTTCATGCAATTCATATTTCATTTTTGGTGTAATTAGATATTTTAGTACTTTGTGTTATTGCATTTGTCTCCTAGTTTTTTTTTTTTTTTTCATCGTTTTGTTTTTGCCATAGTCTCTTGTTATTGCATTCTGTAAATGTTTCGTAATATTTAGTTGCCCTTTTATAGCCTTTATTATCGTCTCTCTTTCCTGACTTTCGTGTATTCTCTCATAGTCGTATCATTGTGTTACTGCCTTTTATATATTGTTGGTCTCCTTTTACAGTATTTGGGGGTGTTTCTTTTTTGCAGTGTTTTGTTACTGCATCTTTCATCGTATTTTGTTATTGTCTCATTTTATGGTGCTGTTTTATTATTATTCTCTTTCTGTTTTAAATGTTTCTGTCTCCTGTTGCTGTGTTCTGTTATTGGCTTGCTTTTTATTCCGTTGTTATTGTTGTTTCTTTAATAGTCTCTCTCTCTCTCTCTCTCTCTCTCTCTCTCTCTCTCTCAGTTCCGTTTTGTTGTCGCTTCTTTCATAGCGTTCTTCTATTTCTCGTTTTTACTGCATGTTTTTTTTTTTTTTTTTTTTTTTTTTTTTTTTGCTTTCTTGTTCCCTTAGTATATGACTGTAGTGGTATACCAATATTTTCTAATCGCATTCCAATAAAAAAAAGAGGAGTTGATAAAGAAAGAAATATGTCGTAGAGAGTTTCTTTATTACAAAATATAGAAACTGTCTGGAGTTCAGTACCAAAACACGTTGATATCACAGGGAATGATAAATGCACGGATGATAATGATAATGATGATGATGATGATGATGGCGATGATGATGATGATAACGACAACAACAACATAAACAACGTAAAACTCTTTGGTATAGTTCCATAAAAGCATGAATGAGGACAAGCGATAATGATGGTGATGACGAATGAGATCTTTGGCATGAGTGGAGCACGGGGTTCCTGAAGAGTGAGAGTGGAGTGACGTTAGTTCCTGGGGTGAGATCGGGTCACGTCTTTTCGTTGGCATGACAGATATCGTAGTACCTCCTCCTGAGTGATTTATTTTGCACCTTAACATCCTCCTGTACATTATCTATGCTTGATACTGATAGTGTGTATCATCACATTATAGGGGGTATGTCAAGATGTAATATGCAAAATAAATCACTTAAAAAGAGTTATTACGAAATATTCTATACACAGTCAAAACAAATGTCTTTAAAACTTTACAAATGGAAAATGAGTTTTAAGAAAAAACATAACACTTACGTAAAATAAAATATTTTAGTGTTAAAGAAGTAGAAGAGCTCTTGAAATAAAAAAAAAAGTATTTCGAACTGCATACTGCATCGCGAGAAACTGTTTTCCCATTTTGTTCAGAAAAGAAAAAAATAGTTTTCATATTGTATAAGCAAATATAAGTGTACCGGAAATCCTTCAGCAAAATACTTTTTTCTTTCTTTTTTCCGAAAACAGTGTTTTTTACCGTGACAAGCCAACGAAATTACGATCAGATGTGTGTGTGTCTTAGTCATGTGATTATCGTGTTCCAGGAGGTAATGTTCCAGGGAACGATGTACCAGGAGGGGACGTCATCTCCGACCTTAAGCTTAGCAGAGGAATGGTTGTGGATGCGGTGGTGTAAGAGGTCAGACAGCGGTGTGAGGGGAGCAGGGTAGCGAGTGTGCGGGTCGTAGGCAGGGGCGACATAAGCGTCTGAGGGGAGTCTGTAGCTTGTTGCGTTCCTCCTTGTCTAGAATGATGAGGTGGGTGACGGGCGTTGGGGGCGGGGAGCTGCGACCAATGAGTGACCCGAGCATCTTCGTCACTGAGATCTTGCGAAGTTTTGGGGAGCCATTCTGATTTCCGTTGCGTTGCGCTTTAACCTCCTTCAGGAAACTGTCGAATACTTCAGAAACTGTGGTGCAGCTCTCAGCCGTGGAGAGCTCTGAGAAGCGAGCAGCGTGGCTCAGAGCTAATCTTCTGGCTTCTACTTCCTCCACTTCCCTGAGATGGCCGAGATCGTTCTTGTTGCCCAGCATCAAGACACTAGCTGATGGCCGCCTCTCGCTCAGTTCCTGCAACAACAAGAAACACAGACTTAATAACGTTGGCGTCACTGGTAAGGATGATGTGATCAAGTAGTTTTGTAATGGGTGATCCATCAGTCACCAGTAACGTGTTGAAGTGCAATGATCTTTTAACAGCACGTGATGGAAAACGTCAGTATAACATCATGGATAATTGTAGGGCACGTATTCTCACCTGGAGTGTATCGGCGGCCGTAGTGTAAGATTCCTTGTCATTGATGGCGTAGACAACAACAAAGGCCTCAGCCCACTGGAGGTGAGCGTGCGAGGCAGCCTGGCAGCCCGCCGAGGTGTCCATGATCTCTACAGGCTGGGCAGCACCGTCCACCTGAAGCACACACCGGTACAGCATGTCTGCAACAAGCAGAAAAAACACATTAGTACAATAGTGCCTACTTGTATAAAGGGTGAAATTCCCGCCGTGGCTAAGAACAGTTGCTTCTGCATGTCTAATCAATATTGCAAGAATTAAAGTGGCCTTGTGTATAGAATTGAATGGATGCACTAGTTATATGTGTGTCATGAATGGAAGTTGCTAATTTATGTTTGTGAAGAAGTAGACTTTCTGTTTCGCTATTGTTCCTCTATGTAATGATCAGTAACTCGGTGCTTCAAGTCCTTCAAATATTTATTAGCCAAAATGTACCTAAGTGTCTATATTGTACTTGCAAAATTTCGCAACAAACAACAGTATGCATAAGTGTAAAATTAAAAATAACACTTAAAGGAGTCTTCGGAAAGTTTCAAGTGAAATAATAATGGTTGGTTTATTAAAATAACACTTGCTCTGTTCTGCTAGCATATCACTTCTCAGGAAGCAAACTAAGTAGGCTGTGCTGTGTCGCGAGCATTGCTAAAGGAAGGATGTGAGATGCTTAAAGAATGATACCAGGTTTGATCTGATTTAATCGTTTTTCTCTTGTACCCTACTTGAATTCAGAGATGATGGTCAGTTGCATTTGTAACAGAACGTAAGATTTGCTGACAGATTTAATTTCTTGTGTGCTATTATGAACTTGAGTGCCAATGGAACATGTGAAGTACTCAGAACTATTTAGAATTCAGTAGGCTATGTGCCAAAGTAAAGCATTACGGAAATTCATCATCCAGAACTGCAGAAGGTAAAAAAAAAAAAACTTTTTCCCTTGATAAATGCAACTTTCTCAATAAAGCTTTTCTGAGGCTGGTAAAAAGTACGTGGTAATTCGTAGGCTGTCTGACGCACCACAATTACTGAACATCCCATCTTAACACTGGTCACGGTCACAGCACAACTTGAGAAGAGATGACTGAGGCTCACCTGTGTCTGATCTGTACTCGCCGATGAAGCGCTTTGTCAGGTATCGCACGGTGAGGGCAGACTTCCCAACTTCACTCGCGCCCACCACCGCCACCCGCAGCGGTCCACTCTGATTGTTGCTTCTGTCGTCCTTCATGTTCACACGGCAACTTTGCCCTCGGTACACCTTCGTCCCAGCTCTCCTGTTGCTGGATTTCTTGATGTAATCCTTAATGTCTTCTAAGATCCACAGGGGGATACAGGAGAAGGCTTGGTTCCCGTTTGGAGCAATCTTGAAGTTAATCCAAGACCAAGCACGAGTAATAGGTTTGCTCGCTTGAAGCAGAGCCAGTCCGCGAAGTCACCTAGCACACACACAGACTTCGAGTATATGCGGTCACCTCCTTCTCTCTCTGGGGTAACCAACGGCAACTGAGACAGATGTTGAACTGAGCTGGCAAGGCTACTGAGTTGCTTATATAGCCGCGGTCTGGCTGGGGCCTGTGTAGCGCAGCCCCACCACGCAGAGGGGCTGGGAGGAAGGGAGGCTTTGGCACCGACAGCGACGGCGCCACCCCACCTCAGCTCCCGAGCCTGGTTATCGATGTGCTGACCCGCCACTTTTGCTGTCACCTCCCTCACTACCACATCTTCTCCATCTCTACAACATCGTTTCCCTGATCATTTCACATTTACAGCATTTTACCTAACTACTGCCACTCCTTCACGTATCACTGGCAGCACCTTCCTCACAATCACAACTCATTCACCACCATATCGTCATGACTATAACCACTTAATATTAACGTCAACTCTCGCTGCATCCACCATTACCACAAACACCAGATCCATTCAATATTAAATTCACGCTACTACCGCTACTGCTATTACCACCAGCCACTTGCAAAACCAATTAAGCGGTACTTCACTGCCAATGCAATTACTTCCACCAATCGTTAGCTCAATCACTTAACATTAACAGCGTTTATAACCACCACCACCACCACCACCACCACAACAACTGCTATTACTACTACTACTACTATCAAACCTTTGGCATGATCATTCAACATTAAAAGCATTATCTTTCACTACCACTACTGCGTCCGAAATCTTCCTATCAATAATACACTCCAGTCTCACTCAACATTAAACTAGCTGCACATCCATTACTTTCTCCACCACCACTACATCAACAACATCTTCAGGCCTCACATAACATTAACAGCACTTCCATTACCACTACAGCCAGCACCACAAAATTCAACATAAGTACCACTTCTCTTTCCCCATCACAACCCCTACCCCCACCCCCAACCCCCACCACATAAATAACATACATCTCAGACAACACATACACAACCCTTTCTCTAAGTGGCAGGGATCGTATTTATTAACTCTGCTAAGCCTAACCTGTGTATATTATTTGTGTATGATTTTGTCTTCACTCATACTGTTTTAGTTCTTTTACCCTAACTTGGCCCAGATTTACATCATTTTTGTCAATTATTTCACGGAGCTCAGTGGCACAAAAGGACAATACAGCGGCTCTGCATCCATTTCATAGAACTTAATTATAACTAGCATCATATTCTAGTGTTAATCTATTGCAACAACTCAGCATCAAGACGGGGCGATGGCATTTTTAGGCCAAGTTAGAATAAAAACGGTATACCAATCACTTAACAAAAGACGAATATTAAGATGACATAATACGAAAAAACAAAACCATCTGTATTAATCGTTCACTGTTATGAGGACTAACTGATCATGTAAACTGGTGAGAATCTTTTATAAATAAGACACCAGAACTCCACCAATACCGTCATAACTTACACATTTCATTGAAGAGTTGCAATCGTACAGGTACAGTCTGAAATTGGCTTAATGGTCCTACGATCCACTCCAGCCCAATGACGAAACAAACTTCTTTTCCGTCACAAGCGACCCTGACATAAGACTGAAATTTTTTGACTGAATAGGGAGGCTGCCAGAGATCGAGCAGCGTGGCTGACTCATGCAAGCATGTTGGACGAAACGAAAAGAAACTCTGCATTATGGTGACGATTTGCCTTAATTATTGGTCATTCTAACAAACAATTTCTATCCTGTTCTGAGTGTCATCAGATGATTTTATTCAGTTTCTCTAATTCGAGGAGTTAATCACATCTACTTCACCACACGACGATCACATGTGTGGCACTTTCACTACCACCCCGACCACCTTCTCTAACGCGTTGAAATCTCATTTGACACAGCCATCAATTCTCGTTTACTGCCACCGCCATCTTTAGCTTAATCAACCCTTGTTAATCCATTTAGTGTGGTGACGTCAGTCTTACCTTTAATGCGGACAGACGATTGTACTCAGCTCAGGAGAGGCATCATGCAGCGAAGGGGTAACCTTAACAAAATTAACTTAGTTTAGAGGAGACCTTGTGATGTGAAGGGGCCAAATTTAACTCTGTACTCTTGTTAGATAAAGGACTTGCACAGTGAAAGGATAACTTTAATCACACATTCACCATATGCGAAGCTTCTTACAGTGGAAAGGTGACCTTAACAAAGCCTTCATGGTAGGAGAGACTGGTCTCAGTGAATAGTAACTTTAACAATATTCACATCACGGGGAACATCTCACAGTAACAAATTCGTCTTAAGGGAGACCTTTCGTAGTGAAGGATGTAAACTGAGCGACAGTTAAACATCTTTTGGGAGACCACCTATAGTGAAAAGGATACCAGGATCTAACCCCACTGCAGTGGCTCCCTCTAACACTCCATCCTAAGCTACTATCCGTCACTCCACAAAGCTCTCCCTGGTGATTTCAGAGCTGGTCAGGATCGTGGACAAAGGCTGTTTCCTTTATGTCCTTGTTCACGCAGCATCAGAGCTGGGCTGTGTGTAAATTTGATTGATGGGTGTCGTTTCCTGGGAGAATACTGCGACTTGATACTTGTCAGTCTTAACCCATTCACTTCGATGACGTATTTTTTCATTTTATTCTTGCTTACTTCAGGCGATTTCACTGAGTAGGAAAGATATTTTGAACTTTACTGGTTAGGTGTGCTCTTCATTAACCCTTTACGCAGGCCTACTGGAGACGTTTCCTTAATAAAACCGTTGGGAGGTAGCCAGAATAAGAAAATACGTCCCCGGATTCAAGGGATTAATGATCCTTGTGCAGTAGATAGGCATTAATGCTAAACCTCCTCCTTTTACTCATTACCCAAATGGACCCGGATTCGTGATTACCTGTAACGAATACGGAGAAATATAACAAAAACTTAGGAAAGACCTTGCGTAGCGAAGGACTAAGTTTAACAGTGCGTCTCTCTCACATCCCCTCCTTAGCTGCCCTTTGACCCATAACAGATCTGCTCTGTTAAACCCTCCGGGACTATGATCTACTGTGCGCTGGGGTCGAGTGCTTGGTGTTGAGTTGGAAAGGCGGGGGTAAAAATAGAAACATAGCTCCCTTGAATTCGATGATATGCTGTTTGTTTTTGTTACCTTCAAATCATTTTAAGTTCGGAAAAGTCTGTCATACTGAGGGGATTAATGAAGGTTATTTTCTGCCTCCTCCATTTCGAAAATTCTCCCCTACAATGAATAAAAATGTAGCTACAGTAAAATAATAAAGGCAACATCTTCATGAAGTGAATTTGGGAAGACCTACCATTTACGGGGGGGTAACTTTAACTATACTCTGTTTTCTCACTATATAGCCATTTTTATGTAGTGGGACCATCGCCATCACTTTATTGCAGCTGTTTCTATTGCCATTCTGTGCATCAGTAACAGGAAACAAACTTCATTACTGTTACCATTATTTCTGTTACATCATTAGGTCCCAGACACATCGCTACTTCTCCGTCGCGTCGTTAGTCTACTTCTTTGTTACACCAATACTGCACTCTCATTCCTACAGCTGGTCTTACTGTTGTTGCTAACTCTTCCTTAACTCCGCCAAAACGTGCAACTCTCTCTAACCTAGCTATAAATTCCCTACAACTACTCTTACTGTTGTTGCTCACTCCTCTACAACTTTATTATCAGTACACCACAAAAAAATCCTGCTCTACGACCACCAAGCCCACCACACACCTACCACAACTACCAACATCCTTTTAACCATACCAACCACAGCTGCCACCAGTACCACCATCAGCAATCCTGCCACCAGTACCACCACCCCCAGTCCTGCCACCAGTACCACCACCCCCAGTCCTGCCGCCACCATCACCACTATTCTATTCAAGCCTGTCATCTTACTCTCACCGCCACACCTCCCGCCATCGCAATTAGCAGGCGACATAATTACCAGCGTGTCATTATACCCGATGCCATGTCTACCGCCACTACCAACACACCAGCCATCACTACCACCACCACCGTCGTCACGTCTATCACCAGTACCAAACATTCTTACCACAACTCTCACCTACCACAATTACCACTGCCACACCTACCACTACAACCAGCACCACATTCAGAATTACCTTGATGCACCACAATTCAGCAGCACAACCACTACAACTTCCGCCATCACTAATACAACCATCACATTCTGGCATATCCCTCATTCCACTCTTATTACACACAAAAATGTTATTCAGCCATATTCACTACACCCACCACATTAGCCGGCACCACCACCACCACCACCACCATCATCATATTCCGACCTACCGTTGCACCTTACCATTTACCAATCACAACTGTCTTAAGCGCCACCACCACAGTCAGACATAGAATCAGCCTTACCATAGACCAGCCAAACTACCATTACCACCATACCTACCACAACTCATACAACTGGTACTTTCATCACCATCATGATAACAATCAGACCTACCATCATACCCATACCATACACAAACCACAACTACCACCATCATCTACCACACCTAGTACCTCCACCACTACCAGCACCATCATATTCAGACCTACCATCATACCCATACCATACACAAGCCACAACTACCACCATCATCTACCACACCTACCACCACCAGCAGCATCACATTCAGACTGTCATCTCACCCTCAGCCTCCGCCATTGCAATTAGACTACATAAACACCACGAAGTCATTACACCCGATGCCCTAATCACCCTCGGCTTCACTAACGCCAATCATCTAAGCCACGATAACCACCCCTCCTTCCAAAATTAGAATGGGCGATAACGAAAGAGGAATAAAGAAGAATAACGAAGATCCAGGAATAAAGAGAGAGAAAGATATACTAAATAATAATGCTCAACTATTCGTGTGGCTAAAAAAGATGATAATAACAATAAAAACATACACATAAAAGCTGACAAAATAATATAATAAAAATCTGTTTATATACGCTTCACTTTCCCTGAGATCCAAAACGACTAGAGTGATGGGTAACAAGTGATTAGCTAGAAAAATAAAGAAGGGATGGAGCACGATAACGAGGTAGTACTAAATGATAATCGTTAAGGCATCTCCATGTTTTTGCTAGAGCAGGCGATAATGAGCCAGAAATAAAGAAGACATACAGGGAAATGAAGAGAGATGGAAACAGAGAAAAGAAAGAAAGAAAGGAAATGGAGTACATGACCGAAAAATATAAAAAGGTCAAATAGGGAGGAATGAGAGAAGGAAGAGAGGAAATACTGTAATACGGCATCGAGGAGTGAACAAAGAATGATAAAGAAAGCATTAATCTCGTCAACTCTCTCGCTTATTCAGCTCTGTATTGGCGTCTCGTAGTACGCGGGTCAGAAACAATAATTATTTCCTTCACTATAGGAGGTCTTGGTAATGGAGTAAAATCGTCTGGCAATTGCAATAATAAAATTCAAACGACGACGTCATCCCTGTGATAAAAAAAAAAAAAAAACGCGTAGCTGGTTTAGATTACGGATAAAAAAATAGAACACGAAACGTAAATGATCTTATACTGTACAAAACATCACGTAACAATTGATTACCTCATCACCATCTTAGCATTACCATAGAAACAGTGGTGCAAGGTGGCCTGCCCATCGACGTGAGACCTTTGTTTTATTTTTTTTTTTTTTAATGCAAAGAAGGAGGAACCAAAGGCCAGAGCCCGCAAGATTATTCCCCCCAAGAAAAAACAACAACACTAATTAACACAGAGCCAAATTTCAAGATCCGTTCATTTCAAGATGCCTGGAAACCGCGTTTTAAATTCGGGAGGTCATAGGCATAAGGACATACAGACAGAGGAGGACAATTCCAGAGTTGACCTGTTGCTCCAGGTTTACTCCCCTTCTTTGATCTTTTCTCTTTTTCCTTACCTTCCTTAAAATAATAATAATAATAATAATAATCATCATCCATATGAATTCCACTGCTGAACGTAAGCCTCTCCTGATAACGCCTATTATTTTGTTATTTCCAACACAACAGTATCGCCATGGCAACTCCTACAAACACCACTTATTTTTTTCCGCGACACCTTTTGCGTCCCCTTAATGGTCTTATTTTTGTTCCCTTGTACTCCCTCCTCAGTCATTATTTTGGATACTGCTTCATAGTATTCCTCTGTGTTACTGATACAAGCTGTGTCGATTATTGCAACATACAAATATACAGAACACAAAACGTATAATGGGCAAAATAAATAACCTAGTACGAAGTACGATGATGTTTTCCATGTCACCGAGAATACAGTATCAGCTTTCAGTCCAGTAGCATATATTTTTTTTTTTTTCCTATTCTTACTACCTTCAAACAGTTTTAGACAGCTAGGGCGAGATTTCTGTTCTGAGAGTATAAAATTTATCTCTGTTTCAAGAAATCATCTTTTAAAATTCTATATAATCATCTGGTAAAGGCAAGATTGTTATGAAAGAAGGTCATCGGACTGAGAAGATTAATCATTTGTAAGTAGGTAAGAGCATATACGAAATATTAATAAGCACTGACGTATCATTTTACATACTACGCTAACCTACAGTAGTTCGTAGAAATGTCGTGATTAGGAACTCTTCAGTCCGACCACGCACTGTTACAGTTCTGCTGCCTCCAGTCAATTTTATTTTGTTCACAGGAGACTCTTTTAACTGGAAGGAATAGGTATACCCACAAGTATAACCTTCAGTATAGCATATGTTACTTAACTGAAACTAAACTGTTAAGGGGTAGGCTGCTTCAAAATAGAAATGCGTCTCTAATGAGTTCACACGAGTTATTGTGGTGCAGTAGTGCCACGTACAGCTAAACGGACCAGAGAAAACGACGTGTGGAAGGACAGGCGGGTACACTACGGCAAATTGCTATCTGGCGAAACAAGTAAAAAAACTTGGAATGATAATAATAATAAATGCATATCAACAATGTCTCTGTGGTATTTGTTAGAACAGATGCACATACCCTCACCAGGACATAAGCTGCGTCTGTTTATTTCTAGGGGCTTCAGTTAGTCATGTTTCAAACGTATTACTTTTACAACGTAAGAAAAGATGTAACAAGTGCTATTTTCTTTTACAGTTGTCACGAGAATTACATTGATCTCTCTTTGGCACTTTCAGCACTCAGGCTAAATGCATTGCCAATAGCTCTTTAGGCTATTGATAAACGAAATCTAAACGCGGAAGTAATTTTCACATAAAGAAAGACAGGTACGGTACTCTTCATCACCCTCAGGACAGTTCAGTTCATTGGAGACAAATCTTAAACAGTCTGAGGGTTGAACGGCCGGTAATCTTTTCATCGTAGACCAAAGATCGTTTCATTTTACTTTCATTGCAGACGGTTTTATTCATCAGAAAATACCATACTTAACCATTATTTCCAAATCTAAGGTGTCCCATGGTAGTTTTTGTTACTGGCAAACCACTAAAACGTACAGGGAATAGAATAAACTTCTTCAGGGATTTAGTTAACCTCTTGACCTTTGGATGGAGGTGGGGAGGGAAGGGGGGGGGGGCGGCTTCACAGGGGAGACTAAAGACACCTGTCCTTAGCCACCCTACTTCTACCAATAACACTAGTAGTAATAGTAGTGGTAGTAGTAACTGCAGTAGTAGTAGTCGTAGTAGTAGTAGTACCATAGTAGTAGGAGTAGTAGTAGTTGTTGGAATCCCAGGCTCATCTGGTCGTAAAACCGATGAACTGTAGGTCGAAGTTCCCCGTCTTTTGAATTCCACCATCCTCTTTTCCTGGGATAGGGAAGGAACTGAGGGACGTTTGAATAACCGGGCAGTAAAATCGTTTAGTAAATGTGCCACCACGTGAGGGTGTTCTTCTCCAGCACCTTAATCAGAGTAAAATAGGTTGATTATCATCCAGTGTTAGGTTTGGTTAAAAATAATAAACTCATTATCCAGGAGGATTTGTTGTCAGTTTTATTCTTAATATTTTTGGACGATTATATTCATATTATAATGAGTTTCTCCGTTTGGGAATATCACGTATAAACTTTATTAGCCTCATTTCTATAGGAGGCCTTCAATACACTACTGCATCGAATTATCTGTTCGACCACATGAATAAATGAAAATGTGCGTCGTCAGTGAGAAGTGGTAAGTGAAGGTAACGAAGTCTATTAAGCACGTTAGTCAATATTATCTACAAACTTTGATAACTAAATGAACAAAAAACAATAATAAACAAGTATGTCAGCATTATCTCCAAACTTCGATACCTAAAAAAGAAACCAAAAATTATATATCAAAATCATCCCCAGGCTTCGATAACTAACTGCCAACCAAAATAGCCAAACCTACCAACACTGACTCAAAATTCTGATAAACACGAAGTCAGAACTATATATCAGCATTATTCCCAACATCGATAACGAAATAGGAAACCAGAATTACTTATCAGAATTATCTCTAAACTTGGATAATCAAGTAAGCAGCCAATAACAGCCAATAACAAGGAACTAAGGCGTCAGAAAGTCAGCGAAAACTTAACCGAACCGGAAACTGCGGTTATCAAATCACAGAGACACGTGCGTTATGTCTTATTCCTCGCCTCGTGGAAGGTATTGATCGAGAGAGAGAGAGAGAGAGAGAGAGAGAGAGAGAGAGAGAGAGAGAGAGAGAGAGAGAGAGAGAGAGACTGACTGATTGATTGACAGTAGATTTAAGTCGAAAGAGAAAAAAAGGCACAGGCACGTGGGAGTGTAAATGCAGTTAACAGCAAGAGAGAGAGAGAGAGAGAGAGAGAGAGAGAGAGAGAGAGAGAGAGAGAGAGAGAGAGAGAGAGAGAGAGAGAGAGGCGAAGTAAGGATAAGGGTGAAGCGTGAAAACAGTAAGAGTGTCGGTAGTGTGGGAGAGAGACAGTCTAGGTAGAGAGTGAATGAGTGAGATGGATGCAGAAAGAGAGTAAATGAGTGGGTGAGGTAGAGGTACAAAACATGAGAGGTAGTGAGCGATTGTGTAACTGAGGTGGAGGTAGAAAGAAGTAGGAAAGGTAATCAGAAACACGAGAGAATTACATAAGGTGAATGAAAAAGGAAATTAGGATGATGTGAGAAAAAGGAAGTGAATATAGATTTGTAGAGAATAAAGATATGAAGAGAGTGGGTGACAGATATTGTGGGAAAGAGTGTGAGGGATGACAGGTACAGTGAGGGGAGAAACGGAGGGAGAGGGAGGCAGAAAATGAGAAAAAGAATGAATGAGGGGTCTTAAGAAAAATTTACCGTAGTACAATTGGTGAACAAGACAAAGAGAGAAAAAATATTATCCCACTGACCCACATTCATTTCCCCTAATTTTCTATTCACAGCATGTACAACTCAGTTCATGTACAATTCACTCCATGTACGATTCACCCCATATAGGCTACAACCTACGCCATGTACAACTCACCCTGTGTACAACTCACTCCGTGTACTATTCACCCTATACACAACTCAGTCCATGTACGCACCCCATGTACAACTCACCCCATGTACAACTCACCCACGTACTACCCAACCATGTGCAACTCATTCCATGTACCACTTACCCAATGTTCAGGTGACCATTCTTACAACTGACTCCATGTACAAACCATGCCATGTACAGCTTACTCCATGTATAACTTAACCACATCTTTCCCCATATACAGCCAATTCCACAGTGTCGCGTCCCTCTGTGCTATTCCCCTGGTAAAACTCCAACTGTATAAAGAACAGCACTTCTCGCCCAAGTCTACCCCACATTTTGACTGGGAAAGCTTCAAACTTTTCCAGACTGGAGTGCTTGAATATCGTACGGCACTTCACCTACTAGAATGAAGTTAATTCCATTAATTCTCTTAGTCGTCCTGTGGGTCTCTATATATCCCGCTATATACGTGTGTGTGTGTGTGTGTGTGTGTGTGTGTGTGATAACCTTTTTCTGTCAAGAAGTGGTAATAGCCTTTTTCTGTCAAGAAGTGGTAAGAGCCACTGTAGCACCAGTCGAGCAGGGCAGTACTCCTAAGGTGGATGGAAAGCTGATGACAGGGAGTGCTGGAGCTCCCGTTTCATCAGCCCTCGGGACTAGGTCCCGACCATTCCCCTTTGCTGAACTTTTTCAGTGTCTCAGTAACACAGAAAGTAGACCAGCATGCTCTCCAATACAAGTTTCTCCAACTATCAAAATCAAACTACATGCACAGTACACAACACACTTTCTTTTCAAAATTTTCAAAAAATAGCTTCGAATAACATAGCCTCGGAGTCCCCCAGGGGGGGGGAACCATAAATTCCCCCACCTTCAGCCCCTCTCCCGGTGACGACTCAAGGTGCCTGGAACCACTGTCTGACTCTCTTCTTCATTTCTGCAACATTCGTGGCCTTTCCTCTAACTTTCGCTCTGTTGAGCACCACCTCTCCTTCTCTAAACCTCACCTTCTTTTCCTAACTGAGACTCAGCTGTGTGAGGCAACTGACAGCAAACTATTTTCTGTATCCTCCTACTTTCTCTATACTCATTTCAAAGCCAAAGGTGGCTGTTGTGTATATATATGCAACAACTTATCTAGCTCTCGTGTTCCTGAACTCGATTCTTCTGAATTCTCTACACTCTGGCTTCGGCTTTCCTGTCATTCTCTGACTAAATATGTATGTGCTGTTTACTTATCTCCTGATTCTACTGACTATCAAAAATTCTTTGACTATCTTACATCTACGATGGAACACATTCTATCCATTTCTCCTTTCTCTGAAATCTCCATTCTTGGAGATTTCAATGTTCACCACCACCTTTGGCTCTCCTTTCCTTTCACTGATCCACCTGGTGAACAAGCCTACACCTTTTCTATCCTTAATGACCTAGAGCAGCTTGTACAGCACCCTACCCGTATCCCTGACCACCTTGGAGAGAGCTCCAACATACTTGATCTCTTCCTTACAACTAATCCTTCTGCTTACACTGTTAATCTTTTCTCTCCGTTGGGCTCCTCTGATCACAACCTTATCACCTTAACCTGTCCTATCGCTCCGGTACGGCCTGCGGACCCTCCAAAAAAACGTCGTCTCTGGCACTTTGGAGCTGCGGATTGGGAGGCCCTCAGGCTTTACTTCTTTGATTTTTCCTGGATTGATTATTGCTTCCATGGCCGGGAGCCATCTGGGTGTGCTTTGCGCATTACGGAGGTTATTCTCTCGGGTTTGGAAGCATACATTCCTTTCTCATATCCTTTGACTAATGCACGAAAGCCTCGGTTTAATCACGCTTGTTCTAATGCTGTCCGCAACAAGGAGAGGGCCTATAAAAGGTACCGGAGCCAACCCACCCCTGAATTAACATCTTTTATACATTTCTGCCCGGAATCGTGCTAAGTCTGTTCTTCGCTCTGCTAAAAATAATTTCATCCATACAAAATGCTCTCAACTCTCTAACTCGAACTCTTCCTTTCTAACAACTTTACCTCATCATCCTTCCCTCCTCTTTACTCTGATGGCTCTGTAGCTATTTCTTCTACTGATAAAGCAGATCTCTTCGCTCAGACTTTCTCCTCCAATTCCACCTTAGACGATTCCGGTGCTGTTCCTCCATCACTTGCCCCCTCTGACTTCCTCATGGCTAACATTAAAATTTCTTCAGCTGATGTATTTTCTGCCATTGCTGGCCTCAGTACTAATAAGGCATATGGGCCTGATGGAGTCCCTCCTGTTGTTCTCAAGAACTGTGCTTCTGTGCTTACACCCTGCCTAGGCAAACTCTTTCGCCTTTGTCTGTCAACTTGTACCTTTCCTTCTTGCTGGAAGTTTGCTCTCATTCAGCCAGTCCCAAAGAAGGGTGACCATTCCCAACCCTCCAACTATCGTCCAATTGCTTTAACATCCTGTATCTCAAAAGTTTTTGATTCTGTTCTTAATAGAAAAATTTTAAAGCATCTTTCCTATCACAACCTTCTTTCTGATCGTCAGTATGGGTTCCGTCAGGGACGCCCCACGGGCGATCTTCTCACCTACCTTTCAGACTCCTGGTCATCCTCCTTTCGGGACTTTGGCGAAAGCTTTGCCATTGCACTTGACATCTCAAAGGTTTTCGATCGAGTCTGGCATAAATCTTTAATTTCCAAACTGCCCTCTTACGGTTTCTATCCTTCTATCTGTGCCTTCATCTCTAGCTTCTTTCTGGTCGTTCTATAGCCGCTGTTGTAGACGGCTATCGTTCTTCTTCTAGATCTATTAACAGTGGTGTTCCTCAGGGCTGTGTCCTATCACCAACTCTCTTCCTTTTATTCATCAATGATCTGTGCTGTACATCTAACCGTATCCACTCGTACGCTGATGACTCCACCCTTCACCTTTCCATTCGATTCTCACAACGTCCATCTCAGCAGTTACTTCAACAGGCAAGGGATGAGGCTATGGCACACCTAATGTCTGACTTGGCTCGTATCTCTGAGTGGGGTAAAAATAATCTGGTTGTTTTTAATGCATCAAAGACTCAGTTTTTGCACCTATCAACCCGACAAAATCTTCCACAGGTATACCCACTTATGTTTAATAATACTCAACTTAATCCTGCATCATCGTTGAACATGCTTGGGGTTTCATTTGCTCGGGACTTGTCTTGGAAAGATCATATTACATCTCTTGTAAAATCTGCTTCCAAGCGATTGGGTGTGCTAAGCCGACTCCGTTCCTTCTTTGCCCCTGCACAATTGTTGACTCTATACAGGGGTTTTATCTGCCCCTGTGTGGAGTACAACTCTCATATGTGGGGAGGCTCCCCACATACAGCTCTTCTCAATAGGGTGGAGTCAAAGGCTTTTCGTCTCATTAACTCTCCTCCTCTTACTGACTCCCTTCAACCTCTGTCTCTTCACCGCACTGTTGCATCTTTACCTCTTTTCTATCGCTACTTCAATGGTCACTGTTCCTCTGAACTGTCTGCATGCATTCCTCCACCTCTACGACGTGCGCGTAGCACCCGTCTAGCAGCAAACTCTCACCCCTTTTCTGTCCAACTCTCTAATGCAAGAGTTAACCGTTACTCTTAGTCCTTCATTTATGCAACAGGTCAACTCTGGAACTGTCTCCCTCTGTCTGTATTTCCTGCTGCCTATGATCTCCAGTCTTTCAAACGCAGTGTGTCCAGGCATCTCGAAATGAATGGATCTTGAATTTGGCTCTCTCTTGTATTTTGTTTTTCTCTTGGAAGGAACAGTTTTGCGGGCTCATTGCCTTTGGTTTCTTCTTCCTCACATAAAATAAAAAATAAAGAATAAACAGATAATGTCTGTGAGGAAGTGGGAGGAGTTGAAATAAACGTAACATATCCCCAGGCCTGACTACAGGAATCGAGTGGCATTTACATTTTTGAATCTATTTACATCTTGTCCTATTATTAAATAAAAAATTTTTACGCTGTTGGTAGTGATTAATTGACTACATACTGAAATACGTTGAATTAAATAATGCCTTTATATCAAGTAAACCTCTACGGCCGTGAGGCATGGATCAAATGATGGACTGTAGCAGTTTCTTAACATTTTGTTTGTTACTCGAGGAAATAATGGAGGCTGAAGAACTAAAATACCATATTAGTTAGGCTGTATGAAGTTTTATATGACAGAGATAGACTGCCAACTTACAATTGTTCCGTTCTTTATTTATTACAGTATTCATGCATTTTCTTTTTTAATGTGTCCGACTCTGGGCACAGGCTTAACAGCCCGTTCCCTGAGGCCCAGCACCTCTGTTAAGTACCATACGCCTCCACATGTCAGCACTTCGGTGGTAAAACACACCGTCCATACTGAATACATGTAGGGCTGCGTCATACAGTACTGGTGTACTGGCATTGGTTGGGGGTGTTTTACGGCTCGTCGGCGGATCACTGGTAGATTATTTATAGTATAGTATATTTCAACGATATTCAGTTCCTTTAACCTGTTCCCTGTCCCAGCCAAGATTCGAACCCGCGTCTGCTAGGACAGAAGATTCCCTCTGTCCCGACACGGCCACCGTCTACCCCACACGATACAGATTACGGTCAATGACTTGGTGATTTTCTTATATAATTTTCTCCCTCATCACACAGTGTAAATACAGTTCAAACGCACATTTATATTGCTCGACACGCCCTCAGTTACGTCAGTGCTGAAAATGGAACGTAGGCAAAACCCCAACTAAAAAGGCAATTTATGAAATAAGCAAATATTTCTCTGCCTTATTGAATCATGAAATCGGTTCTCGTAAATGCTTAAAATAGAACACTAACACACATCAACATTTCCAATTATGAAAAAAAAATGGCAGTCTGAAAATTATTATGTTCAAGGCAGTTCACGTACATAAATTGATTGACATCCTTTTTTTTTCCCCTACGAATATGAAAAAAACAGAACACTGAAACATATTGAAATCCATATATGCTGGCTGGTAGGTATATTATCCAAGGACACACTAGTATACTCGTACCCACGCACAAATATGTCTTCTTATACGTGTTTTTCTTTTTTTTTTTTTTACATTTACCAGAGATGAAGGGTGGAGAGTTGATACCACTTGTTAACAGCGAATCCCTCCACCATTCCGTCTGTAACCGGATCTGTCCTTCGTCTTTTCTGAGTCCTGCAACACGTGCCTGCCTAATAACCTCTCTCTCTCTCTCTCTCTCTCTCTCTCTCTCTCTCACACACATACACACACACACACACAAACTAGTGTGGTTCAAAGTATACAGCACAGAGAGAGAGAGAGTTTGACTAACTGACTGACTTTGGTGAATCTTCTACTCCTTTCTTCCCTTCACTGTTCCATGCATTGTTACTTTCCCAGGCATTCTACCCATTTATCCCTAATTTTTCCGTACTCTGTAGCCATACGTTGTTGAATATCCCTTACATCACATCTCCTTACTCTCCCAGACACTCCCTCATTCTCCCGTGCATTACACTCTCATACTCTTCCATACACTTTTTCATATATGCAACTCTTCACTCTGCTATACAACCCTCATTCCCTCATACATTTCCCTGAACTGTCCAGTCCACTTTGGTTCTACAATCTTTATTCTTTCTCCCATTCACTTTCTTGCACTCTGGTTATACACTCTACTCTCTTCCTACCTTTCATGCACTCTTGAGTTACTCTCGTTCATTCTCCTTTGCTCAGACTCTCATTCTCTCTCCATTCACTCCCTCACAAACTAGACTACACTTGATTCTCTTCGTAACGCTCAGGCAGTCTAGCTTTACCCTCCTTCACTCTTACCTACTCAAACATTCCTCCCCTACCTCTTTCTCACACACACACACCCTCACTCTTGTGCTCAGGTCAGTGCATTCCCTCACCCTTCCATGCACTCCCATACCTCAGCGTTCCCCCAGCATGAATGAATTTTCCACAGCTCTTCAGTATTCTAATCTCGTGTGTCATTCGTCGTCCCCTCTCTCATTTCATGTTATTTCGCTTTTTTACGACCTCATTGTTACCCCTCTCTTCATTCTTTTTTCTCCTCTGCATCATTGTTTATTTCTTTTTTTCACAGTTCTCTCATATTTACCCATTCTCATTTTTCTCTGTTTCTCCTCTCCCTCCTTTATTATTCTTCTTTTCCCCCCTAACCTTTCTCTCCTCTTTCATCCAATCTCTTCGTCTTTTTTCTCTCCCTCATCTCTACTTTCCACGTATCTGCGACTGTGTTCCTCCTTTTCTCCCCTTGTCCTCCATTTCATTTTTTTCTACATTCTACCTCTTCTCCTCTCCTCTCCCCCTTACCCCTCCTGTTTTCACTTCCTCTTCTTTTGTCTTTCACGTCTCAGTTCCGCTCTCCCTTTTCATTTTACGTTCCCCTAAATTTCTCCCTCCTTTTCGTCCCCATTCTTCCTATATTCATTTTCCGTCTTCCTCTCCTCTTGTTGCTATCCTTCCTATCACATTTTTTCCTCCGCTATTCTCACTTCTATCACTCACCTTCACCATGGATCAGCAACTCTTCTTCTCTTCTCGTTCGTCTCCTCTTCCTTTCCCTTCCCTTCCTCCACACTTACCCTTATACTTCCTCCTCCTCCTCCTCCTCCACTTCCTCCTCCTCCTCCTCCTCCTTCTCCTCCTCTTCCTCCTTCTCCTCCCCTTTTTCATTTTCTTCCTCCTATCCTTTTTCTCTCCCCGCCCCTTTCTCTCCTCTCACCCTCCTTAGGACACGTCATACTTTCTTATTCTTCTTCTTTTGCACTTTCCTCTACTTCGTCTTCTCCTTCCTCTGTTCTTCTTAACGCTGCTCTTCATATCCTCTCCCCTTCCACTCCTTTCTCCGTGCTTTCCCTCACTTCATCTGAAAACACACAATCCCATCACATTCGCCCCCTTTCTTTCTTCCGTCCCCCCTCCCACCCTCTCATTTTATCCCTGTCCATCCTCTCCGTCTTTTTCGCCACCTCCACCCCTTTCGTGTTCTCCTCTCTTCCTTTCCCTCCCCTTCCCCATCCTACCAATTTATCCCTATCCTTCCTCTCTCTCTGCTCCTCCATCCTCCCCCCCCCCTTCCCTTCCTTTCTTTTCTCCTCCCACACACCCATGACACACCACCCCCTTCTCCTCCGCCCTAATGAGGTGATTACTTTAAGTCATTTTTCAGTGTTTGCTTTAAAGTGGCGTCGACTAGAGGCTGGGGTTACTGAGGCCGAGTTCTTGAAAGACGGAGCTATTTCCCTGTTCCTTTTCCTGTTCCTTGTCTTTTTTTTTCTTGTTCGTTGTTCCATTCTTTTTACCAGTCTTTGCTTTCTTTTCCTTCTCTTTTCATTTCTCGTTTCATGTCTTTGCACTTCTGTCCTTTTTGTTCTGCGTTCATTTTTTAGTTCAGTTCTGTTTTCCTTTGTGTATTGTTTCTTTCAGAGGCATGCTAATTCATTCAGTCCGATTACACATTACTTGTCTCATTCTTTGCTGCCGTCACAAGATTCCATTCAGCTCAGGGAGAGATATCATGTTGTGAAGAGGTTAGCTGAAACGAACTTTAACTCGAGTCTACTAATGACCTCTCCGAAGCTTAACAAAATCACCTGGACGTTGCAACACACACACACACACACACACACACACACACACACACACACACACACATATATATATATATATATATATATATATATATATATAGTGTATATATATATATATATATATATATATATATATATATATATATATATATATATATGTACTGAGTTCCTAAGTGACTCTTTCCACTGATTCTATTTCCAGTATTATCACTTCTCTTACTGCACCTCATATCATACATTTAATACAACAGTTCTTCACTCTACTCCCTTCTACCTTTGTGCCATAGAGCTATATTATGGCTTGGTGCTAGTTCTCCATAATTCCTTCCTTCAACCCTCACACTAAGTTTGGTTTAAATCAGATCTAAACTAATCAAGTTGGCCTTTCTAGGTGAACTTGATCTTTGACCTATTATTCTCAAAAACAATAGGTCAGCTCCTTAGAAGAAGCTGATTCCCTCCACAAAGTTTGGGCCCAGAACGGCTCAAAACTTTTATTTTGTTTGCACACTAAGAGACAAAAAGAGTCATAAACAAGGGCACGCGCAGGGGTGTAATAACCAGGCATTTCTGGCTCGACGCGTCTCAACCATTCTTTCTGCGTCGCACTATCTCTCCCCATGTACTGTGTCACCTTATCCCTCCCCCCTACCGCTCTCCCTCCTCTACCTATGCAAATGTTCTGCTACTTTAGGTATCATTTATGCTCCTTGTCATCCGATCACTCTCTCCAGCCAATTCACTTTACCAAAATGTCACATCGAAGGGTTCATCACTTTCCTCTCTCTCATTCCGTCACTCTCCCTACTTTCTTCACCTGCCCACACATTCAGTCACCAGGCTTCTTTAAACTAATCTATCACCATCGTCATTAACATCAACTATGCCCAGTTTCCCACTGTTTTTTATCAGGGATCAACCTAACCTAATTACCCACTGGTTTTATGCAGGGGTTGAGGTTATTTATTTATTTATTTAACTTACTAGACTTTCAGCTGTCATTCGGCTAAATGGTCATCACCCAGCATAAACCCAGTTGCTTTGAAAATAATTATGTTAACCTCAAAATGTTCTATAGATGCCAATAACAAATCAAATAGACGTTATCATCATGAAGGTAGTGAAGGGTAGAGATTTGTGTACCCTCTCTGGAGGCTTATGTGATCGAGAATCCTAAGCTGATACGAGTAAGGAAAAGGAGAAGGATACTGAAATAACTGGAAATTGGTAGACCTCCACATACAAAAACAAAGAAATAAACAGAAATATGAATACAGAGAAATAGCTAATATACGTCCTGTAAACGTAATGCAAGAGATAGACAACAAGAGGTAATGACATAAAACTGTGGCAGAGAAACAGGCAGGCAAATAGCAAGGTAAACAGATAAAACCCAGATAAGGCCGCTTACTAGAACTTTCCTCTTCCTCTCTATAAACCCACGAAACCCTCTGTAAACATATGGCGTCCCCACCTCCCATCATTACCACCTGCTTTCCTAACTTGTCTCAAACTAACAATCTATCCTAATCTAATTTAATCTAACCTAAACTGTTCTAACTTTCGATGTCTCCTCCTTGGAAGCACACAGCACCTACTGCCACCACAGACTGACAGCCAGTCTCGAGCAAACCTAATCTAACCCCCCACCCCTTTTCCACCACCAACCAGTACCCCAAATTAACCTAAAATTCCTGACATCTACTCTGTAAGCACATGGCGTCCCCGCCTCCTACCACCCCTACCACCGCCCGCTGCAGCCATCTGTTGTAGGTTAAACAAGCAACTGTACACACCTGACGGACGAAATTAGTGGGTGAAGTACCACATACCAATATGCCCGTCATGATCGCGTCTGAAGGTTTATATATAAAAACCATGATATCTGTTTTAGTGCTTGCTTGTTAGTTGCGCCAGTGCACTTGCAATCACTCCCAAAAGGTTCCCGCAATTGCTTGATGTACGAGGCTAAAAGATGACACATTGATTAGTGATATCTCCGCCATTAGTCGCTTCTGCTCAGGGTTGGAAAAACAGGTAGCCTGGTGTACACATGTTCAAAAGTTTGTTTCTGTTCATACCAGGCTGCGAAACCTCATGGGCAAGGTTAGGTTTGGGATATTACTTAGTGGCCTTTCTGTCAGGGTCGCCTCTGCTCAGGGGTCAGTATAAAAAGCAAGTTGTGTGGCATACACTTACACTCATACGTTCTCCTTATTCATAACTGGATGATCTGATAACCCCTTCAGCCCGAGGACGTCTTTATCAACTTGTGTAGCTAATGTTAGACTATTATTTTCTACTCATAGTGAATGTTAAACTATTATTTTCTACTCATAGTGAAAAGGTTAGTTAAGGCTTTATCTATTTCCTTTAGTTAAAGAAGACTTTCTTGAGCGGATTTTTGTTGTCTAACAAAAATGGTAAAGGTGGAGCGCAGACGCAAAGGGACACTTAGCTGCAATGCTAATTTCTGTAACTACGGCCTTTGAGCCTGTGGCGGGTTATTCACCCACTGCTTTGGGATACAAGGCCATTGCATCATCCAGGTTACAACGGATACCTCCTTTAGATGTTACTTTGGTACTCATTGTACCTACCAAACCACAGATGTGGATGGACACCTGAGGCGAGTGACACCTTCTGCCATCACCAGTTTTCGGACCCAATGCTATCAGACTGTCAGCTTCGTATTCAGCGATGCTAACGATTACATCGCTGCAGCAGTAACAAGATATCAAGTATAAAATATCCTGACCATCGTACTGAAATGATTTAGGGGTTACAATTTGCCTTGTTGTCTTGCTATCACGGCACCCTCTGCTGAGTTCCTTTAATCATTTCATCACTTGATGCAAGTTTTATATTAGTATTACTTCCATCTTGCGATTCTACGAAGATTAAGAGCATCCGAGAAGTGAAGTCGTTAATGAAGGCTAAATCTAAAACCTTTCCAGCTCAAAAATTCTCATAAGCTGAATAAAATAATTTGAAGAAAGCAGGTACAAAATAAAGAGGACATCCTCAAGGTGCAGGAGTGAAAGGCCAATCCATCTGGCATACACTGAATATACAGTCTGGAGCATCTGTGTTTTTGCCACCTCTGGCCTGGGGGTTTACATAACAAGCAAGGCGTCTGACGTGCTTGAAATGTTCACCTCTGGGGCCGTATTCTCACTGACTTCAAAAGGCTGCTCAGCACTTCTTCCTTAGCCATTCATTTTGCATATTACGCATCGGCATTCTCCTTTATGTTATGTATACTTTTTCAATACCGATATATATTTCATTAACGACATACAAGGGAACATGGGCATCGCATAATTAGAAACAGACTGGTAGGAAGAGGTGCTGGAAAGCTTCCTAAGCCAACGAAGATAGGACACTTGAACCGAGCTTAAGAAAACAAATACGATTAACTCTGTTGTAACTGTGATCTATTTTTGCTAGTAAGAGAGGGAGAGAACGAAGAAACTTCTGTGTCATATTGTTTCAGCAAAAACAAACCTTAGTTACGAGACGAAACATAATATGACCCTTTCTCTAGGAAGGATAAGTACCGTGAAGGAAAATGAAGAAACTCCCCATGTCTCGTTCTTCCTGTGAATATCTGCGTTACGGGAGGCAATTAACCCAAGGGCTGTTTATGACACAGGATCCTGGGTTATCGACGTCACTTATCAGACTTTAAGCTTGAGGCTATATATATTTATCTATCTATCTACTGTATTATCATTAATTGCCAGGCACCAGCCTCGACATTCAGAGGTCCCCACAGCGATTCATAAAATATTTAGCAGTCAGACAAAAAAAAAAAAAAAAAAAGAAGAAAGAAAGAAAGAAATTATCTTACTGGAAATATGGGGGATTATTTTCAGCCCCCGTCAATCACAATAATCCCTTCCAAGCTCAAAATATTTACCTAACTTAAGCTAAAATATGGAGAAAAGGAAAAAAAGTAAGAAAGACTCTTACTGAGGTAAAAATATTAAGGTAATCACGTAAATCTCTTGGTATACGCGGCCTTAGTCAGATCAGTGTGGTTTTCATGGGCAAAATATGTAATACGTTCTGTAATTCCAGTATGATGCTAGAGTACAGAGGTTATGGATTGGATGTTGTGTGTGTGTGTGTGTGTGTGTGTGTGTGTGTCTGTGTGTGTGTGTGTGGAGAAACATGGATAATGAAAGCTGTAGTTTGTAATGTTAGAATGATTAGAGATAGTAGGCTAAGATTTGTTTTTCAATCTGTCTGTCCGTTGCAGACCTGAGTATAAGGCAATAATAAATGGTGTGGCCCATTTTCTGTTCGTTTGACCATTGTCTTGCTTGGTGTTTAATTCATCCCGTTTCTGCATCTTACCCGCCCCACGTAAAATGGTGGGAATATGATGATGATCATCATCATCAGCTCCATGGCATGGACAAAATTAAAAGTAGCTCATGTCCGTCATAATGATGATTGCATTAGAAAACCCTCATCATGAATCAAAAGTACACAAACTGATAATGACTTGATGATGATGATGATGATGATGATGATGGTTTTCTTGGGTAACTAGCTCTGTGTCCCATCAATGACGACAGCTGAGTCGTCAAGGGTAGCTTCCACTTTTATGCGCTGACGTTCCCTGACACTCACCCTGCATCCCCTCTTGGTCCTCTTTCGCACGCATTTGCACTCGCACACTCACTCACGCAAAACCTCTCGCCCACGCACTTTCCTTCCCCCAGTCTTTTGCAATGCCGCCCACACATTCGCGACCTCATTTTGCTACTCAGTCACTCACTTGTAGCCACGGATTCTCCCTCCTTCACTCACTCATTCACTCACTCAACGCCTCTCACTCACTCACTCTTATTCTCCCTCCCTTTCATGGCTCTCCACGCTTTGCCACTTTGTTTTTTCTACTTATTCGCGTTATTTTTTTCTCCCCCCCCCCCATTTTCACGTATCCGCAATTTTCCTTTCTTACTCATTTGGCCTATACACTCCTCGCTCATTCACATATTGAGACAACCTATACAATTGTAAATTATTTGTGTGTGTGTGTGTGTGTGTGTGTGTGTGTTTCTTTTCTCTCTATGTACATTCGGACTCTTACTCCCCTGCCCACACCTTCTCTCAGGCTGGGACTCATATTCACGCACTCTTTTTTCCTTCACAGACTCTCACGCAACGTCTCACATACCCTTACACACACACACACACACACACACACACACACACACACACACACACACACACACACACACACACACACACACACACACACACACACACACACACACACACACACACACACACACACACACACACACACACACACACACACACACACACACACACACACACACACACACACACACACACACACACACACACACACACACACACACACACACACACACACACACACACACACACACACACACACACACACACACACACACACACACACACACACACACACACACACACACACACACACACACACACACACACACACACACACACACACACACACACACACACACACACACATATATTCTCCCTCGCCAATGCACATTCTCCCTCACTCACGCACCCTTTCTCCCTCACTCACACATTCCATCAAGCAACGCCTGTCACTCGCGAACCCTTTTCTGTTCACCCACTCTACCGTCCTCACTCACACTCACGCAACACCTCTTACCCACGCACTCTTTCACTCTCCCACAACTTCTCGCCCAGTTCATGTCACCTTCACACTCCCTAACGTAACCCCTCTAACTCACGCATAGTTTCTCTCACACACTCCCTCATGCTGCATTTATCACTCACTCACCCTTCCTTTCACACATTCCCTCAAGCAATACCTCTCAGTTATTCACTCTTCATCGATCATACTTATTCACGTACTCTTTCCCACACTCTCCCCCACACATTGCTTCTCACACCCTCTCTCACCTCCGCATTCATCCTTTTTCACTCATACACTCTTTTTCCCTCGCTCACATACATTCTCACGTAGCACTTGCCACACACCATTTCACTCACCCACACAATCATGCACTCTCTCTTCCTCTCGCGCCAGATGTCGGTCACGTCGCACCTACCAGCTACGTGCTCTTTCTCTTTCACCTACGCATACTCCCCCTTTCTCACCCACGCATCGCTCAGAATATTGTAAAAATCATACGAACAACTGATACCATTGTCCACTTCAACATCAGTATTACCAGACCGAAAAAAATGCTAACAGATTGCAACGAACATGTGATTACTCCTTTGCCACGAATTCCCGCACCTACCCTTAATAAATTCGTCTGATGAAAGGAGAAGTATGGTAGTTTTAGGATTTCTCTGGCTGTCATGGAGAGAGACTTTAATTTTCAACATTCATAACCGAGCAATCACACATAAGCTAAAAAAAATTGTCTGATATTAGCAAGAATAAGTTGGCTGACATCATCATCGTCTTCCAAGGGTCAAGGGAGATTTTTAGATGAAGACGAGAGGCCGAAAATGAATAAAATGTCTGACAGAAGCAAGAATAATTGTTGAGATTTGCATCGTTGTCGGGCGTTGACGCAGTTTGTTTCTAACCTTTGCGCTACAAGAGGCCGCCCCTGTGCGTAAAATCATCTGCCAGTTGATGGAATGAGTCTGTACCTTTATCATTCTCCGAGGGTTAGATATGGACACGCGTGGACTAGGTATCTATTAGTCTACCATTTAGGGGGAAATACTGGTATATCCCTTTAATTGAAAAGAAATTGCTTGACGGCAGCAGGGATAAAGTAAAATAAATGATTGTCCTTAAATGATTAATACAGATTGTTTCATCTCATCCACTGCTAGAGGTCCTTTCTTCTTCCATTTCGATAGCAACGATAAATGTGCAGTATCCTTCAGCATAGCAGTCAGCCTCCGATGGTGAAAATGTCAAAATTATGTATGAGAATTAATGTTAATGGGGAAAGAGAGGTAGGGAAAGAGAGATACAAAGATAAGAAAAACGAGGCTGCTTGCTATTGGGTAGGTTATAACAAACGTAACTACTTCATGAGCCAAAGACAGGGATGGGAAAGTAGTTAGAGAGCAGGTATTTCTCTACTCTTCTACTATTTAACTTTTTCATTAAAGTACCAACGACGAAAGTGACATTCTCCATGGCAACCAACCTCATAGGCATCAATAGTTTGTTCTGGTAAGTTCCTTTTGTGTAAACGCATCTGCAGAGAGAGAAAGAGAGAGAGAGAGAGAGAGAGAGAGAGAGAGAGAGAGAGAGAGAGAGAGAGAGAGAGAGAGAGAGAGAGAGAGAGAGAGAGAGAGAGAGAGAGAGAGAGAGAGAGAGAGAGAGAGAGAGAGAGAGAGAGAGAGAGAGGGAGAGAGAGAGAGAGAATCAGAACAGTCACCTTTAATATGGCCTCGGTCACGGATATGCTGAGGTATACTCGTGTTCCGTCTATGGATCTCATCCTCTTCAACTGTGTGTGTGTGTGTGTGTGTGTGTGTGTGTGTGTGTGTGTGTGTGTGTGTGTGTGTGTTTAATGATAATAATCGGTTATTCATCCAGTCAGCAGCATTGTGGGTAAAAATATACATTCCATGTTGATTTTCTAGTTCTGCCATAACTTACTTTACATTATTGATAGTTTGATAATTCCTTACACGCGAATGTTATTTCCTCTTGTCAGTAATATATTCACAGTTGGCCATTTTCTTACGTGCAGTTTCACATTTGATCCTGATATTCTTCAAATGTTTACTTTTTTCCCTTTCATTTCTTCGAGCGGCCCTTACCTTTTCACCAAGGTTTTCAGGACGCGAGGAGTTCCAGTACCGTAGACTTTATCGAAGCTCCATATCGCTACTCTGATGATCCTAGAACTGACTCATGTATACTCGTTTTCAGTGTTCCAATTGTAACATGGGAGCCTGACTTAAAAGCTTACATGAGCCTGACTGAAAAACTCCATCGCATCCACCAACAACAGGCTAAATCCAATATGAACAATGGGCTGCTCATGAATCCATCTCCTCCTTTGCTGTTAAAGAGCACTCATTATTTTTCGACAATGCTTCTGTACTTGACAGACTTCAGACAGATTCATAGTCAGTCTGACCATATCACGTTGGACTCCTTGTTCAATCACACAGTGAACTGCAAAATGGGTGTTCCCTTGTATTAATATTTTCTCGTTAGTGCTCTGTCTCTGTCTGTCTGTCTGTCTGTCTCATAATCTTAAAGCTTAAGAGACGGTGATGCCATCTTCAGTGGCTACCAAACTAGGTCACGGCGACACTGTGTGATGAATACGTTATTCAGAATGAGGAAGGTCGCGTTTATCTTAGGTTGTGCCCACCTACAGTTCCAGTGTCTTTTCTCCTCATTCGCTTTATCTTCTCTGTTCTTTTTCTATCCTTTTGCTCACTCACGTCTCCATATTCCCTCTCATAGCATCATACATTTTCTTTGACTAATATTCTCTCCTCTCACTGTCATCTACATGATACATGATATTTCACAGGTTCTGTTCTTTTCATTTGATATGCAAGACCTAAGTTTCAACATACACACACACACACACACACACACACACACACACACATATATATAGAGAGAGAGAGAGAGAGAGAGAGAGAGATAGATAGATAGATAGATAGATAGATATACGTACAGTGTATGGTGAATTCTGACGAATCACAAGCATTTAAAGGTAGCATTCCAGGGCTGAATAATTAGAATGTTAGAGTTGTACGTCCTGGACTTAATTATGATGCCCCAGTTTTTAGGACCCAAACCACTGAAGTGCATGGCAGTAATGGGGGTCCAATTAAAAGAAACCTCAGGAATTGGATGGCAAAGCATCTTGGGAAGCTTCCTGTGCGCTGTTTGAGATACTTGCTGATCAGACTGGTTGGGATGATAAGCAGGGGGCAGTGCAGCTTGCTACCAGTCTCAAGGGTGCCGCAATGGAGATTCTTCGCCAGATGTTAGTGGAAGAGAGGAACAGTTGCCAGTCCCTAGTGGAGGTGTTGGAGCACAGATATGGGATCATGTGCCAGACTGAGGCAAACAGAGCAAGATTGAGGACCCGTGTACGGGCTTGAGGCGAATCCCTTTAGCTGCTTGTTCATGACCTAGAGAGTATGGCACGCAAGACACCCTGGAACAGCATCTAACCTGTTACCATAGCTATTCTTCTGAGGGACCAGTTCATTGATGCTCTTGATAGCGTGGAATTGATAAGTGCAAGTGAAGCAGGCACAACCATGAAGCATGCAAAAAGCACTAGCCAGGCCTCTGGAATTTGAGTACTATGTCAGGTCTAGTACATTCAGTTTGCAGGGAGGATGTAGTGCAGGATTCATGGCAAGAAAAGGGCAGGTATGTGAAGTGGAAATATATGATGGAAGTTGTCGGTACTGTGAAAAGGCAGGACATAGGAATGGAACAGACGAAGAATGCAGGAGGCTGCTGGTTGTGCAGGAAGCCACGATGCAAGAAAGAGGTTTGTTACAAAGAAGGAGCAAGAATAGAACAGTGCAAGGAAATCTTCAGTTGCAACAAAAAGATGTTGGACATGTGGCGTCGAACATCTCACTTCTGATTGTCTAAAGAAGAAAAAGGGGGATAAGAAGAAGGCTGCAGAAGACAAGAAAGAAATGGAAAACTGGTAAGGGCTGGTGTTAAGGGACAACAACCAGCCGTTTTTTTTTTTTTCTCAAGTAGCCTCACCATCGAGAAAATGCAAGAGAACTGCGATTGACAGTGTGCGAGTAGATGAAGAATAGATGGCAAGAAGTGTTCCCTGGTGATTGATTCAGCCTCAGAGCAGACTTTCGTGAGGCCTGATGTGTTATGTCATCGGTATCTGCCTGAGTCACCAGAACGATTGTGTGACGTAACAAGGCACCACGCAGAACTGAGGGGATCCTTGGATGTCCAGACTGAAGTGGCAGGGTAAGAGGCCATGCTTCCAGTCTACGTGGCCGAGATGGAGGATCCGTGCCTTCTTGGTCTGGGCTACCTGATGTCCATGGGATGTGAGCGGGACTTTTGTTTCATGAGGCTCAAGGTTCGAGGAAAGGCAGTTCCTGTCACGGCAGTGAGACATACCAGTTTTGGTGGTGAGGTGAGGGCGCGCCACACTACAGTGATACCCTGAAGATCACAACTACTGCTCCAGTGCAAGATGAGTGGCTCTTTTGAGAGCTGTATAGGGGTGGTGGAGCTTGATGGACGATGCAAGACGAAGGTTGAAGTGATGGTAGGGAGGACTTTGGTGGAAACGGGTGCAGGCGAAGTGCCAGTTGTGGTGACCAATTTCTCCTGTTGGACACAAGATCAACGAGGGAGAAATTATGGAATTGTGCCAGGCAGTGGACCCTGAGTGGCATCAGTGGGAGACCTGTGAAAGGAGTGTGGTCAGAGAAGATGGGAATCTGCCAGCCCATTTACAAAACCTGTTTTCAAGGAGCTGCCTGTGCCTGAATGACTCACAAGCATGGCAGTTAAGGCAACTACTAGTGAAGTTGGCTGATGTCTTTTCCACCGGAGACCTAGACCTGGGATGTACAGATCTGGTGGAGCACTGTATCAACACCGGAGATCACCGCCCGATTAAACAGCCAGCTCGGAGGGTTTTACCAGCTCAGTGGCAAGAAATGGAGAAGATGATAGGGAATCTTCAATGTCAGGGAGTGATATTAAAATCCAGCAGTCCTTGGGCATCAGCAGTTGTTCTGGTAAGGAAGAAGGACGGCTCAGTAAGGTGTTGCATCGAGCCCTGAATGACAGTGAAGGATGTGTACCCCTGGCCAAGAATTGATGACACCCTAGATGCTGTGTCAGGAGCCAAGTGGTTCCCAAAGCTATACGTGAAGACAGGATAGCACCAGGTCAATGTTGCAGAGATGGACAAGGAGAAAACAGCCTTTTCATATGGGCGGGGTTTATGGCAGTTCAAGGTGATGCCATTTGGCCTGTGCAATGCCCCTGCTACTTTTGAGCATCTCATGGATTGAGTACTGGAAGACCTGCACTAGCAGACAGTTCTTATTTATCTTGATGATGTAACTGTGTTTGGGTGAACTTTCGACCAGGAATTGGAGAGGCTGTTGGAAGTGTTCAACAGGATCCTAGCAGCACACCTTATGCTGAACCCCAAGAAGAGCTACTTGTTCCAGAAGGAAGTGAAGAACCTGGGACACATTTTAGGCGAAGGAAGCATCTGTACTGATCCAGAGAAGGTGGAAGCTGTGAAAAACTGGCTGGTTTCAACTTGTGTGAAGGAGCTACGGAATTTCCTGGGTTTGTGCACCTACTACTGGCGTTTTGTCAAAGACTTTGCAAAGATAGCTGCGCCTCTGCACGAGTTGTTAGGAAAGAAGCAGAAGTTTATGTGGACTGCAATGACTCAGAAGGCCTTCGATGAACTCAAGCATGTGTTGGCAAGCTCTCCAGTGTTGCCATATCTAGAGCAGGGTCAGCCATTCATCCTGGACTGTGACGCTAGTGACCATGGCATTGGTAGAGTCCTGTCACAGAGGAAAGACGACAGTGTGTATGTGGTGGGATATTACAGCAAAAAGCTCAGCCCAAAGGAGTGGAACTACTGTATGACCAGTAAGGAGCTCTTGGCAGTGACCAAGAGCCTTGACATTTTCCATCCCTACTTGTATGGGTCCTATATCATCATCAGGACAGACCATGCAGCATTCAAGTGGTTGAAGACATTAAAGAATCCAGATGAAAAACTGCTGGCTCGTGGAACTGGACCAGCACTCCTATGAGGTGCAACACCGGCCTGGGCTGACAGACTGAGTTATCGGCCTTGTGACCCAGTTTGCAAGCAGTGTAGTAGAAAAGAAGATCGTAGCAAGAAATGCAGCCATACTGCAGTAACAGGGCCAGTGTCAACTGAAGAAGACCTGAAGAGGATGCAAATGGAGGAAGTAGATTTACTACTATAGTGCTAGAAAGGCTGCAGCGGAGTACAATGCGACCATCTTGAGAAGAGGTCTCCAGATTCAGCCCTGCGACTAAGAGCTACTGGAATTAGTGGGACCTTCTTCATTTGAACGACAGACTACTGGATCGTCAAGGGGAGACACCCGATGGCCTCAGCAAGTATTGGCAACTGGTCGTTCCTAAGAAAATGAGGTCTGAGGTCTTAGAAGAGTCTCATAACCAGATCATTAGTGGGCATCTGGGAGTGAAGATAACTTTAAGTCTGCTGGACTGGCATGCGTCGGTATGTTGAAGAGTTGTGTCAGGCTTGTGATGTCTGCTGTACCAAGAAGGGACCCAAGAAACTTGTTTGCGCCTCTCTTCTGCTGTACCAAGTGGGTGCACCAATGGAAAGAGTCGCAGTGGACATTGCTAGACCTCTGTCACTCATTGAAAGAGGAAACAGGTAATATACTGTATATGTTGCCATGGACTGTTTCACATAGTGGTCAGAAGCCTATGCCGTCCCCAGTCAAAAAGCCACAACTACTGCTGAGGTATTGGTTGACTAATTCTTGTCGTTTTGGTATGCCACAGGAGCTACATCCAGACCAGGGAAGAAACTTCGCGTCTGGTGTGTTCTGTGAGTGCTGTAAGATACTGGGGATCAAGAATATCAGGACGATCCCGCTAAGGCCACGGTCAGATGGGGTGATGGAGAAATGCAACTGAACCCTGGGACAAGATTTGGCCAAGCTCTGTCTAGAGGGACAAATGGAAGGGGACCAGAAATTACCTGCATTGCTAACGGCATATCGGTTTGCATCCCACGAGCCTGCCGGCTACACTCTTGTAAAACTGATGTTGGACCACGAGTTACGATTGCCAGTTGATCTGTTAATGGGAAGACTTCGTAGTGAAGAGCTGCCTACCGACACATCCAGTTATGTGAAGCATCTTCATGAAAGACTGGCTGAGGTACATCATCAAGTCCAAGAAGCTCTGAAGATTTCTGGCGAAGTGTTGAAGTGCAAGCATGATGCCAAGGCAAGTGAGGTGAGCTTCAAGGATGGTGATAAGGTTTGGCTATGCAATCCTCAGCGGAAGAAGGAACAGTCACTGAAGCTGCAGTGCCCGTGCGATGGGCCCTACTCTATGGTGAACCACCTGCCAGACCTAACTTACCGTGTTCGGGGAGGCAGGAAGTCTCGCCCAAAGGTGGTACACATATATCGTCTGTGGCAGTATCATGGACAGGACAGTACAGCTGGGACGTCTCCGAGGAATCGCACACACCTGTAGCTGATGATGATGAGGACGACCAAAGAGCTGAACCACGAGAAGATGGTGACGGTTTCCCTAGGGAAGAAATGAACCAGGAAGAAGACCAAGTCATTCCAGGAGGAGTGTAGTGTGTGGAGGAGTGGGGACGTCGTCAGAAGTGGCACAGAAGATCAAGAAGTTAAAGGATTTTTTGTTTGTGTGTGTATAAATAGATGTTTTGTTAGGGATTAAGGATTATGTTTGTAAGTCCTGTGTAGCTTTGTCGAGAAGCTGGATATATATATATATATATATATATATATATATATATATATATATATAGCTATGTCTATATCTATCTATCTATCTATCTATCTATATATATATATGTGTGTGTGTGTGTGTGTGTCCGACTTCTGGGCATAGGCTTCACAGCCTGCTATCAAGGCCCAGCAGTCCTCCTACATACCATACACCTCTACATGTCACCACTTCGGCGCTAACACTCACCGTCCATATTGAATACATGCTAGGGCTGTCTCATACAGGACTGGTGTATTGGTATTAGCGGGGGTATTTTTACTACATGTCGGCGGGTCTTCTGGTAGATCAGTAAAGCCTGATTTAATGAAATTCAAATCCTTATATATATATATATATATATATATATATATATATATATATATATATATATATATATGTATATATATATCTATATATTGTGTGTGTGCGTGTGTGTGTGTGAACAAATGATTAAGAAAGTTTTCATCCCATTTTATCGAAACCTGTTGGAGAGGTTATGGGTCAGACAAGGGATCGGCCTATTGTTTTTAGAAATATAGGTCAAAGGTCATGGTCGCTGGATCTGTCATCGGTTGACTTAGCGATATCAGCTGAAACAGTTGTCATCCAGTTCATACCAAACTTGGTGGAATGGCTTCGGTTAAGATATGAGAGGAATCAGACAATTTGAGAACAATCAGTCAATGGTCAAGGTCAAAGGATGACGTAAAATTTAGGCTCGTGTCTGTGTGTGAAAAAAGAAAAAAAGAAAAAAAAGAAATAATAGTATGGATCCGATTCTGACGAAACTTAAGTGAAAGCCTGAGCATCAAATGGTTGATCTATAGTTACTGAGAACAAGAAATAAAACGTCAAGGTCACATGGCAAGATCTGCTTAACAATTTTTTAAAATCTAATTTTGACCACTCTATGTTTTCAGGGTAAGGCGAGAATAAAGGATTTATATTTGACAAAAATAAATCTGACATGCGTCAAGGTCTTAGGGAAAGGTCAAGGGTCAAGGTCACATAGGAAAGTCAACGTAAACAGTTTGATCTGATTTAGATGAAATTTTGTGGGAGAGTTCAGGGTAATGCAAAGATGAAGGGATTCGAATCTGAGAGCAATTTACGAAAGTGAGGGCCACAGGGCAAGTCACTGGGCCACTCAGGGATGAGTGGGGCTGGTCAAATTTAGGGAGTGAGTTGCCTGACTCTTGGCCCCTTGACTCCTGATGGGGCAAAAAAGGATTCGGTGATAGGTGATCTGACTGAACTTTTTCATAGCTTCCACCGCTGTCGTCAACCACACCTGCTTTTCTTCCTTTATCATTCATCTGCCTATTTCCAAGAGTAAAAGAGACACATCTGACTGGGATTTGCTATTTTCTCTTCGATCATATAATTATTTTACGTGTTATCATTTCACTATTTTGCCCATAATAATTACACTGCTTGAACTTTTTTCTTTTTTTTTATATATTACGGCATATCAACTTCTCTCATCCGTCCAGCATCTTCCTATCACACAGAAGTTCCAATAGGCTACTAATTTGACTCTACATGGTGACGCTTTTTTTCACGGTGCTTACTGTGTTGATTATTTTACCTTGTTTTATAATTATGTCCTCTAGTTATTATTTTATCTTTCGTTGCTTCATTATATTATCTGTTATTCCAATACTTTTGCTTTTAGTTTTGTTTTATATTTCGCTATTCCAGTATCGCAGCTTTCATTTAGTTTGACTTTCTGTAGTGTTTAATTATCATTATTACAGTTTGTCTCCCCTGTTACTCATCTTCTTATCATTTAACAATTCCAACCGTAAAATGATATTCCGTGGTGACATTTGCTCTAATGTAACCTTTCTGTCCTGCCGGAATCCTCAAACACGCATATTTAATTCACTAGACATGCATGTTAATGGACAAAGGTGAGAGGGATCACAAGCTTCGAGAAAAGGTATTCATGGTTTTATTTGGGATTTTTAGGTAGTGATGAGCTTTATTTGGCTCGTATGTGTTTATGCTAATGTATGAATATGTAAAAATGGCAGCTTGTAATATAATGATCTCATTCCTGTACTTCATGCGTGTTTCTTTGCCTTTCTAACTGTCTGCTTGCACGTATATATAAATGTATGAACTATGTACATAATTAATGCTTACGTTTCTGCTCTCACGACATCAAATTCTGTTCAGGTGTGTATGTATGTTTTTATGTACGGATGAAAGTACAAGTATGTCATATATTTATGTGTGAATCATATATGCAGATGGCATATATTTATTGCCCGCCTTTCCAAGGCGGAGCGATAATATTTTTGCCCGCCTCAGTGTGTGTGTGTGTGTGTGTGTGTGTGTGTGTGTGTGTGTGTGTGTGTGTGTGTGTGTGTGTTGTGTTGTGATGTGTTGTGTTGTGATGTGTGTGTGTGTGTGTGTGTATGTTGTGTGTGTGTTGTGTTGTGATGTGTCGTGTTGTGTTGTGATGTGTGTGTGTGTGTGTGTGTGTGTGTGTGTGTGTGTGTGTGTGTGTGTGTGTGTGTGTGTGTGTGTGTGTGTGTGTGTGTGTGTGTGTGTGTGTGTGTGTTCCCTTTATATATCATGAACGGCTTGAGTTATCAACATGAAACCTTCAGGGTATGAAGATATGACCAACGTCTTCCTGCCCTCCCCAGGCAAGCCCTCCCCCCGCCCCCCCCATGGAAGAGGTGCCGTGCCCCCGCCCCCCCTCGGTCTCCTCAGAGGGCGCGCCGCCCTACGGTGAGTGGGCCGACCTCCCCCGAGGGGTGGCCGCGCTTGTAACTTTGCCAACAGCATATTCCGGTGGGCGATTAGCATTCAGCTCCCGAAAGCTTTTCTTTCATTATGTATGTGTATTCATAATTTCATATATGAAATAGTTATCTACAAGCTGGGCGATCCTTAACGCTCAGTGTTAGATTTAAATGTATTTCTTCCCGCTAAATTTAGAATGTCCCCCAAAGTTCCCTTTAAACAGGTGGTATAACACGACAACACCTTCTTGGTCACAGTACATCATCATTATACTGTACATTGTTAAGGTGACCCAGTTCTGTACAGACTCAGATGATCACTGTTTTCACTTAGTCCAGAGAGAGAGAGAGAGAGAGAGAGAGAGAAATGGATGGATATTTTTTTCTTATCTGGATGAGCTTTAACCCCTTTGGCCTTAGGACGAACTCCTAGCGATTACATTATGATCCACACCAGCCCAGAAAAGCCCCATTGGGTTTACAAAATTAACATCAGTCCCCTTAAATGGATCTTTTATGTAATTTCTTTCACACACACACACACACACACACACACACACACACACACACACACACACACACACACACACACACACACACACACACACACACACACACACACACACACACACACACACGGACGCACACACACACACACACACACACACACACACACACACACACACACACACACACACACACACACACACACACACACAAATTTAGAGAGAGAGAGAGAGAGAGAGAGAGAGAGAGAGAGTCTGTAAGGGACATCTGAATAGGATTATATTTTAATCAAGTAGGCGAGGTCCTGCAGCCCAACAAAATTCTAACGAGAGGGGAAGACCTACACGTGACGCCATCCATCCGTCAGTGTCAGGGGGGATGAAGTAACTAAGGGACTGCCACAGTCACGAGTATGGCCGGGCTCAGGTAGCGAGGACCCAGGCAGAGGGAAATCACCTGCTGTCCCACGTGCGCCACCAGCTTCGTCTCCACCCCTCCACCACCACCACTCCACCCGCTGCGGAGTCACTCACCACTTAACCACCAACTGCACAGACCGAGGAGCATTTCACTCTGGATCAGACCGTGAGAAAACATCAAGTACATGTTTCTCCACTGTGGATTGAGCCTTGTTAACTGAGTCTATTAGTCGGAAAATATAATTATATCCGCTGTAAACAGCTCCTTAAAGGTCTTCAGGCCATGTAAAAATTATTCTGAGATATTTCGCTATTGTTGTTTATGTTCAGACCTCGAAAAATCATTATTATTATCCTCAACCCGTACCGAAGCCGCAGTTGTGGTTGCAAAGCTAATCACTGAAAAGATAATTGTCGGGATCGTCGTTTCATTAATTCGCATATCTGGATGTCTGCTGAATTAGCTCAGATTCTGCCAAGAAAAGGTGTGTTTGTGTGTGTGTGTGGGCGGGTGGGTGGCTGTGTGTGTGTGTGTGTGTGTGTGTGTGTGTGTGTGTGTGTGTGTGTGTGTGTGTGATGCAAACCATCGAATAAACTTTTTCCAAGTCTCCCTTTCTTCACCAGCCTTTCATTATCACTCACTTAATTCATTCTCCCCTTCAGCAAGCATCTGAATTAATTCCTTATCTCCATCTATTCCTATAATTCCGTCTTCATTGCACCTTCTCTTCCTCTCCCTTCCTTTTAGCATTTTATTTGCTTCTCTGTGCACCTCTTCCAATCGCCCTTTTTATCATTCATTCACTCTCATCCTGCATTTTTTTCTTCCATCTGTTGGTGCCTCGTTTCTTTTTCTCCTTTCTGTTTCCCTACATTTTTTTTTTCTCTTTGTCCTTGCCTTATCCTCACACTCTCTCCCCGCAATATTTTTCTTCTATCTCATTGAATGTCTGTTTTCCTTATTCATTTCCCAAACTTCCTCAGTCCCTCTCTTCCTCTCCCTCCTGTTTTTGAGCAATCCATTTCCTTTTCCCCGATAATTTTTCCCCAACAACCAACTCTATTTTTCTCTCCCTCTCCACCTCCTTGTTCCCCTTGAACTTTCCGTCCCTGTCTTTTCTTTTTTTTTCCACATCAGCCTCCCCGTGTTCTTTATCTTCTGCTTACCTATCGCTTTTCCCTTTTCTTCCTTGCTTTCTTTATCCCCCACCGCTACCGTCCCCCCCTCCCTCTCCCCGCTTTCTTATTTCACCTTCGATCTGCCTATCCCTTTGCCTTCCCCGACCTTCGTTTTTCTATTCACACTCCTCAACCATTCATCCATCTCATTTTCCACTCCCATTTCTCCGTCAATTACCCATCATCCTCTTCATTTTACGTCCCCCTCCTCTGTTCCTAAATTTCCCTCCTCACTTGGCAGCCTCCTTCCTCCCCTTTCCCTCCTTCTTCCCTTTCCTCTCCCAGTGCCTTGTGTCTCCTCCACTTCTCCTCCTCTTCTCGTCTTCCTCTCTTCTCGTCTTCTCACCCTGCTCTTTCCTCCCACCTCCAGATCCTCTGCGTTAGCCTCACTATTTCTCTATCTTTCCTACGCCTCCCCCTGTGGCGCACTATCTTATGATCCCGCCTCCTCGCACGGCTCCATCCCATCTCCCGCATGCCTTCTGAAGCCAGTGACGTCTTTTACTGGTGTCGGCTTAGTGTCGCCAGATTCATTATTATATTTATTATTATTATTATTACCGCCAAACGAAGTTGGAGGAGGATATTTATTCACCTTTGTTTGTCTGTTTGTTTGTCCACACGATATCTTCAAAAGTTCTTAATGAATTCCAATGAAATGCTGTGGAAGGGTGGGCCATGGGCCAAGGAAGGATTGATGAAATTTGAGGGGAGATCTGGATCCGGATCCGACATTGGCGGAGTTATGCTCTCTCTAAGTGCTTCCTAATTATTATTATTATTATTATTACTATTCTCATTATTATTCGTATTCTTATTCTACTCCAACTATTACTACTACTGCTACTACTACCACTACTACATTTTCCTCAATCAAGGGGGGGCAAACATAGTTCACACACACACACACACACACACACACACACACACACACACACACACACACACACACACACACGGCAGCTGGCGGTTTACGGGAACTGACAGCATCAGAGAACTGACCGCGCAGAACTGACGGGAAACAGGAACTGACCGCACAGGAACACGATAACTGACTGCTCTCGAGGACTGACTGTACACGCAAATAGTCTGATGATTAACAGAACAAGAAAATTTTATGTGAAGAACCTGTTACTTTTACCCAATAACCCCTGACAAGCTGAAATCAGTGAAAGGAGTATCTGTGTGTGTGTGTGTGTGTGTGTGTGTTTGTATGTGTTTGTGTGTGTGTGTGTGTGTGTGTGTGTGTGTGTGTGTGTGTGTGTGTGTGTGTGTGTGTGTGTGTGGATCGGTAATCGTGTACAATCACTCTTTCGTCTGGGTGCTGCTATGCCTTGTTAGAAGTCAGAACCTGAATGCGGTTAATTTTTTTGTCTGGTCGGCTACTGGGCTCTTTCAATTGTCTTGTACGTTGAATTACCCGTATATTACCTTATCTGTTTCTTGTACGGTAAACTGTACGGTATCTATATTCTCTTGTGCGGTTAACTGCACTGTGTGGTAAATCGTCTGTATATTCTTCTGTGTGGTAAATCTATTATGTGGTGAATCGTCCGTATTTTCTCTTTTGCGGCGATTTCTACTTTGTGATAAACTGTCATTTTATTCTTGTGTGCGGTTCATTGTCTTGTATAGCATATTCTCCCTTGTGGTCAGTTCTCCAGCTCACTTATTTCTCGTCCGGTCATTTATCGTACTCTATCAGCCATCGTCTGGAAACATTTATCTCAGTCAATCACTTCATATGTGCTGCTGATTTTCTTGTGCGGTGAGTTTTACAGTGCTATCGGCGTGCCTCTGCGGTCAGTTCTCATGGGTTGTCAAGAATCGTATACAGAGTCTTCTCGTGTGCGGTCAAACCTCGTGTAGTTACCATGTGCAGTTTGTGTTTCCTGTGAGCTCTTGTGTGTGGCAAATTTTCGGTGAATTATCATGTGTGGAGAATCAGTATTGAATTATCCATCTCATAAACATGTTTTTTTTTTCTTCTTCTTCTTTTTCATAAATTTGGCTCATGTACGCCGAGAGATTAGTCTTAAGCTGACTAAAATCATCTGATGGTAGCAAGGTTTATCATGTTGAACTGTTCTCTCAGAAGATGTCTTTCGAAATAGAGGGGTTGGATGTAACTTATGTGATCCATAACAACTTGGGTTTTCTCCTGAGTTTTAAGGTAATCGAGTTCTAACATAAATATATATATATATATATATATATATATATATATATATATATATATATATGACTGTTGTTGGGGTAATACAGACTCTACACGACAAGAGGTCACTTCCAAACTAAGAATAAACTTGTGGCGGCATCAGAAACAATGTACCGTAGTTAAGGTCTGAGTCGTCGTCTTCAGAAGAATCATTATATTACAACTGCCATCAGGATAGGAAACATATTTAATTTGCTGGGGTTAATGGGAAATAAATTCCCTCCCCCCCTTCCGCAATAGGAGTAGACAATAATCCCCTCATTAATAAATCCATCCTGCGCTTTATTAGTTGGCTGGTGGTAGCAAGAATATAGCAGAAATAATAACCTTTGAAATGGAAGGGGTGAGTGAAGTCTATTAATTCCTTGTGTCATAGAGTACAATTTTTTTAGCTTGCTTAAATCATTCCCAGATAGAATTTTAATAGATCGTCATTGCACCTAAGGGGTTGAGAGGGAAACGGATGTGTGAACAGAGAGGAAGGAAGGGAATTAACACAACACCCACCAACGTACACATCAAGCATGAGATCAGTGACGCCTCTGTTGTGTGTAATACTGTTGTGCCTCTGGGAACGGACTGCTTGCCCTATACCAGAAGTTTGATGGAAGAAAAAATAACAGTACCTTTTCGATAAACTGAATAGAGATCTGTGTGGGAGGTGCAGAAGAGATTGTGAAAATGTGCTCGGTCAGCTTGGTGGATCGGTTGATTTAGTACTAGCCTCGTGTTTGGAGGACGCCCTGACATGAGTTGAAGTACCGAGGCTGTCATTGGTTCATATTCTTAGCGGTAAAGTAAGCTTCCTAACACCTCTTCGCCAACGATTTATTTTTGGATACGGCTGGTAAATATCGTTTTGTACTTTATGTATAGAGACTATCGTGATTTTAGAGTGATTTAAGTAACGTAGAAGAGGATGACGATTTGTAATAAGCAAAATATATCGCTTAGGAAGAGGTGTTATTATCGCTATATTTTGCACTATCGTCTGAGCCTTGTATCTATTCTGCCTTCTTGCTAACCTCATATGACTTCACATAATTTTAACTAATCCCAAGAGTCCCAGAATCACCATCATACTCATACCTCTGTGCCAACCTTTTCTTTTTGCCTACCTAAACTCTGAAACACTTCATCATCTTCAACGACATTATTATTATAATCACCATAACCATCACAATCATCATCACAATCGTATTCATCTCCATCACTCACCATCACTATCATCTTCACCTCCAAAACTATACCCAATCACCTTCATCATCATTATCTCCAAAATCCCCGATCATTATCACCGTCACCAACAGCGTCTTCATATTCGTTTTCATCAGCATCAGCATCACCATCATCATTGCTATCATAATTACTTTAGTTCTCTCTCTTGAAAATGTGGTGAGCAGAACATAAAGGCAAGAGGAAGGCAGTAGATATTATCATGCGAGTACTCTTTTCATGCCATTATTTACCCGTCCTTCAAGTCCTGGAAATCGGTCTCTTAAATATCTTCTGATACTCCAGTTCAGTGTCGAGCCTTTCCAACACATGTTTCTCTGTCAAAGCTTTACAACTCATCAAATATACTGTATAATTGAAGCCTTTCTCGAGTAAGTCTTTATGAAATGAATGATTACTTGGTTGTTTTATCATAGCCACCGCCAGATGATTACATTCATATAAATGACAACATGCTGCAAGTAGTTAATCCACTTAGCCCGGGTTATAAGTAGAACAAGGTCTTTTGGCGTCAGGCTAAATAAAGTGAATAGGTCGTTTCCTCAGTAATGGAGCCAAATGAAATGCCCACTCACTGGTCCAAGCTACACGTGTTGTATGGAGATTTCACCTCCACGTGTGTGTGTGTGTGTGTGTGTGTGTGTGTGTGTGTGTGTGTGTGTGTGTGTATGTGTGTGTGTGTTTGTCGGGCCTCTTACCATCGTCCATCACAGCCACCCTCTCCCTCTGTCCGTCTGTGTGTCTGTCGTGAGCCGCGTCCAGCCCAACATGTGCCCCATATTAAACTGCTTGTGCTGGTGGAGGAAATCGCTCTCTCCCCCCCTCTCTCTTTGCCTTTCACGTGCCACTTCTCTATGGCCCCGTTTTTGCCTCCTACCGTGCCCTTTCTTTTACCTTTCCATATTTCTCCTCTTCTGACCCCCATTTCCCACCCCCTGTTATTACCATCCATCGTCTCCTCCCCGTCCATTTCCTTTCCTTTCCAGCCTCTCTTCTCTTCCAGCTCCCCTTCCCCTTCCTTCTCTCCTTTCTTTTTGCCTTTCCTGGCCTCTCCATTTCCCCCCTGCCTTCCCTCTTCCCTTTTCTCTCCTTCTTTTTTCTCTTCCTTTATCTAGCCCTTCACTTCCCTTCTCTCCTTTTCCCTTCCCTTCCATTTCTCCCTCTCCCCCTCCCTTTCCCAGCCTCTCCTCTTCCTCTAACCCCATTCTTCCTCTCGTCTTACCTATCTACCCTCCCTCTTTCCATCAATGTCTTCCCCTATACCTTTTCCAGCCTCTCCACTCCTCCCCCTCTCCCCATCCCTACGTTTCCCCACTCTCCGTTTACCCTTCCTTGCCGCTACAGAAGTCGTCCTATTGGAAGTACGTACCCGGAGTCACTAATATGTTGCTTCTATAGGACATTATGGGGTCTCAGGCAGCCCCGTACTCCTCTCTAACCCGGAAAAAGTACGGCTTGTGTAACCACTTGAAGACACGTGGGCTTAGAGAGCTTGTTACTGCGTGGCTCAACCAAAACACCGGCAAAAAAGAGCGAGTACCCCCTTTTCGCGGTACATACAAATTTTCCTAATGGAGACAAAATGTTCTACTATACAAGCGCGTCGTGAACTGCGACACCCAATCAGAATATATTGACAGTCTATCAAAGTGATGTGGGTACCCCTATGGGAGTTCAGACGTATTTTCATTAGACACCAAATATTCTTCTGTACAAGTGTGTCATGAACTGAGACAACAACATCAGTATATACGTCACAGTCCATTAAAGCCATTAGAGAACTAAGTCTGCGTTCTACAGTGATTACTGTAATGGAATAAATCTTCCACTATATAAATGAACTATAAACTTTTACGCTAGCTTTGGATTTATAGACACAACATCAGATTAATGAAAAGAGCCTTCAAAATCTAGGCAGCATTTACATATCCCTAAAATATAAAATAATGTTAACCACAGTAAAAAATACAAGGAAACCAAACAGAAAATAACGGGAAACAGTGGCACGTACTTCATATATGCGACAGATAATGTTAGGTGTGACACAAGGATGCGTGATTTGGCACAGTCAGTAGCAGACACAGCAGTACACTTAGATTTATGAAAGGTACAGCAAATTGAAAGCAGTACTGGTTTAAGCAAATTAGTATCTGCCATATATTTTTTTCCCGCTATCTTTCCATATATAATTTTTCTGAGACCTTAACATGTAAATTGTTCTGACATGATGCCAACTGTTGTCTGAATCTTAAAAAAATAAATAAATAAACGGCTTTTACATTCATGTATCAATTAAGAAAACAGGTATATTGTGATAAATATGCAAAGTTTTTTATGTTATGATGTACTCGTCTTTAACTGCTGCAGCCATTCAATTTTGTTAACAGATTCATTTTTTTTTTTAATGTGCCAAGTATTTACTCGCAATGAATATTTACATCAGGGACTGATTGCATTGCTGATTAAAATATTGCTGTTTTCATGTTCAGCATTTTCATTGATTCAGATGTTACTTTTCTGAGCCATTCAATGCAGTCGTGATACACTACAAAGTCGTCCGTGGACAGTATAACGCAAAATAGGTACAGTTTATCTGCTTATGTGTTTACGTATTTGTTTATCTATTTTATAGTCAGTCAATCACATATACAACCAACCAATTAGCTTCTTTATCTAGATAGATAGATAAATGCATATACAGTGTGTATATATATATATATATATATATATATATATATATATATATATATATTGTGTGTGTGTGTGTTTGTGTGTGTGTGTGTGTGTGTGTGTGTGTGTCCTTTACCCACGTGCCCTGTGTAGTACCTGTGTGTGTGCGTCTTTCTGTGGTCGTTGCTTCCATCTCCTCCTGTATTGTGTGTGTGTGTGTGTGTGTGTAGGTTCTCCTCTAATCTTCCTATACACTACATTTTACTTTCTTCTTCCCAGCAGGTCCTTTGATCGAGTCTGGATTAAAAGTTGTAAAAAAGATCTAAAATCATTCACTCAGTTATTGTCATTATTTAGTTATTATAATGCTGTGCTGTTCGTCACTGGTTTCCTCAGTCAGACGGTAACTCAGTACTGGGGGAGTGGAAGGCAATCGGTACTCATCTCCATTGGCCAGTGGATGATGGTGTTACTCTTGATTGGGATTAAGGGTTGGGAATGGGAATGACGTGCGAGGTTTTGTGACGTGTATAGCGCAGAATAATACCAATGGATCATAAAGGAGGGCATGGGTTCCGGGTACACTCACATGTTTAATAATAGGGACAGTTGAAACTTAATTACAACGTTCGCTCCTCCTTTAACTGGAGTGTTACCATATTCTTTAATACTTGTTAACTGGAAAATTTTTACTTCATCTCTCTCTCTCTCTCTCTCTCTCTCTCTCTCTCCACCGTATCGCTGCCAATACAGTCATTTCGCTCTGCTTCACATGTGCCTTTCACCCTCCCGGACTCTTACGAATATATTAAACATGAATTAACGGGGGTATAAGAAACTCCCAACTATTAACACAAGTAATGAAATGTACAAGAACTCTGACTATCTTGCCTCATTGCATTGTGTGAAGTGGAATGCTGTATTATCATTTTGTATCCTCACAGATGTTTTAAAATCAATTCAGAAATTAAGGGCATGCCTACACCCCTGCGTCTTCTACGTCAATAACACTGCCCTTAGACTTCTGCTAGAAAAAATGTCTGTCACTCTATCCTTTACTTCCCTCCTCCTGACCTCCTGTACGTTTGATCCAAATGCCCTTCTTATCATTAACATAGCTTACAGAGGAAAGCTTGTACGGTACACTGACGGACCCAGAAAAAAAATAATTGCAAAAAAACAAGACATGAAGATATAATATGTAAGTAAATTTTCTAAGTAAAAGTTCTATCTATCTGTCTATTGCCAGACAACTCAATCCCGTTTGGGGTGGCCACAAACAAATCGCCTCCACGTCGCCCTGTCCCCCGCCATTTCACTGCTCTTCTCCCAACTCACACCCCCCTCTCTCATATACCTCTCCACCCCATCCCTTCATCTCATCCTCGGCCTCCCCTCCCTCTTCCCCCCTCCACCTCACTCACACACACTCTCTTCGTCAGTCTTTCACCCTCGATCCTCTCCACATGCCCAAACCACCTCAGTGTGTTCCTCATAACGCTTCCTATCACATCCACATCCACACCACAACGCTTCTTTATATCCTCATTCGTCAGCCTGTCTCTCCATGTGACTCCACAGGCTCCTCTTTAAAAAAAAAAGTTACGGATATAATTTAATGCATAACTCGTTGTTTGCTTTACACTTCAGTATTTCAGTCATTATCGGTTGACTACCATTGAAAAACGGTTCATAACATGTTCCGTGGCATTATACTTGGCAAACAGTAAAGATGATCCTCTTGCCCTCCTGCCTCTAACTACGCAGCTCTCTGGAAATAGTCACGCCTTCCAACGTCACCAAAAAAAGTGTGGAAGAAATCATGTTCCAAGTCAGATATTCACCGGCCCTGGCTCAGGTCCAAGTGGATATTTTTAAAATTTGCCGACTCCAGGAAAGAACGATGATTTCCTGATATTAAGCATTAAGTATTAAGGAGGCGCCTTGCACGAATTGGAACACCTTCACTCCCAGAAATCCTTCTTGAGTTGAAAAATATCGTTAGGTGGTATCATGATGAACACTTTCCACACGGTGAGTTTTTTTGCACATATTACTCCCTTTACCGATTTATCCGACTTGAGGGTAGAGTTGCGAGGAATAAACCGAAAAGGGCTTGGGATGAGGTCGTAGAATGTGACCTCAAGGTTAAGGGACTGAACAGAGAGGCTGCTAGAGATCGAGCACAGTGGAAAGCCGCCATTAGGTGACCAGGAATGACGCATGCATGCAAGTTGGATCCTTTGTAAACGAGGGAAAGAAAACTTAAGAGATTTTCAGACTGGAGGAGTTAGATAATTGCCTCCATTTATTTTTCACTTTTAAGGCATCCTCTTAAGCTTAGTAAATAGTCTGACTAGAAAGAAGAACATAAAAGAAGTCACCGTATCGAAGGAGCAAAAAATGAAAGAAAAAAAAAAATAAGGTGCCACAGTACTGAAAGTGGTCAATGGTCCTCACACTACTTCTCTTCCTGGCTCACAACTGGGGCCAAGACCACAAGGACAGCTTCCCAGAATGACTGGGTCGATGCCAACACACTGGAGGGCGGTAACACAGGGCGAGGGTGAGGAAAGGGGCCTGAATAAACCAGCGATACCGACCTTAAAGTTTACGGACCCACAACGCTCACAGGGCAGGAGGTGGGATCTTGGCGTACCAGGAACAGGAGAAGAGAGTTTGCGTGGTTGTGAGATGGTTGAGAGACTGGTGAAAACGTCTGTGTGGTTGTGGGATGGTGGAGAGGGTGGTAGGAATGTTTGTGTGGTAGTGGGTTGGTGGAGAGGGTGGTAGGAATTATTGTGTGGTCGCGGATTAGTGGAAAGGGTGATAGGAATACTTGTGTGGTAGAGAGTTGGTGGAGACGGTGGTAGGAAATTTTGTGTGGTGGTGGGTTGGTGCAGAGGGTGATAGGGAATTCTTATGTTGTTGTGAGTTGGTGGAGAAGGTGGTAGGAAGTTTTGTGTGGTAGTGTGTTGGTGTAGAAACCTAAAGGATCCTAAGATAGGTGTGATTTTGGATGAATGGAAACATCGAGGAACTTTGTGTGACTGTGTTTTTGGTCGAGAGGTCAGTAAGAATATTAACGTTGATGTGGGAGGCTTAGAGACTTGTAGGCGTTTCAGTGTGATTGTGCGATTCTGTAAAAGTCACAAATCTCGCACGGTGTGTGGGATACTGGCGTGATTTTAGGACCAGTAATAGTGAAATTTGACTGAGAACCCACTGCAGTTTTAGAGTAATTGTGTGAAAACTAATAGGAATATCTAAGTCATTGTGGTCTTGCCGCAACTAGTAAGAAGCTCTGCATGGTGTGTGGGGATCATTAGAAAGTTTTGTGTGATTTTCCACTGAGCAATGGAAAATTGGGTGGGGATGTCCGGAAGAAAATTTTATTGTGTATTTTGTATTACTGTACGAGTTGCACAGTTACGTGGAAACAAGCTGGAATATTTTCATGATTGTCAGATCTTCATGGTAGAGCTATTGTATAACTGTGTAGAAACCCATGCGACTTGTACACAGTTACATATTGGGTAATTCTTTGTGCAAAACCGAGAATTTTGAACACTTGAATGATGAGCGACCAGAAGTGTGACTCCTTTATGCTGGCACTGTTAGTAGTTCTGCATTGTGTGTGTGTGTGTGTGTGTGTGTGTGTGTGTGTGTGTGTGTGTGTGTGTGTGTGTGTGTTTCCTTTTTTTCTGTTTCCTGGAACCTTCCCGTTCCATTTATAGTGCATCTGACCCCAATTCCCGGCTGAGCTCGTGTCTCCCTCATGATCAGAAAGAGCTGCAGGTGAGAGTGAATTGTAACTTCAATTAATACTTATTCTTTACTGTTTTTTTTTCTGTATATTAGAGTTAATCCTTGCAGCCTGAGGTCGTTTTATATATACAGAGTGGCTCATAAATAGCACTCCAATAGACACTCACCACCTTGATTGCCATTGAAGACAGGCAGACAAACTCTCTCTCTCTCTCTCTCTCTCATGCAGAGATATGAAACACCACTGAAAATTCCCAATGCATGTACAGCGTAATATTAGATATGGACGTGTGTTATTTAACATTTTGGTAAGCGAAGGCCAATTGCACCAGGATCTTTTTTACTCATTCTTTAAGTTATCGCATTTTAGGTACATCGATAAAAAAATTGTTGCACCGTTTCAGCTACTTTGAGGGTACAAACAGACAAACAGGTAATTTTAGTAATGTATGGATGGCACTGGCGGAGGTATGGGCTCTGAGTGCTTACTAGTTGTTGTCTGTTATTATCTGTTCAATACAATCTCTTCAGGTGAATATTTGGCAATGACCCCCAGCTGTTCTATTCCCATTACTCAATTCCACGGCTAAATTAGTGTCCCCTAAGAAGACAGATCAGGTTGTGGCGGGGGTTTAAAGCTCAATATTTTCCATTCGTTTCATATACTTAATAAATTCCGCAGTTGGGCTTGAATCCCACTGGAGAGGTGAGAATAGGTTGAGGTTGTGGATGAAAAGTAAGAAAGTAAAGTAAAAATATAGTGGTAAAGGTCTACTGTCCTCTTTTAATAGTCGCCGTTCAGTTCTGGTGGATAAGATACTGTGACCTCAAATGTACAAGACCCTAACTCCCATTCCAAGGCCAGGTCAAGTGAGGTTGTGAATGAGTGTGTATTGCAATGCTGATACTGTGACCTCAAATATAAAAGACCCTGACTCCCATTCCAAGGCCAGGTCAAGTGAGGTTGTGAATGAGTGTGTATTGCAATGCTGATACTGTGACCTCAAATATAAAAGACCCTGACTCCCATTCCAAGGCCAGGTCAAGTAAGGTTGTGAATGAGTGGGTATTGCAGTGCTAATTAATGTTGCTGGGTTTTCCCTTTCTGTACATTCGCCGAAGTCACCACAGTTGGAGATGCGACATGGTTCTGCTTCCACAAGTTCTCTGACCCCAATTAGACGACTGAGCTTGTGTCAGATCAGGCCCTGAGCGAGGCTGTAAAGCGATACTTTTAATGCAGCTCTCTCTCTCTCTCTCTCTCTCTCTCTCTCTCTCTCTCTCTCAAGTGTATCCATCTGCTGTCTATCTATCTATTAATCAATCTAACTATCTGTCCGTCTATCTATCTAGCTATCTATCTATATATATATGTATGTATGTGTGTAGTTATGTATGTATGTAGTATGTATCTATATATATGGTAGTATTTATCTACCAAACTATTTCTATTTATCTATCTACATATCTCTCTCTCTCAGTCTATCTGTCTATCTATACAATCTATATTTCTATCTATCTACCTGTCCATCTCTCCTCTATATTCACTATTTTCTGTTCCTGTGGAGATGGTGTTGTCACCCCTACTCCGCAAGTCCCCTGACACCAATTGCACGGGTGAACTTGTGTTCCCCCAGAGGTCAGACTAGGTTGTGTGCGAGGGTGATTGCCCCTGACCCACGAGAGGGGCAGTGCGATGAGAGTTTCTGGGAAGTTTAGTACGACCGCTGTGAGGAGCCTTCACACCACTATCCCCTCACACCATTCCCTGAACCAGCCAGCGGAGGGTCAGGCTGCTGAGAAGGCGAGGGTCCTGGGTAATGTATCGTGAGGTGGGAGAGAGGGAGGTCAGGGTGAGAGGGAAAGGGAGGAGAGATAGGGAGGGAGGGAAAGGAAGAAAGGGGAGGAGAGAAAGGGAAAGGGGAGTGAGGAGGTGAGAGAAGATATGGAGGTCAGGGTATGATATTTATAACAATCTAAAAGCTCTGATTGAATGATGTGTGAATGGAGTGTGACCTATTTTCGTTGGCGACTGCACTGGTCATTGTTCTGCTTTCAAGCTCTTCGATAATCGTTTCCCAGATCCTACCCATATAATTTATAATAAGTACTCCATACTTCTCCGCCAAGGACTGGGCATTTTCCCAGTCCTTGGGCCTGTCACAGTGCAGTATGCATAATCTATATCCAAGAATAATCATGACTTAAAACTGACAACAGATGCCTGGACGTAAGTGTCGGTTGCGGGTTGTATTGTGGGACATGCTCGGGTATTTTCCGTGTCAGTAACACTTGCATATGTTTGTGATTGTCCCTTACCCACAATAGTGCAGCAAGCACAGTAGGTGCTGACAAACATTAAGTGAAAACTAGTACACTATCACACACACCGGTAGAAATATAAGCTTACCTTGTGATCATAAATTTTGAGTGATTGTTCTCATAATCGACAACCTTCGTTCTCGCCTTATCTTCAGCCACTAACCTGGTCCAAAGCAGATAAACACTTTTTTACTTGATCTTGCCATGGGATTTTGACCTTTGACCTATTGTTTTCTATAACCAGAGATTATTGACTCAACCTCGGCTCTTCTACCAACTTTGGTCCAAGTCAAACGAAATTTATTACCCGTCCCCGCCCTGGAGGGGCTTGGGGACTGGTATTGTTTTCACTCGGTTTGTCTGACTGTTTGTTTTTCTGTCTGTCTGTCTGACTGTTAACAACTTTACGCGACGATTTTGAGTAAAATTACAGGGATGATGGGCTATGACCTTCTGATCGCGTGATTAAATTTTGAGCCAAAATGGGCCAAGGCCTAGGCTGTAGGCCCAAAATGGGGACGGGTAAAAATTGGTTTTCGCTATAACTCTTTTCAAATTCGTCACATCGACATGAAACCAAAACCTAAGGGTACATCTTTCATATCTGCATCGTATAACATGCCTCATTACCTCAGAAGGGGTCGCCCCCCAGTTAGCGGTAGGGCGATCAGTGTCATGTGGGTCGGGCCTAAAATTTCAGGTGAGCCTAAAATCGTCAATTTTCACTCGATTTACTCCAAATTTGATATGCAACATCTTTGACTAGATATCCTGTTGTGTTTATACGCCAACACTAAAATGACTGCCGGGGACGGGTTTGCTGTGCTTTGGCACCTCTTCTTGTTTTAGTTGTTTTATTCACACACAGCCACACACAAGTCGACAATTGACCTCGCTCTGTTACCTTAACTTTTGACTTACTGTTCTCAAAATCGATTCTCTCAGCCTCTTAGCTCTTCCTTCAGTCCATCCACCAAGTTTAGTCTAAATCGGATCACAACTTTTTAAGTTGGCGTTGTAGTGTGAAATTGACTTCACCGATTGTTCTAGTAAACAACAGGCCAAATCCTTGTATGACCCTGAATCCTTTCACCCAGTTTGGTTAAAATCTGATCAAAATTACTTGAGGTAAAAAAAAGAAAAAAAAAAGAATATTAGTACACTACAACTCTTTCATTTATATTAGTGACAGATTACGGTGATGAGATGCTTTTGTCAACATCATAAAAACAGCCTGCACAAATGGGGAAAAACTCTGAGAGATGTTCCTTCTGGAATTCACTTCATTTTCATCAAATTATTCCTCTGTCACTTTTTTTTTTTTTTTTTTTTTTTAAAGACTTGGCGGTAGTTCCATAACGTTTCGCGTGCCTTCCTCGCCGGTTAGAATGTTACCTCGTTGTGAAAGTCATGCCCTCCTCCGTCAGTAACGGGAAAGGGGTCAGGTCATTGCCAGTGCTAAAGAAGGATACACACACACACACACACACACACACACACACACACACACACACACACACACACACACACACACACACACACACACACACACACACACACACACACACACACACACACACACACACACACACACACACACACACACACACACACACACACACACACACACACACACACACACACACACACACACACACACACACACACACACACACACACACACACACACACACACACACACACACACACACACACACACACACACACACACACACACACACACACACACACACACACACACACACACACACACACACACACACACACACACACACACACACACACACACACACACACACACACACACACACACACACACACACACACACACACACACACACACACACACACACACACACACACACACACACACACACACACACACACACACACACACACACACACACACACACACACACACACACACACACACACACACACACACACACACACACACACACACACACACACACACACACACACACACACACACACACACACACACACACACACACACACACACACACACACACACACACACACACACACACACACACACACACACACACACACACACACACACACACACACACACACACACACACACACACACACACACACACACACACACACACACACACACACACACACACACACACACACACACACACACACACACACACACACACACACACTTCCCTAACTGAGACACACACTCTCCTACACGGAACACTGGACATACAGGGTGCTTCAAAAAATGCTAACATTTATATGGAAGTAACTTTTTTTTTAGAGAGAAACAGAACTTATAACACAATATTTTATTGACAGTGTATTTTGTCTTCAGAGAGTCTCCATTTGTTCATCATTGTCAACATAGTCTTGGAATCTTCCCCAGGTGGTTGCCAGAGCCTGAGGCAGAAAAGAAAATATAATTATTCTTGTACAAACTCCCCATATCAGTGTTAACATTTTTTTTGACGCATCTGGCCAGCTGCTAGATGCTTCCCCTCTTCCCTACCCCGCCCCCACATTCTCACCCCAACATTTTCCCCCTTCATCTAGCACCGGCCATTCACCTCCACCATCCCGTGCATTACCCCCACCCTTCGTCTCACCTGCCCTTCCGCCACCACCCCTCTATTTGTGCATTTCCCTCCATGTCCCCTACCCTCCCTCACTTTATCTCTCCCGGACACTCACCTTCATCCACCCACGCATCAGCTGACAATTTATTCTGCCATCTCTCTTCTCTGTGACGCTTCGCTGTTTCTTTTAAGTAACTATATCTCCTCCCCTTTCTGTCCAACCTTCTCCCATCTTACCTCTCCCGGACACTTCCCACCCATCAATGGACAGTCTTCTTACTTGTCACTCTGTTGTCTGACGTATTTCTCTTCAAATTAATCACTTCATGATCTGAGCATCTCCAGTATTCTGCCCAAGCTAATGCCAAAGGGTGCCATTTAGATGAAAGAATAAGAGCCTGAGAATCTTAATATTTTCACCATTAAGTCTGCTGTGGTTGAGACAGCTCAAGTATTTTACTCTGGCCAAAGCCTTATTATTTAACTCAGCGGAGAGTGAGTCACGGGATCCTGAGAATATTATGCAACGATCACTCTTCCCCCACCTCCTTTACCTTAGCCTTACTTAACCAGGACTCTCACCCTTCACTGATTCTATTTAGCTATCTGCCCACGGTCTTACTTAACACCGTATTCTCGACGAAAATACAGTATCACTAGGCAGTTCGTTCACTTCTCAGCAACGGCCAGCCATCCTCCTTCATCTCCGGTATTCTCCTTCATTTTTCCTCTCCTAGACACTCACATTTTACCATCAGCACATCAGTCGACAGTGTATTTTACTACCGTTCCGGACTTTTTTTTTTTTTTTTTTTTTTTCGTGCACAGAAAGGACTCTGTCCCTATTCAGTAGGTGGAGGGATGTAAAGGCGGCATTCTTCTAGGAACCAAACACCCACACTTTTCCAGCGCCTTGCTGTGACTAGGCGCTGTCAACTGCAAGGGAACATCGGATCACAGAACGGGACAGCATTGCAGGGGCGATTGTTTGCCTGTAGTTGATGGGTCTGCTTGATCAGACAGACCGAGGTTGATCAACAGCAACAACAATAAGGACCCTTCATTTCCAGTCTCTATAGCATAAACCCAAGGTCTGCCAGAGACTCATCCTTAACTCACTCACACATCAAACGGCAATATTCTGAGTAGCCTGTTTAGTGTTTAACGTTCCCACGTTAACAACGATCACTTATTCATGTGAACCTGTCCCTACTCAGAAACGACTCTTCCTCCCACCGTCCCACAAGAGTTAGCCCTCTCTCATGTACTTTCTTACTTCATATCTTCATCTTATTTTAGTCTCTTCATCTTGTCTCTATATCTCATCTCTCCATCCTATTCTTTGTTGACAACGTTTACTTTACTTAGCAAACATCGTCCCACAACAGACCCTTACGTTTCCCTTCCAATCATTATTCACATTACATCAAAGCACATATCCCAGTACCACCTCCTCTTTGTTCAAGTCTATTTCCATCTCATTAAACCTTTCAGTACGAGAAGCCTACCCTTAAGCTGAGCCAAAATGTCTGGTGTCAGCAAGAATAAAATAAACAAGTCAGCACCTTACTATAGGGCTGAAATTTAAGGAAACCAATTACTTAAGTTTGTGGCAAAGGACAAGTATTCCATTTTTCTCCACAGTCGACTTACATTCAAGAGGCCAGATTAACCAACAGACCTACGACTAATTCAGAATGAGATACTGGAAGAATGAGATACAGGAGTTTTCTACGCTTTTCTTATCTTTCCAACAAAAACTAAAGATAGCCCAGGACAGATCTTCCCTCGTAACTATTATTTTCCTTCGAGAAAAGAACAGGGCATAGAAAGATCTACATTATTCTTGTCCTTCCTGCAAAAACATATTTCAGTTACGGGAGGAAGTCGATCATAACTATGCTACATTATCCCATCCCAAATCTAAATTTTAGTTCGAGATGGAAAAGGGATGAGGAAAAGAAGACTCTGCCCAGTGGTCTCCCTGTCAGCCCGAGTTGCATAGAACACTTCCTGTCTCTCAGCCTCTTCATTCCGATGTCGTGGTTTTCTGTTTTCATCTTGCTGCCACCAGACGATTTTGTCAACTTTGGGGAGAGAGCACGTACGGTGACGGGGTTTAGAAAAAGTCTCATTTAAACCATCGTAACCTGATATCTCTCCCAAAGCTGATTAAAATCGTCTGAATGTGGGGTAAAAAATGAGACATTGGACGGAAGAGGTTAACCCGTCAAGCCCGAGGACATCGCTTTCATACTGTTTCCATTTTTGCAAGACGATTTTAGTCAGCTCATGAGAGGCTTTTTGATTTCTATGTATTACAGACAATTTTCATTTATCCTTTCAGTACTAGCTGTCTAACACTTTATCAGATGATCTGTTGGGTAACCAGAATAAATTAAATAAGTCGTCTAGGGCTGAAAAAAAAAAATGTAGCTATTCAACAGAGCGCCTTGAGATCAACCTGTTATGTAATGTTTGGGGGGATTTTGTCAGCTATGGAAAAATCATTGGTATTAACAGGGCTGGAAACAGTGTCAGTTAACCCTTTCATAACTCAATCTCTCTCTAACCTTGAAATATTGTCTGAAGTTAGTAATAAGAAAAACAATCAGATTAATGAGGTTGAATGAAAAAAACATCGTCATCATCAACGCAACCCTGATTCCGACCAAAGAGACGGGGTGGGGTAGGTTTCGCACTGTGGCATGAAGGAGATAATGAAAAGAAAACTGTGATGACGAAAATTATTATACAATGAATGACGGTGTTTTCATACTAGTTTTTGAAGGGATTCAGTGAGATTTGTCTTTGTTTCACCCAACTTTCCATCTATTCTTCCATCCATCCAGTACACTATTTCATTCATCCAAGTTACCGTTCCATCCGGTCTTCCATCCAGTGTGCCATACTATCCACCTCTCCATCCATCCACCTCACCGTTCCATCCATCCTTCCATATATTCATTTCATCATTCGAAGCTCACTGATAAAATAGCACAGGATGAAAAAGTGAGGGCTCAGGTTACTCGAGGTGGGGTGTGATTGAGTAATGGGGGATCCGGTTTCTGGTGGGCTGAATGAAAGAGCATTAAGTATTACGTAAAGTGGCCCAGAGTTCTACATGTTTTGATCGAGCCTTTTGTATTTTGTAGCAGTAAATTAGTGGCAAATAATAAGCAATACATTATAAGCTTCATTTCAGTGATGATTTCTAGAATGTGAAAATACATTACACCATTTGGTCAAATTTTAAATAAAGAGTATGGTTATTGTTGTCATAAATTAAGTAATAAGCCTACTTATGAATGTTTCGCGCTTTCCAAAATAGAGGTTTGTACTATTTTTTCATACTTACCCCACACCGCATACTGAGCCTGATATACCGGCTGCTCTGCATATGGAAGTACTGACATTAATGGGACTTATGCAACATACGGTCTGTTTTAATAATTTTTGGTATATGATTCTCCTTCATAGTTTCCATTATATCTGGAAGGAAATGTGTAGATTTTATTGCAAAATGACAAGGGCTGTCTCACATAGGACTGGTGCATTGGTATTAGCGGGGGTACTTTTACATGTCGGCCGGTCTTCTGGTAGATCAGTGCAGTCTGCTTTTATGAAAATCAGATCCTTAAACTGTTCCTTGCCCCAGCCGGGATTCGAACCTGGGTCCATTAAGACTGCAGGCCGCCTCTCTACCGATTCAGCCACCGCCTTCTTCACCGGATGTCCCTCAAACCCTACCAAGCTGGTTAGAATTAAGTCAAAGCTGTTTTAGATATTTGGCACACACACACACACACACACACACACACACACACACACACACACACACACACATGCAGCAAAAGTTGCTCTCTTGGCCATAGCCCTTTGGAGGTAGGAGAGGTCACGAGTCCCTACCAACGCTACTTGAGGGTGGTGGGCTAAATAGTGTGTGAGTCTGTCCTCTAGATTTTAAGACATGAATAAATGAGTTTGACATAATATGCTCTGGGGTTAGAGATGTACTCATTATTAGAAAATCAGCTTTATATATTGCGTACTTTGGCCAAGAATTCGAGCTATATTAAGTGACTATTATACTACAGTGATTTTAATGTAACACGTCAGTCCGAATAAGCTTTAAGTACTAAGCATTGGAGTTAAAGCCTAGAATTTAACCTACTCAGCCCGGTGACGTAGTTTTCAGTTCCATCTTTATTACATCCAGACGACTGTACAGTTTGGAAAGGTCGCATATGCTGAAGGGATTAATGAAGACTGTATTTAACACCTCCACTTCGAAAAGTCAATCTAATGCTGGATAAAACTATCTTGCGGTAGGTAGAATAACACGTCGCCATCGTAGTGAAAAGGTTATGTTTTTTGTGAGGACGCTAACCTTATAATCTGTGTAACCTGATCTAATCCAGGTGCTATGAGTAAAATTTGCCTTCAATAATACACAATGGATTTCAAAGTTTTCAGCTGTTGAGAGTAAGGTAAGCTATGATATTACTTAATCGTTTGTGTTAATTCACTTTGCAGTAATAGATTGGGCTTCAAACACTGAGTTCTTTTTCTTTACATATTGAGAAGCATAGCTTAGTGGTTCTGTAATGAATATAATATGAATAGAGATGTTTTATCACTTTGTAATCATCCCTCTCCAGAACCAATAAAGGGATTAATGAGGGTAGATGAATGAAAGAAGTGGATGTTCCTTTTATGAGATAAGGATAAAAGGAGAAATACCGTAGTATACGATGTTATCTGTTGTGTTTATCTGCGGGGAGCATTGCCTCTCGGGGACAGGGTATGCCTTTTGCCTCAGAGAGCTTCCCGGAACCCTTTGTGCATGTGTGTCTGCTTCCTGCAGTGTAACCACCCGTACTTGTGTGCTGTGTTGAGGCTGTGGTTATTTTGAGACGCTCTCTGTCTGTCTGTCTCTCTGTCTCTCTCATATAACAAGCGCCAAGCGAAGACTCTCGAGGGTCAGTTTTATGACCAGTTTGACCAGTTTTACCTGTTTATATCAATGTTTTTAAAAATGGTCTCTTTTTCACTAAAATAACTGCTGTCGGATGAGGCATGTTGTTGACTGATAAATATTCCTTTTAAAGAGGTGCAGGGTCAAAGATGAAATCATACAAACGAAAAAATTAATGGATCCTAGGGTCCTGTATATTCATTAATTAATATTGTAATTTGCACAGAAGTATGTCAGTGACCTGTCACTATGTGGAGACCATCCTGCATTCCAGTAGGAATGTTGACAATATTTCATTCATTCAGGGTTCCCGTGAAAATACATATGCAGTATCAACTGAAACATCTGTGGGGAGAAGAAAAATCTATATTAGTTTCTTATCTATCTCTCTTTTGTATCTCTGTATTGCAGACGACCATTCCCAGAGTTCATGTATGGTGGTGCCTAAAGAAAACGTAAAAACCTGGAAAAATCAGAAGTATATTATTAGAGACTTGCGTGGGGGGAAAAGTGAGCGATGGTTGAGCTAGAAAACTTTGATGACTGTAATTTCTGCACGGGAGTCATTCAGAGGTTCTGAGAAAGCGTGAAGAGGACCTGAGTATAGGGGGACCACCAGGTTAACCCTTAGCCGCATAAAGTCGCCTGAGATAGGATGAAATAAAGACACCTGAGGTAGCCAGAATGAAATTGTCACCTAGAGGTAGACAGGAAAATATAAAGTCGCCTGGAGATAGACAGAGTGAAATAAAGTGACCTGAAGGGAGACAGGATGAAAAAAAATCGCCTGGAGGTAGACAGAATGAAATATATATTAACGATGGAACCCAAATAGGTTTTGGTGTTTTGGTTTTACAGTGCCGTGAACTATTCAAAGAATTATATATATATGAGAAAATATTACAGCTTGGACCCTACTTGAACCCTTCTCAGGTTTGCATGGAGACACAACAAATGCGTATATAGGCCTATACAGCGAGATGAGGGTTTGAAACAGGGAGGGGAGCTAGGGACGCGAAGGGTAGAGTGAGGTAGGGTTTATTTGCTTTGGTTACCTGAGAGGGTCATTGTCTGGTGCTCTCACTTAATGTAGTGCTGCATTTAGGTGACTACAGCGAATAGCAAGACAAATGAATTTCTGTAGCCCGTGACCCTAAGTTACGCGGTGACCTTATTGTATAAGCAAAAAATTGGACACCTGGTGGTTTTGTGCATTAAGGTGTTCCAGCCGGTTGTGTCCAATAAAGGATAAGCTGCAGAATTGTTTGAGTATATTCCTCACATAATGCAGGTCAGAAAAGAGTGCATAAATGTGTGGCTCCAAGAATCTGGTCACGAGTCTCTACTTTCCTGATTGGACAACAACGAATTTGGTGATGGACAGAGAGATAATAGTAAAATAAAGTCGTCTGGCGATATTCATAAAAAAAAAACAAAAAAAAACACCTCAGTGATTCGTGAAGGCCACTAAGTTCAGCGCGAGTTCTAAAATTTTTGCTGGAAACGTCTGAATTTGAATTTAAAGCGGTCTCCTTCAGTATTTAAGCATAATTAAATCAGTGTTCCATCCGTAAAACGAATCCTGAGGGGTAGCCGTAGTCTCCCTGATGATACTTTATATAATTTCATCGAATATGCAAGGCTTTTTGTTATTTCTTTTTTCTTTTTTTCGATAAGGTAACCTAAACGAGAAAAACTAAATCACAAGAATTAAGATTTCACGTTCAGATATCGAGTCCGGCTTAATGACTGCATGATTGTTGTGATGGCCATTAGGCGCTGTGTAGGCGGGAGATTAATTTATTTCCCATGAATGTAACGTTAAATTCAAATGTTACTGAGTATATAATATTCAAGATATAAATGACAGACCGAAATGTATATTTATATTAGCGTTAAGACGTAGGACTTTGAACTCGGTCTAGCAAATTATCCTTTATGGTATTGTGAGGTTGCTGAATTCCACTGATCGGAATACAAGAATCTGAAAGTAACTGTGCACTATCCCGCTATGCACAGTGAGGAAGTAGGCCGATATTAATGTCCGTAACTGTGCAACCATTCCTGAGTAGTCTAACTTGTTGTTGGAAATTCCTCTGTAATTCCTGACTCCAAACAGTCTTCAGAACCGCATTTCCGTCTGCTAAGGAGGAGCACCGGCACTTTTCTTTGCAGGTTTATTTTGCACAGATGAGTTTAACCCCATCATGATCGGGACAACTCTAATATTCCACTTCAGCTAACGCCGCCATATTTAGCTGAATGAAATCGCTTGCAGGTCATAATGAAGGTCTATTACACAGTGAAAGGATAATTGCTTTAACTTCAGGCCGACAACGGGTTTTTCTAATTCTTCTTGGTATTTGATTCGGTGTAAAAAAAAAAAAAAAAAAAAACTTATAGTGGAGGCTACTGGGGATTATGCCTAACCCCTTCAGTCTGAAAAATCTCTTCTAAGCTGAGTAAAGTCGTGTTCAAATAGCAAAAACATATGGTATATGACGTTGAAAAATACATCATTGGGTTAAAGTGGTTAAACATTCACACTGCCGGGAACTACTTGTAGACTGAATAAAGATATCTATAAAATAAAGAAAATTGAAAAGAAAAAGTTGAGGTTTCTCTTGTCTTAAAAGGGATACAAGAGAAAGTTTATAATCCTGAGACGGCGACAGGGCACTGCCAGTTAGAGCTAAATCATCCGGCGGTAGCAGGAATGAAATAGGTAAGCTGTTTCATGTCACGGAAATGTATCATATTAGATTTCAAAGCCCAGAGGCCATAAAAGACCATTCCTGAGCTGAATAAAAGTGCCTGGCGATGTCAAACGAAATCTGCAACGTCTTCCGCGTCCTGAAGGGATTACGGGTATCTGTTTTGAACTTTTCGCTGAGAAGAGGCCACTCCGATGCTCCAAAAGATCATCTCGCTTTAGCAAGACGTTTTCTCAAATCCCGAAATGGATTGTCGACTCACACGCTCAGCTCCTCCAACAGCGTGACATGTGTTTGTGTGTGTGTGTGTGTGTGTGTGTGTGTGTGTGTGTGTGTGTGTGTGTGTGTGTGTGTGTAATTCACCGTGATCACCGTGATCGTCAGCTTTTACCCTCCCGGAAGGGAGCTGAGAGCTCATATAGTCCGATCTAAGGGCAAGGCTGTGACCTTCACACACGCACACACCCGTCCCCTTGCTCGAGGGGGACAGTAACCACCCACTTCGTCAGTGAAACTTTTTGCAACCTGAGCGAGGCGCGAACTCCCGTCTACCAGATGGCAAGCGAGAACATTACAACTGCACCAGCGAGTGTGTTTATCTGTCTGTCTGTCTGTCTGTCTGTCTGTCTGTCTGTCTATACACACACACACACACGCACACACACACACACACACACACACACACACACACACGCACACACACACACACACACACACACACACGTCACGCTGTACAACACACACACACACACACACACATTATATATATACAGTATATACAGTTAGATAGATACATATAGAAAGAGAAAGACTGATAGAGTTAAATACAGATATATATAGATATACAATATATGTAGATAAATATGTTTGCCTTTATTTACATATTTCTATTTACTTGATTGTTTACTTATTTATTCAGGTTATTTTGCTTTCCTTCTGATAAATTTATTGGTCTCCTCTACTATCAGGGCATCTTCAACGACTCCAATACGAAAAATCTCTCCCAAGCTTAGTATAGTCTCGTGAAGGTAGCAAGACTTAAAAAAAAACGTCTAACTGTATCACTTATAACGTGTGTATCCAGACTGGCTTCCCCTCAACTCAGTGTAAGGGAAACCAGAATATAGGAGGCAGGACGTCAGGCACCGCAGTCTGATAACGCAGATGTGTACCAATTATCGTGGCCAAGGTTTTTCCGCTGGCACGAGGCAAATGCTGTCGCTGTGATCTCTTTCGCTTCACTCCTGCCATTTTTAGATTATTATAGTCACTTGACGAGGGACTTTTGCAGTTGTAGGGAGTAGATACAGCTTTATTTTAATCATCCATGTTTATGAGAGTGTACTGGTTGAATCCAATCATCCAGTAGCAGCAAGAATGCAATAAGCACAGGATTCCCGGAGTGTAGGGTTCAAGTACCAAGCTCACACACACACACACACACACACACACACACACACACACACACACACACACACACACACACACACACACACACACACACACACACACACACACACACACACACACACACACACACACACACACACACACACACACACACACACACACACACACACACACACACACACACACACACACACACACACACACACACACACACACACACACACACACACACACACACACACACACACACACACACACAGAGAGAGAGAGAGAGAGAGAGAGAGAGAGAGAGAGAGAGAGAATTTAATACTGCCCATCTCCCAGAATAATGGTCAGAAAATGCACACACACTAACACACACTGACATTTATATATACTAATGATGCGGTTTCAGACGTGAATGATAAATTAGTGAGAAGATCTGACAGGTATAATTTAAACCCCTTCAGTCTGATACCGTATATTACATTTCACTATTGCTCCCACGAGGCGATTTTATTAAGTTTTGGAGGGATTTTCAGATAACATTCTTATAATTTTTTAGCACCTTTAGCCTATACTGTTTGTAGTGAGATCGTCTGGTGGCCGCATGACGATGATAAACAGCCTAATATGACACGAAATACAAGATGTCAGAAGCAGTGTCTTTGTGCATGGGATAATCAGGACCAGGTAGAACCCTTAACTCCAAAGACTTCCTAAAATATTATTCTTTATACCTGCAATTCACGTACTTCAAATAATAGCATTTTTATTATTTGTGTCTCCAGTTAATGTGTCTTAAATATGATTCTGTACAGCCCCAGGTAACGTACTTTAAATATCTTTCTTCCTTCCCTAAATCAACGTACCTTAAATATTTTTCTTGATACCTCCGCATATTGTACCCTAAATATTATTCCTTATAGTTTTAGTTAACCTTATTCATCTCATGAATAATTTCCAGGTGTGCAGGACGTCATTTACAGATAACTTTTCCAATGAGTAAAATCTCTAGAATATAAAAATAATAATCTTGGGCAGAAAAGACTAAAGAGAGGGTGAAGGTAATAAGCAGCTGCGCACTGGATAATATGCTGCAAGGACGAAAAAAAATCATTATCAATTTACTTTTGCACACACATATAATGAGAAGGATTAAAAACCGTATAATTCTGGGTGATTATTGCAAAGGAGATTCTAATGCCCAGAGGAAACTGAACATTATATAATTGAAGGACAGACTTTTGGTAGAGAATATGGACGGGAGGAGGGTTCACAGACACGCATGAAAGCCGGGGAGGGAAGGAAGACATTTATCAAACTTAGTGTTTATATTTACACTCCTTCTGGTGACATCTACAGGATATATAGCCAAGCGCTTCATAGATAAACTTCACGTTCGTTTTGTGACTTCGTTTTTAGGATATTTATGTGATCGTAAGGGAGAGCATGTGTTTCCTATACTGTCCCCCGTCTCCCCCCATCACACACACACACACACACACACACACACACACACACACACACACACACACACACACACACACACACACACACACACACACACCACTACATACATAAACTCTCTCTCTCTCTCTCACACACACACACACACACACACACACACACAAACCATCAAGCTAAGCCGTTGTTGTCTTGCGTGTGAATGTATGTGTGTGTGTGTGTGTGTGTGTGTGTGTGTGTGTGTGTGTGTGTGTCACCTCAAGAGTTAGAATGGAGTGTCCGGGGCAACAAGAGCACCAATGAAAATATATTGAGGCTGACACTCTCTCACTTACCCCCCTGCCGTGTGTGTGCTCTGGTGACTGGAATTAGTCAGAGCTAAGTAGGCAAGTATTAGTGTCTGAGGTCTTTAATGGCATCGACACGTGGCACTCTCTCCACGCCGCCTTCTCTAAATAAGCCTCGTCTTGGAAGGGGGCCCCAGCATATTTAATTGACTCTTGGTGGGGGCCGTGGCGGGGGTAAGAGAAGCTCGGCATTAAGGAGACAGGCAGGGGGCAAGTCCACGCGCGGTTCCCCCCATGTAGCTGGCCCGAGTCTCAATTACATGCGATTGCCTTGGCGGATCCCCTGTGGTGGTAATCGGGGAGGCGGGGGCGAGTTGAGCCGAGTCGGAGCAGAGAGGCGCGTGCTGACTGGCTCCACGTGGCTCCCTGGGACGTCCATCTTATTATCATATTCACCCGGAATTATATAGTTTGATAATTCTTCCCTACCCCTCCATCCCACAGCCCTCCTGTTGAATCCCTTCCTCCCACACCCCCTTCCCCACCCCTAACATGCAATACCCTGATGAATGGTGAGCAATTTTAGCCAGGGCTCCAGGGTAGGTCGACGCTGGGGACTCGCTGGTGGCAACAGATTTATTATTTGATCCAGGGAAGCAAGAAATTACCGGAGGTGGGAGTGAAGGGAATATAAAATTTGTTGTGAGTGGGAGGGTAGGCTTTAATCAGTTCCGATTCAAAGCTTCATTTCAGTCTAAATTTTGCCCCAAACAGATAATGTCATTCAGCATAAGATATCCCCGTAGTAACAAGCAGGTTAGGGGTATGTCTAAAAAAAGATTCTAAACATATTCTGCGATAAACAAGCCGCCACAACTGCTTACTTTTATCACAGATTTTTTTTTTTTTTTTTTGATATTTTCGATTCATGTGTGAATGTAAAAAAATAATAAAGCAATCCCATCCACATATTAAGCTTAGGAGACTTAATAACTACGTGCCTTAATGAAGACAATATTATCCCCCCCGGTTCGAAACTCTTCCTTCAGACAGATTAAAATGTTTGGAAATATCAAGAGGGAAGAATGAATAACGTCCTTGAGTTAAAGGGATTAACTTGTAGATTTACCTATAGAAGTAGATTTGTGTGCGTGTGTGTGTGTGAGAGAGAGAGAGAGAGAGAGAGAGAGAGAGAGAGAGAGAGAGAGAGAGAGAGAGAGAGAGAGAGAGAGAGAGAGTGTGTGTGTGTGTGTGTGTGTGTTTGTGTGTGTGTGTGTGGAAGGTGCCGTGAGAGCGTATCGTCGTCAGCCTAGAGCACTGTCTAGTACCTCTTCGTTATCCTTTTTTTTTTTCCTTCGTATGGCACTTTAATGCTCTCTCTCTCTCTTTCTCTCAACTAAGCTTTGTCAATGTAAATTAGATGCAGATAATAACCAAGAGAATAACAAGCTGTGATAATGGACGCAAATTACATCCCTAAAAAATTCAATACAGTGACGCCTTTTGACATTTTTTCTCGACATCTCGTGACGGTTTTATTCCTCTTTGGATTAACTCTTTGAACTGGAGTAATTAGAAGCAGCCTTAATGACCACGTCCACACTAGAACACATAATTAATCTCGTCAGTATGGTGATGCGCTTTTCCAATAATTCCATTACACTTATGGGCAGTTTTCTTCAGCTTAGGGGTTGCTGCTTGAACTGGAGGGGTTAGGTGTATCCCTCATTAACCCCTTCACTGTTAAAAACTACTCCACATCTGAACAGAATCGCTTGGGGGTAAAAAAAAAAAAGAAGTGTCATCGGGCTAAACGAATTAAGCTAAAACAATCCTACATTAGCCCATTCACTCTATGATGCCTGATGTGAGTGGTATTACAGTTCTTTGCAGCAGCCTGTGTCAATACACGACACCGCTGTCCTTACCTGCTTGAAACAAAACTCATCTAGGTGCATAAAACAACAAGCACACAAGCATCATCAAACCATGTACAACAATATCCCACCTCCTGATATTCCAAGATTTGCAATGAAGAAAAAATTACATACTTTCAGCGCAGGGCAATGCAACATCTCGATCACACACCATATTACAAGTCCCCCTCACCTGACACCCACTCAACGGAGGTGTTTTTCAATAGAGATGCTCGAGTTCACCAAGTTAGGCTTGGAGTAGAACGTCACTCAACCCTTCCTAGCTATCATTTTAATTTGAGTTGGATGGAATTACAGATGACACTTGCCCAGCTTGTAATATAGGCTCACACAACAAACACACATAACGTAGCACTGCACAACACATGCCATACTAAGAAGCAGACACAAAATCAGTGATGTAGGGAATCAATGGGACAACTCAATAGGGGCAGGTGCGTGGCTGCGATTGACGGATCTACGCAGTTAGACGGATCAGAACAGAGCAACAACAACAACAGCATCTACAGGGCGCCATCCCTATGTGGAATAATAATCGCCTATTAGTTGCAAAAATTTAATAGAAAACACGTGATCGGATTGAAACAGTTAGGGAAGAGGTATTATTAAACAACATAATCCGACAAGAATACGAGAGGGAATACTGATATATCCTACGTGCTGTCATGTATGTGCCAGTGTCTCTCACCTTGCTTCATTATACTCGTTCCTGCTTGGCTTCAGCGACAACGTTTCCTGGAGTGTTGGGCTTGTACTGAGTGGTAAATAAAGAACCTAAATTAAAATACAATCCTATGGCTAATTGTCAATCGCGCACAAACTTCTAATTCTTCAAGTATAATGACCCGTTATTCACTACTATCAGACCACCACGAAACGATTTTGCTCAGTTATGGAAGAGCCTTTACAGTAGTGAGAGTTACTCGATGCTAAATCTAACTCCCCTACGTGAAAAAGCCTCTCAAAAGCCGAAAGAAGTCGTTTGGACAAGGGTAGACGGTAGTACTAATAACAACATTCTCGAGCTAAAGGAATTGATGGCCTCAACGATCGGAAGTCTGGCTATAGATGCAATTTACGTAGAAAACCAAAGATTCTTCTCTCAAATAATTTCACTTGCCTCAAACGTTATATGAGCAATTTATAAGCTTACATTCAACTCCTGTGCCTATATAAGAGAATGAAAATGCCATAAAAACTGCACACACACACACACACACACACACACACACACACACACACACACACACACACACACACACACACACACACACACACACACACACACACACACACACACACTAATCCAGTATTACTACAATGTTATAAAGAGAACACCCCATTGGCACTTGCAGGTACCATTAAATATCGCATAAAGGTCGTGGCAAGTTTTACTTACCCCAACAGTGCTGGGATGCACTGAAGGGAAGCCTACGTGCTGAGCAGCTGCGGCGTCCACTTGGGAGCCAAGCCTCTCCATATTTCCCTGCACCTAGCAATGAGCAGGACCCTGGACCATCCTTGATGATGCGCTGTCCAATTCTCCACAGGTGTGCGCACCCGTTTACCCGTGGTCGACGGATCTGTTTGGCCAGACAAACAGAGGTTAAATAACAACAGCAACAACAACAGCGCTAGGACCTTTTTTTTTTTTTCCATACTGGCTAGATCCAGTCTATTCTGCAAGCTGGGACAGATTTTTGTAAGTAAGGGATCATATATATATTTGTTACTAATCCCTCCATAATAGAAGTCTGTTCTAATCTCTATGAAATTGTACGTGGATATCAAGCATCAAATATAATTGCTACGTCATCTTACTAAACGAAATACTACCCCTCTAAGGATCACGCGATTGGTCATGTGCACGCTGTATTCTAACTGTACTGCGTAACCTCCTCAATGCGGTGACGTCTTTGTACTGTTTATTTTCTTGCTAGATGTAAAAGATATTAAACTTCAAAACGATCTTACGTACTGAACACGTTGATGAAGGCTACATCTAATGAAAACTTAATAAGGTCATCTGGGGGTTTAAAAAAAAAATTAAATTAAACATTTTTCATTGGAATGAAGTCGGTACGAGTGTGTGATCCTGATATATAACGATGTATTGTCACTTCAACTGTTTATTGATAAGATCTTTGTCAAATGAATCATTTAGATCTATTCAGATCAAGTTACATCAGTGCATCAAAGGCAACTGCAGCGCTAATACAACAGAAATGAAATATACTCACACACCGAAATTCTTGCCTAAGTCCTAACCAAATTTGATATATCTTAACATTATACATGATTCCAATATTACTAATTTATTTTTAAAAATCAGGGCGCTGTGAATCATGACGTCCATAACGGAGACAATAATCCGCCTCAGTACGTGAACCCTTTCCTGGAATAAGTAAAATCGTATGAGGGTAGCGTAAAAAAAAAAAAATAATAATAAAAACACGATGATGATACTTAACCCGTGATAGTGCACGCTACCATTTGGACCTTAGAATACTTCAGTTGACCCTTCACTACGACGACGATAATTTTCTAATAGAGACCTATTCTAGCCACCCTCTTTCACTTACACCTTCCAACTTAGGAACTGTCTCTCGTATTGTAGGGGTTAAACTCTGATCTCGAAGAACTTGTTCAGTACAAAGATGTATTTACAATTTAGGTTTGCTGATTCCAGACGATTATGATCACACTAACCACTTCAGCCAGGGTGCGCCTCCTTTGCTTTATTTTTACTACCACAGGACGATTTTGTTTAGCTTTGGTGAGACCTATCATAGTGATGGAACTTAATGGAGATCGTTTCTAACCATCACTGCGGGAGCTGTCTCCAAAGATGAAATTGCCTGAAGGCGGCCAAGACAGAACTGAAAAATATATTCGCCCAGTTGAAGGAGTCAAGGATTACTCTTTGGACTGAACGGGTCTATTCTGCAATCGAGACTGGATATTATTTAGATGTGGGAGCATCTCCAGGAACGGTTTTATCTGTCTCTCAGAAGTGATTTTCAGAAACTACGTGCTTCACTCCCGTAGACTTCAGTGACTACCGATGCCACAACACCCCTTACAATCCCACATCACATCATACCACACAGTACACCATACCACCCTCTCACACCATACCACAGAAAATCACCCTCTCACACCACACCACACAAAGAGCTTTAACTAAAGGTCCCTGAAACACTTGCATCTAATAAGTTACTTCTGTACTTGTTTAATTATGCATATATATATATATATATATATATATATATATATATATATATATATATATATATATATTTTACGTGGAAATGGAAATAACCATTCTTGGACGTGAGGAACGTAATTTTAAGTCTCATTACCGCCAGACGATTGTATTATGCTCGGTGTGGTATTCTTTCCTCTGAGAAACTGGAGTCTCCAATAATTCTGATGCGACATGGGGAAGACTTAGTTGCTTCCTTCCCATTAACGTCGCATGATCTTTCCATCCTATGACCCCTCATCCTCTAAGCCAACCCTTTCATCTGTTATCAGCAACAGTAGTGTTAAAAAATGCGTGACAGGGGCAAATGAGTTGGCGCACACTGGTTGGCTAATAAAGTTACTCCTTTTACAACGGCAATAATGGAAAGACAAAAATGAGGGTAAGAGACGACCATGAAAGCGATATTTGCTGTATAAAAAGAGAGAAGAAAAAGAGGTGGGGTATGGGAAGTGAGACAAAAAGAGGTGGAGAAAAAGAAAAAAGGCAGGATACGAGAGAGGAGGTAGGATACGAGAAGAAAGGTGGGATATGAGAAAAGAGGAAATATATGAGAAGAAGGGTGGTATATGAGAAGAGAGAAAGGGTAGCCTATAAGAAAAAGAGGTGTGGCATGGGAAAAGAGAGGCGGGGCAAGGGAGAGAGAGCGAGAGGGGGAAAAAAAAAAGGAGAGAGAGGATCTGTAAAAGAGACGAAGAGTGGCTGGGTATAGGAAGAGAAGGGCAGGACGGCATGCGATGAGAGCTGGGGTTTGAGTACAGCACCACACGACTATGCTTTAACAGGATTTTTTGTTCATCTACTGTACCATCTTGACCTAATCTCATCCTACTACCCACCCAGTCAATAAAAAATGACGAGGGATAATGGTGAGAGAAGGAATGTACGGTATGACAAGAGAGGTGCGGTATGAGAAGAGAAAGGAGATGGTTAGGGAGGAGAGGTGGGGTGTGAGGAGAGAAAGGAAGTGAAATATAAAAAGTGGTAGGATATAAGGAGGTAGGGTGTGTGCCCATGTGTATATATACAGATAGATAGATAGATAGATAGACAGATGTAGATGTACAGATGCGTGTGTGTTATATCATCTGCCCAGACATAGTTAAAATATATAACCAGAGGGGAGAGTTGCTGCTGAAAAATTACTGAGTCGTCCTATACTGAAAGTCTGTGGGTGGGTATAAAAGTATGTGGGTTTCTGGAGGACAAAGCACTGTCATTTTAAATCATCATATATGCAGAGTTAATAAATAACCAGAGAGGGAACTATTCATGAAAACTTCCTTAGTCATTTTGTTTTGAGAGCTTGTGGTGGGTGGGAGGGTTCTGGGGAGATAATGCCTACTAGCCTTGAACCTTTATCTGAGCAGCCATGGCTAGTCGACGTATTGCGTAGAGTATATAGACAGCTGTGGTGCTGCGTTCGATTTTGAAGTGTGATTTGTAACCATTCTGATTGGTTAAGCTACATTAATGCACGACATTTAATATCTTTAATATCTTTTACTAAATATAATTAACTGGCAGAGATAAGTATGCAATTTTTTTTCTAGGTATACTGGCAGCATTCAAGTAAAATATACATGCAGATTTGGGGTGCCATCAACATGTCACTGTTGTATGGCAATGATCTGGTTTTGTCGCTTCAAATGTCCATACATTTGTAGTACCTGTCCATTAGGAGTGACGGGAAGAGGAGGTATTTGTATAAATTTTACCTTCTGGGGAACATTATCATTAAACATAATATGTAATTAAACGCCATGTTAAAGTTTACTTCCGACTTCATGCGAAAAGTACAAAATGAAAAGATATACGAGTAACTTCTGATACTGGGTGAGAGATGTAGGAGGGGAGGAAACATAAAGTGAAATATACCGCCATATATGCTTAGTATACAGTTATAAATCTTATACTATTGCTCAGTTATTAAGTATACACCGACATACCTCAGCTGAGTTATATTTTCACGTCGTCTGTCATAAAGCGATGAAATACGTGAGAAATAATTTAAAATAGTTTTTAGGGGTGGTTACAGGTTGAGGGACCTAGCCCTCCTATGATACGGTACCAGTGATGCATTACAACCCGCTTGAACCCTCCAGCATCGCGGAGGCGCCTTTTTTTTTTTTTTTTTTTTTTTTTTTTTCGTAACCACACTTTAAAAAAATGAGTGATAAAATGCGAGAATCTGCAAAGCGAAATTGGGGATGGTTATGTAGGTACATCTAAAAAGAAAATATGTTCATAAATTGAAATGAAGTGGCTAGATGCCTATTTTCTTCGTGGGTTTGGGACAGGAAAATTGTTAAGATGTGCAGCTGTGAAATCGCAAGAAGTGTAACTTTGCTTGAAAGACACAGCAAGACTGAAAAATACTTGAAGCATGTGAACTGTAGAGAGACACCCAAGAAAGTCAAGCCATTTTTCCAGCCATAGTTTCCACACATTCAGTAAAATAGGTAGCATCATCTACGTTAATGATCCGTGCTGTTGTTACAGAACACAACTTGTCATTTGCTGTTATGGACCATTTACCTGGCCATGTCGCAAATGTAGACCCTGATTCGGAAATAGCAAGAGTAGAGACATGGGCAAGAATGAAGGCATCAGGAGTTTTTCGGCAAGCAAAAGGTATCGCTTACGTTAATGACAATGTTTATTATACGGGTGCACAAGCTTCTCATAATATAGGTTAGTCAACTTAGCTCTCAGAAACAATCTTGCCTTTATAGCTCGTTTTTATGATACATGAATTTTTGCTTTTTGGAAGTCAGAGGCTGTACATCACAGGCAATTTGTTGATAACATTTCTGTGGAGAATTCGATTGGGTTTGCTAGTGACAACGCAGGTGTTATAATGGTTGCAATTTGAAGTGTTCAGGCTCTACAGAAATAGATCATACCAGCTGCTTTTCTTCAGGGCTGTGTGTGCCTTTTTGTGCATTCGTGTGTTGCTAATGCTTCCAGTGAATTGCCCTCAAGGATTGAAGAATCAGCAAGGAATATTATTCCACACATAATAAACAGTTCTAAGGGATTAACAAAGTATAAAGATTTTCATAAATTAAATGAAACAACCCAGTTGCACTCGTTGGTTTTCATTAAAAGAGGTGAAAAGGCTCTTAGTGCAATGGTTTGCACTTACACTTTGCAGCAGCAGGTAAGAAAGTTGCGCCATTAGTACAGCAGGAACTGCGTTATCAAGTTACCATAATTTACTTTAGCTTTTTGGCTTTCATGTTGTCTAACAAAATGAAAATTGAGTTCCAGGCAGTTTCTTTTAGAGTTCATTAGCTGCACAGTTTTTTAGCAGCAGTGGAAAAGACCGTTCTTAGTAAACTTCGTGAATACGGCATCATTGAAAGGTCAGGATATATATAAAAGCTCAAAAAATCCCTCTTTCATCGCTTGGGTGGCATGTGTTGCAGAGAAGGAACAGGAGCGTTGCACTGGAACCATCTTTAAAGTGAAGTAGGGTGTGAGAAGAGAAGAGACGAAGAGTATGAAAACAGTGATAGGATATGAGACAACACTTGAGGTATGAAAGCGAGAGGATGGGATGTGGGTACAGAGGTGGGGTATGAGAAGTTACTGAGACATTAGACTTTGGGTATGAAAGCGGGAGGATGGGATGTGCAGTTGATAGAGAAGATGGAAGGGATGGGCGGCATATCAGATGACCAAGAGATGTGGGAGTTGTGATTCCAGATGATATTAAACGGAGGTAGCTAAGATGATCACCTAGACACCAAAACATCAGCCCTTTCAGACTCTGCACCTCGGTGGCAACATTCTGACGAAGACTGCTCATATTTGATAGTAACAGGTCAGACAAGACTGATCCTATTTACGCTAACAATAACAGAATCTTACTGACTTGGTGAATTAAGAAACTGACTATCAGAACTAGAAGACCAACGACAATCAACATTTACACAAGGCAGACCAGCGTAGAATGAACAAGTGAAGTAAGGAATAGACGAAAATTCAGCCTATATACTGTAACATAACAAAAACAAAACATATCGACAGTAGCAATACAACGACTACTGAACATAATAATCAAATTAAGTCGATGAATACTGAGCATAACAACACCAACAAATCAACGACAACTGAACCGTGAGATATTAACACATCAACAGTAATTAAATATTATACACTGATACTGAAGGACCAACAAAAGCAACACATCAGCAGTAGTAGGTCACTGGCTATTTCCTTAATGGCCTCGACTCCCTGTAGCCCGAATTCGTCAGATATATTATTTTCTTGCCTCCACCAGACAAATGCATTCCACTTAGAAAAAAAAAATCGAAGAGGAGGAATTTGATAAAAACATTCACTGACCGCCTCACTTTATGATGTCTACTGTAAGATGTATTAGCTTGTGTTTTCGGTAGCCATAGTATTTTAATATAAACAACGTCCTAAAACTGAAGAGGTTAATACCTGCAGAAATCATCGACATGGAAAGACTTATCATCGTTCCTGGCATCCTGTCCATGGCCTTTGAAAATCAGTCACGGCAACCGACACTAATGACTACTTGGCAACACAGTTTTATCAGTGTCAGCGGCAGCGGATTCATTAGACTAATTTGCAAAGTTCATGGAAAGAGAAACACGAAAATAGCCCCACATATATATTTTGTGCATTAAGCACTCAGCTGAAAGTCATATATTTTTCATTCGTTATATATACAGGTGATTTTTAATATTAGATATAACTGTCATAAAGACTTTGTATCATAAAGCAGCGACTTTGTATTTGCTTGTAGAGGCGTATATTTTAGACTTGTGGTCGAGCGGCTTTTATATCTTGTAGTAGTTTCCCCACCAGATGTCATGTAGTGACGGGAGAGGTAAAGAATAGTATGGGACTATTTTTATTTGTCTTGGAAATATTAAACAGGTATAATAGTATAAGTCCTGGGTAGCTACCTCCCTGTCTCGCTATCTCTCTCTCTCTCTCTGTTCTAAAGCTAATCTCCGTCTCGACCTCTCTCTAGGGTCGCTTGTCTCCTTCTAAACTCTCTTTCCTAACATCTCGTGTAGTAGGGTGTGTGTGTCACGTATCTTCCTCGTGGCAACAGAACTTTCTCACGAGAGGACTGCTGACAGCTAACTGAATCATCTCCTTACTGGCCGCTGTCGTCAGCTTTCCTCCGTGTAAGCGTTTAGCGCTGCTCGCTTCTCGCAAACACAACACCTTCTCATCATTTGACTTCCTGCTTCTATCTGTCTCTCTATCTATCTATTTATCTATCTATCTAGTATGATTTGCAATTATAATATGGAGACCTACCACATTGCTCTGCCGCAAAATGGCGTACCATCGACATTTAATAGTCATAACATATTAATACATATTATATATACATTATAATGAACTTATAAGCTAATTAAGTGAAATACATAATATTGTAAAGTAACATAATTGTATGAATATTGTATACATATATTATTCATAGTAAATAGTGATTATTCAGTAATATTACGCATATAATTGTGCAATGGTAATACTGCTAGGTTATTACATTACATATTTGAGTTATCACTTTAGTAATGTCTAATATTTCACCTAACTTGTATGATGATACTGGTAATATAGAATTGTGCTATAATTGTATGACTTATAATATTGTACTAACATTGTGGTACTACATAATTGTAACATTTTATGAATTGTTACCAAATATTGTGTTAATGCATAATTGTGTTGGCCTTATAATTATAGTTACATAAAAGTTACATCTTGTTAATGCAACTGTTTTGTCGTTACATAATTGTTACATATCGTTTGTAGGTACATAATTGTTGTTAAAGTTACATAAAAGTTACATCTTGTTAATGCAACTGTTACATAATTGGCAAAGTGTAACATAATGCAATCGTTTGTCGTTACATAATTGTTACATATCGTTTGTAGGTACATAATTGTAGTTAAAGTTACATAAAAGTTACATCTTGTTAATGCAACTGTTACATAATTGGCAAAGTGTAACATAATGCAATCGTTTGTCGTTACATAATTGTTACATATCGTTTGTAGGTACATAATTGTAGTTAAAGTTACATAAAAGTTACATCTTGTTAATGCAACTGTTACATAATTGGCAAAGTGTAACATAATGCAATCGTTTGTCTTTACATAATTATAATATGGAGTAACAATTGTAATAACTGCAGTCCTAACATATGCTGCGGTCGATGATAGTGATGATGTGTCGTGCCACTTGTATGTGGAGACAACAATTTGCTTTTTTTTTTTGTAGTTTATGTGGGATTTTGGCTTATGTAGTAACACTTACACTTATTTTCATTTGTTTGTTATGTGATCTTACACTATTTCTCTTTTTTCTGTTTTACTTTTCTTTCTTTCTTTTTTTTTTTTTTTGTATGTATTGAATTTCCATAGTTTGTTTCTCTTTGCTTGTGTACGCTTGTTTCCATGTTGTTCATGGTTACATAATTACTGGCTAATTTTCTTGGGATACTTTTTCAAAGTTTAGTTTATATTGCACAGATACTATAAAATGATATTATATAGTCCCATATTTTGTTATTTTATATAAAAAAAATATATATACATATATACAGTATTAACTATACACACTGACTTGTTCACCTGTACCTCTTGTGAGTAATATGTGTGTCAGCACTGTGTGGAAATCATTGTCTTCACGATTGTGTTGAAGATGTTCACTCTTGCTAACGGCATTTGTGTTGGCCATTTTTTTTTTTTTCCTGGTTTACCTTGTAACTTAATTTGTATGTTTCCACTAGGTAGCTTTAATTAATAAATGTTTAATACAGTTCTTTTAATTGCTCACTGAGTAACTGTGATGGTATATTTTTCTTTATCGCTTGTAGATATAATAATGTATAGTTGTATGTATGAAACACGTATTTTATGTAGGTATGAATGGTAACACTCGTTGGTAGTAAATAAATGTTATAATAAATGAATGAATATATACAGTGTAGAATATTTATTGTTGGTGATTATTTAGTGTTTGAGTTATGGAGATAACTGAAGTAAGTATGTGTATTTAAACTGTAACTATACAGCACGTTTTATATGTTTGTGCAGAAGCTTATTGTCTATCACTGTGTATTGTATAAATGAAGTAACTATGTAACTTACTAATTTTTACCGTGGTGGGAAATGGTGTGAGTGGTGGTGCAGGTGGTGTGTTGACTGACGTGGCGTCTGTTCAGCAAGCACGCATGATGACCTCAACTTCCCACCCTGGTAGCTGTGGTGAGTGAATGAGTAGCGATGAGTAACTTGAGTGAAGACGAGTGAGTAAGATGAGTTGTAAATATGGACTTGGTGGTTTGCTGCGTGCATTGACCTCTTCACACCTGCGTAAGCGTTGGGGGTTTGGTGGATGTAGCAGAGAGAGGAGGGTGAGGTCTGGTGGTTATGAGTTGTGAATCGTCTCTCACTCTTCGTTTGTTTGTTTGTTTTCTTTCTTTTATGTGGAAGTTTTCTCTGTCCTTTTCTCTAGTGATTTATTCGTTGTGGGATGAAGACTGCCGCTACTTGTAGGTGCGTGTAGAAGATTATATAGACGACGTAGAGTTGTTAATTGTAGTTGATTGTAGATGGCTGTAGTTGATTGTAGATGGCTGTAGACTTTGTAGAACTGAAGCTAACCTTGTAGTCTCGGTTGCTTTTGTAGAAATTTGCTTTTAATTCGGAGACGATGTACGCAGATTTGCTGGTTTGTCGTTAAGCTACTTGCAAGGCGTCGAGTGATCTCTTGACCTCTGCATCAGCGTAATGATCTGGGAGACGGAGGGGGCAGGAGCTGATATTGTTGGTTGTTGTCAATCTTGATATTTTGTAGGAATTTAATGTTGATTCGTAGACGAGGTTCGTATACGTTCGCTGCTACCAAATGTCATAAAGACTTTGTAGTTAATTGTAGAGAAGTATATTTTAGACTTGTGGTCGAGCGGCTTTTATATCTTGTAGTAGTTTCCCCACCAGATGTCATGTAGTGACAGGAGAGGTAAAGAATAGTATGGGACTATTTTTATTTGTCTTGGAAATATTAAACAGGTATAATAGTATAAGTCCTGGGTAGCTACCTCCCTGTCTCGCTATCTCTCTCTCTCTCTCTGTTCTAAAGCTAATCTCCGTCTCGACCTCTCTCTAGGGTCGCTTGTCTCCTTCTAAACTCTCTTTCCTAACATCTCGTGTAGTAGGGTGTGTGTGTCACGTATCTTCCTCGTGGCAACAGAACTTTCTCACGAGAGGACTGCTGACAGCTAACTGAATCATCTCCTTACTGGCCGCTGTCGTCAGCTTTCCTCCGTGTAAGCGTTTAGCGCTGCTCGCTTCTCGCAAACACAACACCTTCTCATCATTTGACTTCCTGCTTCTATCTGTCTCTCTATCTATCTATTTATCTATCTATCTAGTATGATTTGCAATTATAATATGGAGACCTACCACATAACCATCATTTATTCCTTCAGTATGATATGTCTCCTAAATGCAGTAAAATTATCAAGATTTACCCAAAGTGTCAAGACTATAATGCTAAAGAAGTCCTTGGGCTAAAGAAGTTAATATTTTTGCAGCTTAGTCAACAAACTATTAAAAATTCAGATTGATTTTAGAGGAACTTCTTAACCCTTGTAGTGACATAACATTCTTTTTATTTATCCTAACTTCAGGCGATTAAATTCGGCTAAGAGAAAACCCCTTGTACTGATTGATATACAATTTCTGTTGTTGTTTTCGGTACTGTGATTCCAATGTTTTAGAGATTTGTTTCTTCCAGACGATTTTATTCAGTTTATAAAAAATTCTGGTTCTGAAGGAGTGAAAGGGAACACTGTGGAGATGGGGCTGTCCAGGGATTACTTTTACCAACAGCGAGTTTCCATTCCAAGTACTACGGTAACTATTTTTTTTTTTTTTATGATGCTCTCTGAGTAACCCTACAGAACACACACACACACACACACACACACACACACACACACACACACACACACACACACACACACACACACAGAGGCGGGAGCGGGGGAGGGAGTTACACGTAGTTATTAAAAAAAAGTATCTCAAAGGCCTTCCAGTCATACCGACGGGAGTACATTACGCAAAAATTCATACTTGAGTGGCAGTCACAGGAGAGTAAGTGGGACAAAGAGATAAAGGCAACGGGAAAATGAGAGAAAAGAGAGTGGGAGGAAAAGAGAGGATGAGGATGATAGGGTGAGTGATAGTGAGAGGGGCTTGAGGTAGTCACGCGGCCAGACCATTCGTCCACCATACCTGCCCCTCAACTTTTTCTTCCTCTCTTCCCACTCAAGCGCAGGTCAGGCGAACCACAGACCCTAATGGTTCACGTCCAGCTACACTAACTATTCAGAAAACAATTTTACCTCCACTTACGGAGTTTGTTTGTCTGCGTGTTTGTCCACAAGATATTTCATGATGTTATTGGTGGATTTTAATGAAATCTTGTACATATATACACGCCATGTGCCAAGGAGGAGTTGGTAACATTTTGGTGGTAATCTGAGTTGTCTGGTATAGGCGTCGGAGGAGGCATGCGCACGTTGATTGCTGTATTCTTAAGTTTTTCATTCTTCTTGCACGAGTCAGTAAAGGACATATTTACTGGCTTAACATACCATTTTGGTGATATACTGTATTTTTTTTTTTTTGTTCCATTCATGTTGCTTCCGGACGACTTTATTCAACTCAGGAAATCTTCTTGTGGTAGGTAGGGGCGCCCACCATCCACTCACTAGATGTAGTGCCGACCTCTGGTGACTCCATAGTGTGTAGCAAGCCAAATGGTTGCCTGCAAACGAGGAAAGCATTTGTTACTTAGGATTTTGAATGTATAATCAAATGTCGCCTGGTGGTGTAGCGGATGAAGGCGTTCCATCTGGACTGAGCCTGCCAGAGTTGATATCCAAAGTGTTGGTCTAGTATGTCGCTCATATGATGCTGCTAAGGGGCGGTGAGGCTGGTCATTCTCGCCTTAAATGTCGGGACTGAGTAGTCTAGCCCCGGGCTTCTACCTTCCTGACAGGGCAAAGGAGGACTGGAGTATGAATGAAGGAATGGAACTGTTAAATTCTCAAAGACAAGGGGTTAAAAAGCTATTTTCAAAGCCAAGTAAAGTCATCTGGATTGTACACGAACATAAAATTTAAAAGAAGTCCAGATACTAATATTATTAATCATTTCACGATGATAACGCTTTTTTAAAAAATTACCTTCTCCAGCGGAGCTGCAGGAAGTATGTATTAACCTCTGTTTGTATTTGTTTGTATATTTGTCCACAAGATATCTCAAAAAGTGACAGATTTCAATAAAATTTTGTGAATATATGGGTCAGAGCCAGGAAGAGTTAACCAAATTTTGATGGTGATCTGAGCTGCCTGCATGGTGTAGTAGTTGGCGGCGGTATGTACTCTCTGAATGCTCTGTGACCTGTTATTGTTGTTTTGCTCTCTAGAAGATCAAATTCGATTCAGGAGATGATTTTCAAACTGGCGGGTTAGATATAGGTTTCATTAACCTCTTCAACACGAGAGGTTCTTCCTGCTTTGAATAACAGTGTTCAGAGGCGGTTAAATACGTTACAGCGAGGCGTCATTGTATTACCGGAGTGAATGATTAGTCTGTCTTTCTGCCTTGAACACCGAGTGAGTGATATCTTCAGCATATATAAATTCAGCATATGTCTTTTATATATGCTGCAACTCCGCTTTTTATTATATTCTTCTTACCTTTACACCACTTCCTTTCTGCTTAATGAAGGAAATAAAATCCATTCCAGACCAATGCCACGAGTCTGTTAATGTTTAGATATTTCCTATACACTGTATAGATATTCTTTAGCTCAATGAACCTTCAATTCCTTTAGTCTGTAGTGGATTACCTGATAAACTGAATGATACCGTTTGACGACTGCTGGAATTACGGATGAAATGTGGCCATCGTACTAAGGAGGTAAAGGGAGAGTGTTTCTAAGGGACCCGGCATGTTAAACTGCGGAAAAGAATGTCTGTGTCACAAGGAAAACAAGTCCTGATGAAAGTTATCGTTACACAGTGTACATCATTATATTCCCCTGTTGAGTGATTTTCAAACCACTGTCTGCAGTAAATTTCTCTGAGCTATAAAAAAAAAAAAAAAAAATCGCCATCGTAACTTCCAATAATCAGTTCTCCAGCCCCGAACGGGACATTAATAGTAATAGATTCTAGCTTCATCTTTTTTCTTTTTTTTTTTTTTTTTTTTTTTTTTTTTTTAGGCCTTGGGTTTCTTTATAGGAAAATAAAATCGTTTGACGGTAGCCGGGATCAAATGAAAAGTAGGATATACGTAGATACGACGTAAAGATTATAATAATAATAATAATAATAATAATAATAATAATAGTAATAATAATAATAATAATAATAATAATAGTAATAATAATAATAATAATAATAATAATAATAATGATGGTAATAGTGATAACAATTCTAACATCGGAAATTGCAAAGATGTAGGCAAGCTTCTATTTTTTTTTCCATGACAGCGCAAAACCTAGAACTAAGACTATTACAACTGAAATTTCTAAGCGGATATACTGTAAGTCATCTGAGGGCAACAGAAGTAAAACAAAAGAGGAAGAATATGTTAAAGGAGAGAAGGGGTTAGATAGCTACTCTGACAGATCCTTTGAATGCGATGAATTCTCTCTAAATGAATAAAATTACTTGTCCAATATGTAAGTCAGAACAATTTTCAAACACTGTAGTGGTAAATGTCTCCGGGATAAATAAGAATGCCTGATATTTACTTCAACAAAAT
>NC_137016.1:5815405-5840405 GCF_032717465.1 Coenobita brevimanus | reverse complement strand
GTGTGTAGGAGGGGTTTGGGGAGAGTGAGTGTGGTGGGTGAACTGTATGTGGTAAGTGCGACTGGTGATGTGGAATAGGGTTCCTGGAGGGTGTGGCGGGTGGGATGTGTATAGTAGGAGAGAATGGTTTGTGTGTGTGTGTGAGAGAGAGAGAGAGAGAGAGAGAGAGAGAGTGGGGGGGGGGGATGGCATGGGGTAGCTAGTGATGTGTGGGTAATAAATTGTGGGTGTTCAGTCCTCGATGCTGCTGCAGGAAACAAACACATAACTGAGGACACACTATTACATTTTTCAGGCCAATAGCATCCACACACCATCGCCTCTCCCAACACCCTGACCCGCATGCACGTTGGTTAAGGAAGTTCCCTAACACTTTTTCCTAAGTGACTTTTTTTTTTTTTTATTACACCTGTCTGTCTTCTTCTGTGTCACATAAATCCTTCCAATATCGCAATATTCTGCAAAAGTATCGTGGAAAAGGATATTAACCAGCCATATCCAAAAATAAATTGCTCAGGAAGAGGTGCTAGGGAGCTTCCTTACCCGACGAGAATTCGGCCTCTCGGAGCTGTTCGCCCGATATTTTCCGCCCCACCTATTATCTACGTCGACAGGGACTATCCTGATATAACAAACTCTTAACCACTAAGGGGCTGTTTTGGGTCAGTTTTGAGATTCATAATGTGCTTCTTCGCTCACGAAGGCTCCCTTAATATCATGTCAATCATCCAGTTCCTGACTGTTCTGTCGCTGTCCAACACAATGTGCCGCGTATAAAGCGGGTACGTCGCCTGTTTAACACTCAGGGTAATTCCATCAACTGTGCCAATATGGTGTGGCAAGGGCCGGGGGCGTATTTCCGATCTCCCTACGAGTATGTGGTGAAGGGCCTTAGCCAGGCAGCCCTACTGGGATAGGTTAACGCTAGGTTAGGTTAGGTTAGGTTAGGGTTTGGTTCGTTAAGGTAAATTTGTTTGGGAAACACATTGAGCATATTTCCAAGAAAAACCTATGGTTAGTTTTGAAATGACGGTGCGAGCGTTGTTTCTGGCTGACGTTCCCGGTGTTCACCACATACTCGTAGGGAGATCGGAAATACTCGGGCCGGGCTCTCCTCCTACTCTCCACCCCCAACCTGCCGAATACTACTGCGACACATTCCTGCCACCCTGCAGCGTCAAAAAAGCTGAGCTCTCGCCGCCACTGTGTTCTCAGCGTTATGATACTGGATGCGTCACCCGCCACGCCTCGCTGTAGAATGAAGTTAGCTGCGCAGTGGTACCCATACGACCAAGAACTGCCTTGTTCAACTCACAGCCACTGTTCCGACCACCATTGCTCGTGCATATCCCCTAGTCATCCTAAGTCCATGAACTGCTTTCTGAACTCACTCAGTCCCTATTGACCCCATGGTTTCCTAGCCTCGCCGTCTGCACTCATTAAATTTCCGGTGTCGGCGTGACGGCGTCACTGCATGGCACATACACCTCCACGCTTTGCCCACCCTGCATCAGCTGCTCCCGTCACCGCTATCCCTCCCGCCCCCACAGCTGATACACCCTCTTATTGCTGGTAAATCACAGGGCGGTTAGGAGGAGGTTGGGACAGACACAAGGCACAGAAGACAGTTGAAGTAGACAGTGGTATGGTGTAGGTGTGGTTATCCGATTAAGTACTGGCGTTAACTTGTGAACATCCTCCCCTCAAACTCGGTGGAAGAGAGTGGAGCTCAAATCCACCATCCTAGAGGCCAGAACTATACCGATCGAGCCACCAGTGTTCTTAGGGTTGTCATCAGTGCATCGTTAATAGTGATAAACTGTTAGCTGTAGCAGAAAATAGGTTCAGAGAGCGTCCCGCAAATGCGCATCAATATTCTTGGGAGTCATTTGGAAGTGATTATTCATTTCCAGCCCGAATCAGATCATGCCCTAATGAATTTCCAATAGGACAGATTTTAAGAGAGGGATCATATCCTTATACGATTTCAAAATGTGTATCCCGCTGCTTTATCCGTTTTAATTACTCTTACTCCAAATAACCAAGAAGACACTACGACATACGAGGCACAGTTACTTCATTGACCTAACGATCCAGTTTCTTTGTTCTGACGATGAAAGGCTTGTCCAGATAAACTTGTGCGTGATAGTGGGTGAGATGTTCTATACGGTAACGTGTGGGATAGTATTACGCGCACCGACATCATCTAAGTAATGGCCCAATTTATAGACTTCTTATGCAGCGTAGGGTGAGGATGGTAGTGTGAATAAATTATGACATTCCAAAACTGTCTCTAAACAAACACCCCTACAGCAACGTAACAAACTACCCAGCCACCCTAAAGCCATTATCTCCCCCTCTTTTCTCCAGTGCCTCCACCATATGGCAGAGTCATTTAGGGGTTAACTTGTCCGGCTTACTTTTTGATGGGGGTGGATTTGACGGCGGCTGTACGATTAATCTCATACTCCCAGACTGTATAGTACAGTACTGTATATACACATGCTAATGAAAATGATGGCCGTGGTGTTGGTGGTGGTGGAGGATCTATAAACCATTTCTTTATGTATGTCTATTACGAAAGCCTGAATGAAGAGTGGTAGCAGGTCGGAGTCCATCATTCACTCACATGATACAGAGCTATCTTCAAATGACTCTACAGGGTATATTGCATGACTAGGTATGTGGTTTCCTGTAGCCTAGGAAACCATTTGGTACATTCGATGGTAACCACATAACCAAACAGACCCTTCGTAGTGTACTGGGTCAAAGCTCCCCAGCTGGACATGGCCCGTAACTGCATACATCCATGGGTCGGTTGGGACATTTTGCTGCTATAATGTCATTCAAGGAAGAGTAACTGGTCATGCTCGCTATAAATGCCAGGACTTAGTAATCTAGCCCCGGGCCCCTACCCTTCTTGTGGGACAGTAAAGGACTGGATGAGGAGGAGGAGGACGATGGTGATGATGAATGTTACGTGAATGAATAATGTATGAGAGAGAGAGAGAGAGAGAGAGAGAGAGAGAGAGAGAGAGAGAGAGAGAGAGAGAGAGAGAGAGAGAGAGAGAGAGAGAGAACAAATGAGAACGACAGACAGACAGGGAGACAGAACCAAAGAGACATACATACAGACAGACAGACAAGGACACAGAAAGACAGACAGACAGGAACCGAGACAGAGAGGAAGACAGAGGGAAGGAGACTGGAAGCTGAAGAATATAAAGGTGAAACAAGTTACAAAAGAGACAGAAATAGCAAAGAACGCAGGTATGTGCGGTATTGCCGAGTTTTCTTCAGTACTTCCTGTCGCCCTATACAGGTGTAGAGCTAACTTACACTTCCCTTCCCTCCATATTTGCATACTTCCTTCCTCTGTTCTCTTGTTCAAAAAAGAAAAGAATATATGTCTGGCAGTCTACCAATATTTTTATCTCTGTCAGTCTATTTTTATTGCCTTTTCCATAATCCTCTCTTCTTGTGTATGAAATATTTCTTGTTTCTGTGTTGTCTTACATAAACTTAGAGTGAGGAGGGTCACACACACACACACACACACACACACACACACACACACACACACACACACACACACACACACACACACACACACACCGCTCGCTGGTGCAGTGGTAACGTTCTCGCTTGCCAACTGGTGGACGGGAGTTCGCGCCTCGCTCAGGTTGCGAAAAGTTTCACTGACGAAGTGGGTGGTTACTGTCCCCCTTGAGCAAGGGGACGGGTGTGTGCGTGTGTGAAGGTCACAGCCTTGCCCTTAGATCGGACTATATGAGCTCTCAGCTCCCTTCCGGGAGGGTAAAAGCTGACCATCACGACCATCAAGTGATCCTGACCGACCCGGTGAATTACACACACACACACACACACACACACACACATAGTTTCTATATACACCTTCAAACGCTCAGTTACAAATAGTGCTCTCTCTCTCTCTCTCTCTCTCTCTCTCTCTCTGTATGTATGTATGTATGCTTGTTTGTATATACGACTTTCACATACATGCAGTGTAAATGGCTGAGTCTTTCCAGTTAAGTTTGGCATATGATGTTTTGGTAATGTCTTCCCCAAACCATATATCTGTCTATCTATTGCCAGACGCCATAATCCCGTAAGGGGCGGCCATTTGACTCTGAGTTATTTGTTTGACGAGAAGGGGCACTAACCCTCCACCAACTCACTTGTTGACATGTAGGGAGCACGTATGGTTTGGTTATATGGTTACCACCCAGCGTTGTAAATGGTTTCTTGGCTTACAGGAAACCATTTGGCTTGTCACTCAATGTAAAGCCACCTACGGAAAGAAAAGCAATAAAAAGTGACAGGAAAGATGGGAGAAATGGGAAGAGAGGAGGGCAGACAGAAAAAGAATGATAAAGGCTAAGGAAAAAGTAGGCAGCACTACATCAAGTGAGTGGATGATGGTCGCCACCACCTACCACTAATGTCCTTATCAAAACAACACTGAAATACTGTATGAGATTCTGGCCTAGCTGACGTGGCAAGGTTGTATTCTCGTGGAGGTATGACGCTTCCTCTCATCCTATCTATCTATTTATTGCCAGACGCCTTAATCCCGTAAGGGGTAGCCACAAATAAGTCGCCTCCCTGTCGCCCTGTCCCCCGCCATTTCACTGCCCTGCTCCCAGCTCACACACCCCTCACTCATGTACCTCTCCACTCCATCCCTCCATCTCGTCTTTGGCCTCCCCCTCCCTCTTCCCTCCTCCACATCACTCACATAAACTCTCCTCGTCAGTCTCTCACTCTCACTCTTTTCATACTATTTATTAATATAATTTCCTCTTGTAACATCACTATCCCTGTCATTATTGCCACAAACATTAAACATTTCCTTCGCTGCTTCCAGACGATTTTATTCGGCTTAGGATAGACTTTTTGAACTTATGGGATTGATATAACTTTCCTTTAACCCCATTACAACAAGAGGCGTCCACAGAGCTTGATAAAATCCTTAGGAGTTAACTGAAATACAACTTTAAGTCACAGAATTAAAAGGTAATTATCCTATAGTCTTAACTCAAAAATTATGTATTGTTTTTGAAGGTGTCAGTAGCAAGAGAGAAAATATGAAAGTGTACTCGTAGTGCGTAAGTCAGAGAGAGAGAGAGAGAGAGAGAGAGAGAGAGAGAGAGAGAGGGGAGGGGGGCGACGTTTGTGAGCCTCCCAAGCACAGGACTCTACGGCCTCAGGTCACGGCACAAGGTTGCAGGGCTGTTGCAAGATGGAGGAGTGTGACCTTTGCAAGAGTCATCAGCAGACTAACTATGCTCTTTTCACTCCAACCTGGCCCAGATTTTCTTCCTTTTGCAACTTATTTCACGTATTTCTGTAGCGAGAAGAGAAAATGCTATCGCTCTAAATTCTTACATAATTCCCATACCACTTCTTCGTGACTAGCATCAAAATCTAGTGTCATTCTGTACTTCCAACTCAGCATTTAAGGTTATGGAAGAGAATTTTTACGCCAAGTTAGAGTTAAACGAGTACAGTTGTCGTCTTCTGGTCGGCTACGAGTGATTTTTGACATCCTATCCTTGCCAGTTACTTTCTACTTTCTGTATATAGGTCGTACATACAGGGGTGGTGCTGGGTACGGGTCAGTCTGCTGGTGTGGGCGCGGTTGTGTGGTGTGATCAGGAAGTAAACGAATAATGCGGGATAAACACTGATAACAAATAGATAAATGATGCAGGATAGACACTGATAAGGTTGATTGAGCTTCCACGTGACATACGGAAATTTACCTGGCTGGGTGGAAGAGGAGCCTTACATATGGATCACCCTGTATTTTCGTCCCTGATACATGATGCAAACGATGGCAACGAGAATACAACCCAGGAAGAATATGTGAGTGCGGTGACTGGGTAGGAAAGGCGAGGGAGATCGAGGAAGGGGTAGATGAAGTGTGAGAGAGTTTGTAGTAAAGGGATGTGATGTTTCGTGGGAAAAAGGTGGGAGCGTTGTTACTGAGGAGGGATAGAAACACCTGGGGATCCTTCTTTTTTGTCGAGGCTGCACCATAGAAGATGCAACAATAGATAACTGACAGAGGCATGGATGGTTAAAAAGGCAGACAGACAGGCAGGATTATAGTAATATATGGACAGATAGACAGAAACATAGAAATAGATAAAAGGGTACAGTACCATTTTATAATCTTGCCTGCAGAGACTCTTGTTGAATATTTGTAGCTGACTTCCCAGAGACCTTTAGTTGGACTGCAGTGCTGACATCATTAACCCTTTCACTGCCTTGACGTATTTCTTCCTTGTATTCCGGATGAGGATGTGATAGGAAGCGTTAGGAGAAACACACTGGGGTGGTTTGGCCATGTGGAAAGGATGGAGAGTGAGAGACTAACGAGGAGAGTGTATGTGAGTGAGGTGGACGGGGGGAGAGGGAGGGGGAGAACAAGGACGAGATGAAGGGATGGAGTGGAGAGGTATATGAGAGAGGGGGGTGTGAGCTGGGAGCAGGGCAGTGAAACGGCGGGGGACAGGGCGACATGGAGGCGATTTGTTTGTGGCCACCCCCTACGGGATTAAGGCGTCTGGCAATGGATAGGTAGATAGATTCCGGCTACAACCAGACAGGGAGGACCTCTGATGATGGCAAAGGGACAATGATGACCGTAACCAGCTCATCCAGTTCTAAAAGTCTCTCCGAAGCCATTGTCATCAGGGGTTACTAGAACAGATTATAAAATGCTTCTTCGTAGAGACTCATCCTTCACATTGATGCTGTGTTTTATGTATTATCCTCGCTTGCCAGACTGCTTTATTCAGCTTAGGAGGGACTAGTTTTCATTACAAGAGGTCATATCTTAGTTAAATTAAATCGTCCGGCGGTAACAAGAGCACAACAAAACAATAATGGCCTTATCACAGTAGTAGTAGTAGTAGTAGTATAGTAGTAGTAGCTGTAGTAGTGCTGATGATGGTGGTGGTTGTGGTAGCCTTAGGTTCATCTGAAACGTGAACCTGGTGGACTGCAGACTTTGGCTAACTGCAGTCCACCATCCTGCTTTGGGGGGAGAAGGAAGTGGTTGCGGGACGTTTTTACAGCTGGATAACTGAGCGACCGGGTTTTATCGGTGCCACTCCAGCATCTTAGCGTCAACGCAGTGAAATGTTATAAACGTATTAGCCAGCGCCTGCAAACCTCCTAACACCGTCACTAAGATGGCGCCTTTTCTGTCTTATTCTAACTAACACCATTCGATTTTATTCATCCTGGAAGACCCCTTTCTTAGCGAATGGGTTAATGAAGGCTGTTTCTAATCATCCAGTTCGTTCAGTCTCTCCTAAAGTGAATAATGTCATCTATGGGAAGAAGGAAAAACTGAAAAGACGTCATCATAGAGAAGGAATTAAGTGCTACAGACAATAGCAGTGTTTGTGTTATCTTTAAATAGCACTCACGAAAATGCTTGTACAAATTTACCGTTTGAGCCCAGGATTTTTGTTTTTCCGTCTCGAGAAGGTGTTAAGTCTGAGGTACACTTTTCGAACTAGAAGGGTTATAGACTAGCCTTAAGTTGAATAATATGACCAGGTAACAGCACGAATAAACTAAGATGGGCGTCATCCGGATTCCAGGCGTTGTTATTAAGAACATTGTTTTACACTTTTCCATCATCACTCTGGCTCAAACTCCCACTTATAAACAAGGTGGAATGGACACACAAAGATTCAGTTGTCGCATTATGTTTATGGTTGATTCTTATTTAGCTTTTAATACCTTCAAGCTGTGGGCATTCATTCTTTTGTTGCTACCATCGGACGATTTTATTCAGCATAGGAGGGATTTTCTGAACTGTTGGGATTAAATATAACCTTCTGAAAATGTGGGCTTTTAACACAAGCTGAGTGAAATCGACTGGAGGTGGCAAGAGTGTGAAGATAACGATGTCTTGGGGTCGTAGAGGTTAAATTGTGTTGCTTAGCCTGGATCTCAGAAAAAGGGGATTGAGTTATTCTTTGGGATAAGGCTTAACTACTAACCCCCCCACCCCCACCCCTTTTCCATGTCTCTTCCCTCAACTCCCTTCCCACTCCCCGCCCCTCACCTCCCTATTCCCTTCCCCTTTCCTCTCGTCCCCTACCTATCCACTTTTCTGTCCCCTCTTTCCACTGCATCCTGCCCCCACTCCCATTCCTCTGCTCCTTGTCCCCTCTTCCTGTCCCTTATTTCTTCCTGTTTCCTGCCCCTCTCTTCCCATTCTTTGCTCTTTGCTCTCTATCCTCCTGACTCCCCTCCCCCTGCTTTCTGTCCCATCCCTCCTTCCCCATTCCCCTCACTTCCCAGACTCCGTGCCCCCCAAACCCCCCCCCCGCCTCCTTTCCCTGTCCCTCACCCCCTGCTGTCTCTGGCCGCCGACTGACCAGGATAAACTGAGGGACAACCTACCTTCTGTTGGTCAAGGTCAGGGCTGGAGTGGCGATTGGGTCTTATGAAACAGTTGTAAGAAGCTAAGCGGATGATTTCGTTGAGGAGCTTATTTGTAGAGAGAGAATCGTGGCTAGGAGAATGATAAGAGGCAAATCGAGAGCGTGATGGAAGGTTTCATGAGGAAGGCTGGCTTGGAATGGCAGCTTGAGGGGGTTGTGAAATGATCAGAGGAACATCGACAACGTAGCAGACACTTTCCCCTCTGGTCCGGGTTTACAGGCTGGCTTCAAGTTTCGTTAAATGCGAGTGTTGTTTTTGTTTATATTCGTCTTGAAGGATCTCATTACGGGACCATACTATAGAATCTTGGTAGCTAAGAAACTGCCAAACAACCTCTCTAGATTTAAAGTTATCGCTCGCTACTTGAAGCCTGATAGTAAACACAGAAGTGGAGCGAACTTTACACGAGGAAGAATTGCTTGGAGTGGCTGGAAGGAAACTGTGAACAAGGTGGAGCTGTTTGGATTGGAGGGAGGAAGGGTGTTAAGTTGATAAGGAAGATCAAGGGCGATGTGGAGAGGTACAAGAGGTAGGCAGTCTTGCATTGGTGGGAGGGAGTGTAAGGAATGAACGAGTTTATTTGTGGGGAAAGCAACAGAACTGCGAGAAATATGAGAGAGAGAACGAGAACGAAATTGAGGGGTATATGTGGAAGGGAGGCTTGGAGTGGCGGGAGGGATTGGTGATGTAATGAGGAGGGTAATTTTTTCAAGGCAAGCTAGTATGTAAAGACAGAGTCCGGACTGGGGAGATGATGAGAGGAATACCGAGGAGAGGACAGAGAAATAAATCAAGGAAGGAGGTTTGGAGGTGCAGGGGAGAGTGATGATACAGAATTATAATATGTCTTGACCAAAACAAGCAGATAATTTCTTTGTGAAGCCTGTCTGCAGAGAAAGCATCGAGGTTACGAACATGATGAGAGGAAGACCGGAAACATAATGCAGAGATAATGTGAGGAGTGTATAATAGGAAAGGAGGTTTGGAGTGGTGATGAGTGAGAGTGGAGATGATTTGTGCTAGACAAATTTGAAAGTTTTTTTTTTTTTTTTTTTTCTTTACAGATGATACTGTGTTGTTAAGTGAAGACGAAGGGGAGCTGCAAGGCTTGGTGGATGAGTTTGGGAGAATGTGTAAGAAACGGAATCTAAAGGTGAATGTAGAGAAGAGTAAAGCTATGGTCTTCGAGAGAAGTGAAGTCAGTGAATGTACAGTGAGATTGGATGAGGAGGAAATGGAAAATGTGAGTGCGTTTAAGTACTTGGGTAGTGTGATGAGTAAGGATGGAAGTTTAGAGGGTGAAGTGCTTGAAAGGACACAACAAGGAAGAAAGGTTGCTGATTCCTTGAAAGCAGTGATAAGAAACGGAGAAGTGAGCATGGAAGTGAAAAAGCTACTACATGACAGTATTGTGATACCAACTCTAACGTATGGAAGTGAAGCTTGGACCTTGTTGGAGGGACAGAAGTCGAGAGTGAGAGCAGTGGAAATGAGATATCTGAGAGGAGCATGTGGAGTCACATGGAGAGACAGACTGACAAATGTGGAAGTGAAGGACCATTGTGGTGTGGATGTGGATGTGATAGGAAGCGTTAGGAGAAACACATTGAGGTGGTTTGGCCATGTGGAACTCCCAGAGTTCCTGTGCGAGGGATTTTGCTGGAAGGGCACTAAATGTACCGCCCTCCGCCTGTCGGCTCATAGTCGCGAAGCTCATGGGTCCCTACCCCGGGATCCCTCCTTTATTACATTTTGAAAATGCCCAGTTCCGTCCTATATTGAGAACGCTGGGCGCGAATGGGTTGAATTTGGCGGTGTATATATTCCACCAGAATATTCCCCATATTACGGTATAATCCCTCCTTATTTGGCTCTCTCTGTGTTGCTGTCACTGAACGAAACAAAGTTATAGGTGACTTTAATGCTAGAGTTGCCAAGACCTACGTATTGGATTATAATGGTAACCCCTATGTGTATCGTTGTGTTGAAAATATGACTGTTAATAGCCATGGTCGAACATACTGGTGTAGGAATGACTCGATTGTGATTGCTAACCATTTGTTGCATGAAAGTCGTCAGCTAGGTGGTGGATTATCTTATAGAAAGAAATCATCTTTGATATGAGAAATTGATTTGTGACTAATTAAGGATGGGGCCATATTAAAGATGGAAAGATTAGAATTAGATAAAAGGATAGGTAAATCGGACCATGCACTTATTTCAGCTGATATACGATTTTCTACCTCAAACTGGATATCACCTCCACTGATACTACAAAAAGCAAAAAGTATGGGCCACTGCTGGCATGAACATAGCTCTGTCTCTGTTAACCTTATCAAGAAAGGTTTGCCCCATTAATTGATTGAAGCTGACAGATTTTCTACTCTAATGGAAGAAATGACCCCCGCCTATCTTTTCATCCTAAAATGCAGAACAAATATCAGCTGTGCATATGGAAGGGAGTAACATAATTGATGACGTAGCTAGATGTGTTAAGCAAAATCAGAAAGGTAATGTTTGGGATGATACTCAACCTCGGTCTAAGCAGATTCTAGACACAAACGGCCGTAAATTAATTTGGAAATCTGTCAACTGCAAGGGGGATGTTTCAAGGACAGAACCACTACAACCAAGATCAGTTTAAAGCCCACTTTGAGTATATCCTAAACGGAGATGTTACTCAGGATCAGACATCAGACAACATCAGTGTGGAACCTCCTCACATCCCACTGTTGAATGATCAGATTACACAGAGTGAGGTAGATGAGGTGCCTAGATCAACAAACTAAAATAAAAGTTACTGTGGAATTAGCCCAGGTCTAGTCACGAGATTACAAGCGTTCTGGATAACTTTCTTTTTGGGTCTGTTTAGTATGGCGTTTCTTCGTTTCTGTTACCCTCTAACCTGGTGCTACAGTAAACTTGTGACCATATTTAAATCATTTAACAAAATTGACTGTGGTGATTATAAATAAAGGAATTAGTATAATAGATACATTTGCCAGATTATATGATATATTGATAATGAACAGACTAAAAATGTGGTACAATATTAATAAGTGCCAAGCTGAAGCATAAGCTAGGAGAGGATGTATTGAACAGATAATGTCCCTAAGACTATTATTTGATTATACAGTGTATAAAAAGAGGAAACTTTAATTTTCTTTTTTTTTTTTCTTAGATTTTAGTAAGGCCTATGATCGAGTACCCGGTGATAAACTGATAAGACTGTAAAGATCCTTAGGATGTGGTAAAGTGATGTTATTAGCAATTGCAATTATGTTTAAATGTACAAAGTGTGTGTGTAAGTCAACTAATGTTACATCGTCAAAAGGTGTACGTCAAGGTGCCCAAAATTGTTGGTTTCTGTTTGTACTATATACTGACAAGTTGTTGAAAATTATTCAACAAGCCGTCCCTAGGGATGGCTTCCTGGGAGAGCTACATTATGGATGATGCTGTTATTCTGGCAACTTCTCGAGATATGTATCTGACAAAATTTCAGATACTACTAGACTGTTGTCAAGACTACGGAATGAAAGTAAATGAAAAGAAAACCAAATTCTTTGTAATAAACAATGACGAGGACGAGAAAGTACCCATTACTTTTCAGAATTTTAAAATCCAATATGATAAACAAAAAATCTATAATCTTGGCTCTTGGTTTATGGATGATGGTAAGGTAAACACATGCCCTCTTACTTCATGAAGCTAGTAATTCTACTGTTATAAACAAATAGGCAATTTTTTTTTGTACAGCAAATTCTGGAATGTCTTTTGTGTGTAAATATAAAGTGTCTGAAGCAGCAGTGTCCTCCTCATTGTTATATGGATCGGAATCATGGCTTGGTAGCAGCACAGAAGGAATATGTAGACAATATAATTGCGTCATTAATTCCTTATTAGGTGTCAGATGTAACAAGAGCATTAATTTATGCTTAGTTGAAGCAGGAGTCAGGCCAGTTCAGTTTGTAATTGCTAAGAAAATAAGAGTTTTTTTTTTTTTTTTTTTGGGGGGGGAGTCTAAATTAGCTAATATTGATAGAAAAGAGCCCATTCATATATTATATGGCTTGTGTCAAAGAGAAAGAGCCCCGGGATACAAGTTTATGAAAAAAGCCCTGTAATATGACCCATCGGGTGACCCCCTTGACCAATTAAAATGCCTTATTAGAAATAAACCGGACTCGTCAACTAAGTATCAAACATACAGATCGGAATTAACCCCAGATTTAACAACACATATGGTGTACAACATGAAAGAATGTATACCTGATTATATAAGTAGCTCATTTTCAAGTTTAAGACTGTCACATAATTTAAGAATAGAGATTGGGAGATGGAGCCGAATCCCACCAGAATTGAAATTAAGTTTTTGTAATAGGAATAAGATTCAAGATGAAAGGAAAAAATGTTGTACATGGATGTACACTGACTACCAATATACGGAACAGATTTACGTCACTGGACTTCTCATCGTTAAGCAGTCTAGTTAAAGAAAATGTACATTTTACTGACATGTGTAGATATATTAACAAAGTGAGCGAAGTATACAAATAGTACTCAGAAGTAGTAACTCAAGATAAAGCGGAGAAAGTGAGCCCTCATGATAGTTCTTCTTACTTATTTTTGGACAAATTTGGTTTGGTTTGCTTTGATGAGTATATGAATGTACAGAATGTGTCTCATTAACTCTCCTCCTCTTACTGACTCCCTTCAACCTCTGTCTCTTCGCCGCACTGTTGCATCTTTATCTCTTTTTTATCGCTACTTTAATGGTCACTGCTCCTCTGAACTGTCTGCTTGCATTCCTCCACCTCTACGACTGGCGCGTAGCACCCGTCTGGCAGCAAACTCTCATCCTTTTTCTGTCCAACTCTCTAATGCAAGAGTTAACCGTTACTCCCAGTCTTTCATTTATGCAACAGGTCAGCTCTGGAACTGTCTCCCTCTGTCTGTATTTCCTGCTGCCTATGATCTCCAGTCTTTCAAACGCAGTGTGTCCAGGCATCTCAAAATGATCGGATCTTGAATTTGGCTCTATATTGTATTTTGTTTTTCTCTTGGAGGGAACTGTTACTGCGGGCTCATGGCCTTTGGTTCCTTCTTCCTCGCATAAAAAAAAAAAAAAAAACTAATTGGCATTCTGTACATCATTGCACTATCTTGGGATCACAAAGGAAGAAAAGTTTAAGTACCAATAAACACACTGTGTTATTAATGAAGTATATTTGCCAGAAAATATCCATACAATAAGCCGTAATTATATGCAACTCAAAATCAGTTACATAACTATTCATACAGATCAACATCTTTAGCACCTGTAGGAAAAAGCTGTGTCTGCTTTTCCCCAAAATTGTTTTAAATAATTCAATTTGCTGTCATCATCTTTCGTTTCATTCTTGCTACCTTCGGGCGATTTCATTTAGTCAAGGGAAACCTCGTTTAAAAGTCTATGCCTAACCTCTCCAACTCGAAGGTTTCTCCCAAACTGATGAAAATCGTTTGGTGGTAGTGAGAATTGAATAAAAAAGATATCATCATCGTGATGTGATTAATATAATCACTGACATGTCCGAGGGACAGCATTCAGCACCTGGGGATAATTTTAAGACACGTGCGCTTATTATCACAGAACATGGCAGTGCTGGACCGAGGAGGAGGAAGAGGAGGGGAGACTCGCTTGAATTCTGGAGTGATATTCGAACCCTCCAGATTCACACAGACCTTTTCTTGATCGTCCGTTTTAGTGACCCAAACTTGTCGCAGATGTTGGCTGTTGCGCGAGGCAGGTCAGGCAGGGAACCCTTGGAAAGGAAGCTGCCCAGAGCCCTTCCGAATACCGAAAATTTCCTCTGGCGGCCATTGGTAGGTGAGGCTAACCCGTCCTCTCCCGATCGTAAGTCTAAAGGGTCGAAGAAGGGCTTCCTAGGTGAGCGAGGCGTCTTTGTTGGCGTATGGATGAACAGGGAAGACGGAGATCCATCGTGACTGTTTGCAGGCCCACCGTTGGTCTCCATTCTCGGTGTCCTGGACATGAACGTCTTGGTTTGTGTTCTCTCGTGCACCACTGGACTTCCTCCTACACTCGCATGTTGCTGGCTGTTGCGGTTCTTAGGCAATGGTTTCTTGATAGTGATGATCTCCACCTTCCCGCTGCTCTTGAATGATTTGGTGTGTCTCCTCCTTTGGCACGAACACTCGGCTGGGCTGTCTATTTTATCTGTGTTTACTAAAAGAGATTTTCCTCTTGAAAGCTTTGTCAGCCTGGTCTCTTTGTCTTTCATCTGAGTAGTTGTGTTATGTATCTCAACTATTTTTGTTTCATTATTTTTTTCAGAAGGCTGATTCCCCACAGATCTAAAGATGTTCCATTCGTCAGGGAAACTAAAGGACCTAGACAGACCCCGTTTTGGTCCATCTTTCCTTATGTCCTCATCTGAATCATCAGTGACTCTCGCAGATGTTGCAGTGTCATATTCTTTGTCTTCCACTTCTGAAGACGTCTGCGTACGAGAAAAACTCGTGCGAGGATTCTGGTTTTCTCTATTTCTCACCCACTCGTCATGATTCAAGCCGTCAGAATTCCACAACGGGGAACTTACCGACCTCACAGCGTGTTGTTTGCCACCACTGCGAGGTTTTCGACTCATCTTTTCCCCGTGGCATCTGATATATACCTCCCTCTCCTCCTTGGGTCTCGTGCACCCTATCCTATTTTTGGAGCCGAAAGATGAATCCGTGTTCCTGTCTTCACACATACACTCCCCCGAGGTCTCACACACCCTACAGGGATGTCCAGATACTAATAGGACATGTCTGGAGATGCCAGGACGCAGAAGGACAGTGGAGGGATGAGGACAAAGGCAGGACGTTGCTCTGGCGCGGCGGATAAGGGAGGTGAATATGGGAGCGATGTCTTCACTGGTTTCCGCCACTGACACCTCGGCAAAGATGCATCCAAAGACGCTGGATGTCACCCGTCCCTCCTCCACCGTCACCTGCAGGGAAGAGTGGACTGTAATGCGGCTGGACGAGAAAGAGAAAAGAGTGTGAATGGCGACAGTCAGAAGTGCCAAATGGAAATTAGTATTAGTGTGGCGAGGCTGATGAACGGATGATTTATTCTGAATGATGGCAAGGAAAAGTGCCATAATGAATTTCGGTCCCCAAGATTGACTAATTAAGACCTTCCTGCAAAAGAATAGGAGCTCACATGGACTACAACTGGGAAATCTTCGTCCAGGTACGAAAAAAAAAGTTGTCCCTCAATAACCCAAACATATTCTGTTATTTTAGGAATGACGAAAAATAAAGGGGACGTAGATGGTGTAATGGCAACATACTCTCTTCGCGGGCGAGAAAACCCGAGCTTAGGTCTTGCTAATCTCCTTTTTCCCTGTTCACCTAGCAGTAAGTAGGTACCTGGATGTGTATCGACTGGCGAGTAGTGGTCATGGGCAAGAAAATACAGGCTCATAGCACACACAGGCATAAATCTGACTCTCACATTCGCCCCACCTCTCCCTACACACCCCTTGCCCAGCCTACCTAAACCATCCTGAGGTTTCCTGAAGGCAGCCCTACCAATGAAAGGGTTCAGGTGGAGTGGACTAAAATTTCTTCTCCTTCTTCAAAAACATTAAACAATTATGAATTCGATAGGTATTAGGAAAGTAGTTAAAAAAATGATATAAATTACATTAAACCCTACAGTACGAAAACTCTTACCTAAGATGAATGTACTTGTCTGCCTGTAGTAGGAATGAAGAATAACAAGAAATAATACTCAAGAGGTTAACCACTTGATCCGGATCTCTCTCTCTCTCTCTCTCTCTCTCTCTCTCTCTCTCTCTCTCTCTCTCTCTCTCTCTCTCACTAGCTTAGGTAAGACATTTCGATGTGATGAAGTAAAATAGACGGGTATTTAACGCTGGAACAATGACAGCAAACAGGGCAATGACCAAAGGATAAGGTTTATACGGTTTTTGCATCATTACTACCTATGAACTTTATTTTTGTATATATATATTTTTTCTTCCGGCCACCATACGATATACTGTAATTAAGTTAGGAAAGACATCTCGTACTTTATGTGTTAAATAGATAACGCTTCTGTGGACTGATCTAGAGGAGTCTCATTCACGGCTAAAGTATTACACAGACCAAAATTCAGCTCTACGGCATTTAGCATATCAACTCTTTACTTTCCAGCTCATAGTCGCAATGCCCATAAGACCATGTGTAGGAATTTCTCTTTTTTATTAACTTTCGAAAACGTGCTAAAACTTCCTGTTAGGACCACGGACCCTAACGAGGTTCATATCAGAAATGCTTCTCGGAATAGCGGCACATAACAAGGACTACAGGATCTGGTTAGTATGTTGGTTTGCAAATGTCTCAAATATCCATAAAGCTCCAGAGGTCAAAGGTCTCGCCAAAAGACTGTATTCAGCAGAGGGGAGACTTCTTGTTAATAATATCAGAAACTCTCGAAGAACGATTCCCGATGAGCTAATTCTTATATGCCAGCACCTAAACAATCATTATGCTTTACACACCAGCAGTCCGGCCAGAGGAACTTATATGAGATGCAGAGTGGGTAAAATAACCAGTTGAAGTCCAAATAACGATGCCTAGACCACGACCCGAGAATCTAACAAATATTTTCTGATCATTCACGAGCGTCTGGGATATTCATGAAGCTTTACACATTAATATTCCCGCTTGTCCATCCAGCCAGCCAGGCAACCAGACGCCGGGCCCTTATGATGCCGGGATTATCAGGGGCGGTGAGTTGGAGGTAAGGAGAGAGGGGAGGAGAGGAAAGGAGGGAGAGTAGAGGGAAGTTGGGAAAGGTGGTAATGGGAAGGAGGGTGAAAGAGGGAAGGAGGATGGAGGGAGGGTGAGGGAGGGAGAGGGATGGAGGGAGAGGGAAACATGAAGGAGGGAGGGTGGAAAAGGGAGAGTGAAGGGCGTCTCGGCTGCTCATCTCAAGGCTCATCATCATCATCCGCGTCACCGAATGGCCACAAGGCGTCATGCATCGGCTGCTTATTACTGCCGGGCCATTGGGTGTGGCGGGGATAACGATGCTGCTGGAGTTAAGTCGTGTCTGTGTCGGGCCGCCCTGCCAGCGTCGCGGAAGAAGGTGAAGGTAGTTAGGCAGGGACGGTGACTAAAGAGGTTGATGGTGGCGGCCGCGTGGTGGCTGCCGTGGAGGTGTGGTGGCTGCAGTAGCTAAGTAAACCCCTTCATTACGAGGAAGTAATATTCATTTTGTTCGGAGTACCACCTGAAGAATCTAATTCGGCTAATAAAGGGACTCTATTAGTGAGGGAGTGAATGGACGAATATCTAATTCCTCCAGCACGAGAAGTCTTTAAACTGATTAGGATTGTCTAGTGACTCACACACACACACACACAAAGGTCATCGGAATGATGGGGTTAACCGCTTCACTCTGAAACAGACATTTTTGTTACCTATTCTTGTAGCTACCAGACGATTTTACTCAGCATAGGAGAGCCATGGAGGTACAGGGATTAATGGCAACTATATTTATAATCTGTAGTTCTTATATCTACTGTAAGCAGAATAAAATTGTCTGGAGCTATAAAGAATGTAACATAATGTCATCGGACTGAAGGGATTAAGAGGAAGAAAGAAATATACCCAACTTGTAAGCGCAAGGTCGGTGACTCAAACATGATTGTTAATTGCGTTTAGAAAAAAAAAAAAAAACGGTCTGTTTTCACTCAATTAAAAGTAGTCACCTGACGTTCACCCTCCCCCCCCAAATTAAAAAACGAGAAATTGATCATGTAAACACCTTTTAAGAGAAATCTTATTTCGTCTCATGTTTTACTACTCTAACAAATTTCCTTGCTATCGTTTGCATTTGAAGTGAAGGATTTTTTTTTTTTTTTTAGATCAAAAGTATTATACATTTCACTTGCTACACAAAAGCCTTTTATGTTTATTTGAATAGATTTTATGCTCTTAATGTTTGCCGGTTTTAATTTCCTTCATTTCTGGACAAAGTAATGATGATTTTGATTCCCAAAAGTTAAGACAAAGTAAGTGCTTCATGGTGTCCATTTCAGTATCACTTTGCTTTCCTCATAGTGCAAAACATGAATGTCCTTTCTGGTGGTGGTTAAAGTGACGCAGGTAGGTGGCCGAAGAAAGTTGTTACTACTTGCTGATAGACAGATAGATACTGTAGATGTGCTGATGATTAAATGTAATGGTTATTTTCTCTCGTTATGTAAATCAGTTAAAATCATCTTCCTAACCCTACTTCCCATAGTTACAGCCGAGATTAGAGGCAGATGTGTGGTTGATCTATAGTACAGGGTGTGTAAATCAGTACATCACACTATTTACTATACTGTACAGTGTATTGGGTCAACAAATCCTATACTTGATTTTTTTTCTTCCTGTACAGGACACTATTTTCAGCTGGTAAGGGGGTAACCTCGTGCGTCTTATTAGATGCTTAGCACTGCAGGTTCCCATGGCTCACTCTCAGCTAAATAAAATCGTCTGGCGTTAGCAGGAAGAGAATAGTAGAGCTGCGCCAACCATGACAGAGTTTATGGTATTAATATTAACAGTCAGGCTTCTATGACTCACTCAGCTTAAAGCCGAGTCCACACCAAAAGTTTGCTGGCACGGATGGGAGTTTCGTATCACTGAAAGTCGTACAAGTGACCCCACTGGACGCGAGCGGGTGCGGGCGAGAACTTCTATGGGTTACAGTGTTGTAGAGCCCCCACCCGCGGCAACAACCACTTGGTGTGGATGTAGTCTAGTAAAGTCGGCACCGTTTGCTGGAACAAAGTGCTAAAGTAGTCCCGATCATGAGAGGTTTAATACAGAATAAACCCGTGAGAGTAACGGCCTGGATGTTTCTATAATACAGAATAAACCCGTGAGAGTAACGGCCTGGATGTTTCTAGAAGTTTTTTGATGTTACAAACCATTTAATCCTGTGCTGTATTTATTAATGTTATTTTGTGTTCTTGGTTCATTCAGCTGATAATGTGCTCCTTAAGATAAACTTTTCCAGCCTGTCAGGCATAATCCCCTTTAACTTTATCAGTACTAACAGGCTTTCCTAATCGAAATAAGATCATTAAAGACAGCAAGAATATATTGAATAATACGTCATCGGTGTGAAGGGTTAAGGCCTGTCAGGTGGCATAGTCCCGCTTTCTATCATTTACTTTTCAAGACATCGGTTGTCTAGTCTTGGCGCTTCTAGTCCCCTTAGATATAAATGTTTATTTGTTATGCTTCGTGTTTAGGCTATTTCAATCCGGTATTCTTTCTGACGTAGACAGTACTTGAAAGTATATTATATATATATATATATATATATATATATATATATATATATATATATATGCTAACAGACTGTACACTTGTTAGTCCTGAGTAATTGCTGGACACTCGTGTTTCTACACTGAGGGTTCCAGTTTTTCTTAAATAACTGAACATCTGACAGGAACTGAAAATCGGAGATTGGAGAATGAAAGATTAACAAGGAGAATATACAGAGGCGAAATAGATGGTAGGATGAGGTGAGACAGGCGGAGAACCAGGAGATGTAAGTTGCTGGTACAGTTATTGACACACTTTTGTCTATCTGTCCATCTGTCTACCTAGGTAGCTAGCTTGCTAACCATTGCCAGACGCCCTAATCCCGCAAGAAACAAATCGCGTCCACATAGTCCTGTCCTCTGCCATTTGACTGCCTTCCCTCCAGCTCACGCACACCCTCTCTCATATATCTCTCCACTCCATCCCCCTATCTCATCCTTGGTCTCCCTCTCCTCCTCTCCCCCTACATCTCACTTACATGCACTCTTCTAGTCAGTTTCTCTCTCCATCCTCTCCATATGTCCAGACCATTTCAAAGTATTTCTCTCAACTCTCTCTCTCAAAAAAAAAAAAAAAAAAAAAAAAAAATCATTACATGAAATAAGGTGACAGCACACAATAACTCTCAAAGCCCAGGAACTGGATCTTCAGCACCAAGAAAACATTTAGAATAGAATATTGTTCAGGATTTTCATAATTATTCAGCCAAAATTGGAACGATATCATTGTCTTCAGCTGTACTGTCAGGGTCAAAAATTGTGTCAGATGGAGTTACAATCAAGACAATTTGCTATGTCAGATGGGGGTACAAGCAAGATCATTTGCTGTGTCAGATGGAGGTACAATCAAGACCATCTGTTGTGTCGGATGGGGGTACAATCACAATCATTTACTGTGTCGGATGGAAGCACAATCAAGATCATTTGCTGTGTCAGATGGCGGTACAATCAAGATCATTTGCTGTGTCAGATGGAAATACAATCAAGATCATTTGCTGTGTCAGATGGAAGCACAATCAAGATCATTTGCTGTGTCAGATGGAGCGGTCGAAAATTCTAAGTCAATTGTAAAGAGGGCACATAGCTCCCACCACCACTGACTCTCCAACATAACTTTGACACGGCGGTACTTAATCCACCCTAGGCTCTCTAATACAACTATTGGCTCGGACTGTACATGTGGGAGAATGGGTTGGAATGGCGCTGGAGGGGGTGGTGAGGATTGGTGACAGAGAGGCTTGGAGGAGATTGTCTTGCGGTCACCTTGGATGCGCTCTAAGGTGGGGTGATGGATCAGAGTTACAAAGATAAATAGACTGATTTTCTGGTTAACTCACGGACTGATTGACTGATGAAGTGGGTGTTTTGGGTATCAGGTAAATGAGAAGTAAACTGATTTTCTGACTGGTTAATTGACTGGGAGAGTGAGGCAGAAAACAGCCAGATGTGTAAAGTAAAATACATGTAGACGGGCCAATGATAGATATACTGATTGGCTGACTGACTGATGCATGGACTGACACTTGAATAGATAGATGAACAGACAGAAAAATAAAGAAACAGTAGTAGACGGAGACAGATCTATAGGCTGATAAGAAGATGGAGAGATTTAACAGGAGAATACTGATAGAGAAAAAAAACTCAGAAATGTCATCAAAAAGCAATAATAAGAATAAAAACATATACAGAATGGAAGATGGATGAATAAAAGAACACTTGGTCACGTGTACTCCTAGTCAAGACAAGGCAGGTACGGCTAAATCAGGAAAATGTTTGGGCGGGAGACATGAGCAAGGGAACTGAGGCTTGAAGGTGTGTGTGTGTGTGTGTGTGTGTGTGTGTGTGTGTGTGTGTGTGTGTGTGTGTGTGTGTGTGTGTGTGTGTGTGTGTGTGTGTGTGTGTGTGTGTGTGTGTGTGTGTGTGTGTGTGTGTGTGTGTGTGTGTGTGTGTGTGTGTGTGTGTGTGTGTGTGTGTGTGTGTGTGTGTGTGTGTGTGTGTGTGTGTGTGTGTGTGTGTGTGTGTGTGTGTGTGTGTGTGTGTGTGTGTGTGTGTGTGTGTGTGTGTGTGTGTGTGTGTGTGTGTGTGTGTGTGTGTGTGTGTGTGTGTGTGTGTGTGTGTGTGTGTGTGTGTGTGTGTGTGTGTGTGTGTGTGTGTGTGTGTGTGTGTGTGTGTGTGTGTGTGTGTGTGTGTGTGTGTGTGTGTGTGTGTGTGTGTGTGTGTGTGTGTGTGTGTGTGTGTGTGTGTGTGTGTGTGTGTGTGTGTGTGTGTGTGTGTGTGTGTGTGTGTGTGTGTGTGTGTGTGTGTGTGTGTGTGTGTGTGTGTGTGTGTGTGTGTGTGTGTGTGTGTGTGTGTGTGTGTGTGTGTGTGTGTGTGTGTGTGTGTGTGTGTGTGTGTGTGTGTGTGTGTGTGTGTGTGTGTGTGTGTGTGTGTGTGTGTGTGTGTGTGTGTGTGTGTGTGTGTGTGAGAGAGAGAGAGAAAGAAAGAGAGAGAGAGAGAGAGGTGTGGGGGTGGATCTTTGTGGATGTAATGTAGATGTGAATGGATTGTGGGTAAGGAAGGGAAATACTGAAGGTGAGTGTTTGTGAAGAATGGTAAATGAGAAGAAAGTATGGATATAGTGAGGGAACCTATATAATTAGTGCTTCAGTGTTTGTATTTTCCTTTGTTTCATGTACCCTCATATAACTTGAACAAATAGAGAGGAATGTAGTGCTAGACTGTAAAAGAGATGAAACTGTTTCTGCCCTTCGTTTCTGTCTCCATTTCTGTTGGTCTCTGCCGCCTTACAAGTCTTAAAGGTGAATGTGTGTGTGTGTGTGTGTGTGTGTGTGTGTGTGTGTGTGTGTGTGTGTGAGAGAGAGAGAGAGAGAGAGAGAGAGAGAGAGAGAGAGAGAGAGGAGGGTGGATAAAATCCGTGTCTCTGTATCTTTGTTTCTGATCCCAAATCGCTGTTTGTCTCTTTGTCTTCAAGATGCATCGTGTGTACAGGGGTGGGGGGTTGCAGGCTTGGGGTTGACAAGGAAAAGGTTACGGATGTTGAGAAACCATAAGAATTTGATCTGTGTCTGCCTCTGTTAATTCATTCAGTGTGCACATATCGCCCGTAGCTTTCATTAACCTAAGATGAGATAAGTCGTAACATAGTAGGTGTACTGGGCAGTGTACCTGGAAGGCAAGATAGAGCTTGGAATAAGCAGCTCGTTTACACCGAGAAGAGTACCTATAATTCAGGTTATCTTGCAATCAGTAATCTTACTTTTGTTTTAAGAGTGTAAATATTATAAGAAAACTAATTTTTCATTTTCCTGAATAGTAGATTTTATCGAAATATTAATATAGTGAAAGTAAAAAGTATTGTGAAAGAAAGTAGAAATGACACTTAAAATTCTTAAAAGTAAATATAAGAAATTGTATCTTGTGTATAATAGTTTTTCAAAATTAGATCTATAAATATTCATCCCGAAAAAAAGATAGCTAATTTTAAGAAAAAGTTTTTGTTGCAATAAAATTTTTAACATAATATTAGAGGTGATATGCCAATCGAGCTTTTATATCTGGTTTTCTAAGAAATAAATTTATTTTACGTGCTTAGCTACTTAGCTTGTGCAATTAAGAAGATTAGGGTAGAGCTTTTTCTTCCAAAATGAAGAATTATAGAATCCATAAATAGATACTCATAAAAGTAGGCTTAAAAGTAGCCATCTTTTCCAGGTTTTTCAACCAATATAACAAAATATTTTAAATTTTACAGGTTCTTTATATCAAGTATTAGAAAATTAACTTCAGCTTAATTTGTTTAGCTACTATGAAATCATTAGTAAAATTTATATGTTAAAATATTTGTTATTATAAATAAAAAATTTTAAATACTGAATTTTTTTTTAAGGAACTCGGCAAATATTATTTCCGCCTGTTTAACAAAAACATATCTTTGTGAAGATTTACACAGTCTGGCCTGCCTACTGAATTATTAAAGGGCCACGGTATTTCTGACCGTGCGAAGGTAGCATAATCATTAGCCTTTTAATTGAAAGCTTGTATAAAAGGTCGAACGAGAAATATACTGTCTTAAAAAAAAAAATTGAATTTAACTTTAAAGTGAAAAGGCTTTAATATTTTAGAAAGACGATAAGACCCTATAAATCTTTACATCATATTTAGTATTAAGCCAATTTATTAGTGTAAGGAAAAATACTAAAAAAATGTTTTGTCGGGTCAACAAAGATATAAATAAACTAACTGTTTTTACTTTTAAACAAAGATTTCTGATAATAAATTGATCCTTTTTAAAGATTAAAAGATTAAGTTACTTTAGGGATAACAGCGTCATTTTTCTTGAGAGTTCCCATCGAAAGAAAAGTTTGCGACCTCGATGTTGAATTAAAATTTCTACATAATGCAGCATTTATGAAAGAACGTCTGTTCGACTTTTAAAATTTTACATGATCTGAGTTCAGACCGGAGTGAGCCAGGTCGGTTTCTATCCTCTAAGAAAAAATAAACTACCTTAGTACGAAAGGATTAGGTAGTTAAAATAATTTTATTAAATATGAACATCACTTTCACCTAAGCAATTAATTTTGTATTTCAGTTCAGTGAAACTTATAAACAAGGTTTATAAATAGTTCAAGCTAACTATTTTGTGTTCACAGTTATCGTTGTAAATTACCTAGTCTTAATTATCTGCGTTTTAATTGGAGTTGCCTTTGTAACGCTACTGGAACGAAAAATTTTAGGATACATTCAAATTCGGAAAGGACCCAATATCGTAGGATTCCTGGGATTACTCCAACCATTTGCCGATGCTGTAAAATTATTCACTAAAGAGCAAACAATACCGACTATATCCAACTTTCTACCATACTACCTATCCCCCGTCTTCAGATTATTTATCTCTTTATTAGTTTGAGCCATCTTACCTTACCAAACCGGATTAGTAAATTTTAACACAGGAGTTTTATTCTTTTTATGCTGTCTAAGCTTAGGAGTCTACTCAACTATAAGAGCTGGATGAGCTTCAAATTGTAAATACTCAATACTTGGAAGACTACGGGCTGTCGCTCAAACAATCTCATACGAAGTTAGACTTGCTCTTATTCTTTTATCCTTTATCTTTCTAA
>NC_137016.1:5740405-5810405 GCF_032717465.1 Coenobita brevimanus | reverse complement strand
TAATAATAATTATAATAATAAAAATAATAATAATAATAATAATAATAATAATAATAATAATAATAATGATAATAAAAATAAAAATAATAATAATAATAATAATAATAATAATAATAATAATAATTATTATTATTATTATTATAACAATAATAATGAAAATAATATTAATATTAATGATAATAATAATAATAATAATAATAATAATAATAATAATAATAATAATAATAATACCTATACCAGAACTGCAATAATTTCACACTTTCTCCAGCAAGGCCATCGCTCATCTCCAGACGCGAAAAACTGCTAATCCAGGCACGCCCAGCACGTGACGGGAATCCTCTAGTAGTCCGTCCGTCCCATGCCTCCCCACCCCCCTTCCCCAACCTCAGCATCCTTGAGAACTGGGAAATATATTCAACTCTCACCCTTTCAACAAGAGAACGCCTTTGCTATTTCATTCTTGCCTTCCTGCCATGTCCTAGACCCCTTGCCCCAATGTCCCTCTTCCCTCCAAGCTCACCCCCCACACATACACAAAAAAATGTCCTTGTCTCTACACTGTGGTTTTTCCCATGTACCAGACCATCTGCCTCATCCCTCTCCACCCTCCCAGATCAACCCCCCACCCAACCCCCTCACCCCCCGCCCCTGAACATCCTTGGAGCTGGACGCTATATATAAACTCTAACTTCTTTCTAAACTTAACTGCAACACCCTTAAACTCTTAATTCTTTTCGGACTTATCCCCTTCACTGGAATATCTAGAATTCTTTTCTCTTCTGGTTCTGCGAGTGCCCTATATGATAAAAGTCCTTTCCAAGGTAAAAAGTAATCATTTTGTCGTCTGTCATTTTGCCTGTAGCACGACTTTTTAATTCTGTGAAAGTAAGCCATTTTATTTAGTGGAGGGAAACACACACTGTTTTCCTTTTTATGAAGTATTTGGAACCCAAAGCTGACAGTCTGAAAAACTCGTCTCATCTGAGGAAAGCTGATCCAAGAGGAAGCCAAAAATAAAGATTCTTGGACACATTACATTTAAAAGACTATAATTCATAAGCAGAGGCAAGGAATTGAAGAATAGAGCTTCAGAACTAATCAGTTCCATAAATGGAGTACTGAGAGCCCTGGTTTACTCTTGCAGTATAAAATTAGAAAGTAAGACTTTGTACCCGCAATTATGGGAGAGAAATGCAAGCAGACAGTTGAGAAAAGCAGTGGCCAAGTTAATAGCAACAGAAGACAGGGAGAGAAATGCAGCGCTGCAGTGAAGAAAGAGAGGCTGAAGGGAGTTAATGAAAGTAGCTGAGTTGAAAACATAAAATGCCTTTGAGTCCTGTTGGTCTCTCCCTGAATAAGATCTCTTGCCACCACCGGGAATAAAACAGTGTCACGCAATCCTGCCGAAATACATAATAGATTTTCTAATACTTTCACTGAAATTTAGTAACTCTTTCAACATCATGACGGCATTTTTACTTATTTATGCTATCGCCAGACAACCTGATTCAGTTTTAAGAGAGGCTTTTCGAACTGGAGGGGTGAGATTAATGCCGTTCACGAAAAGACATCCCCGCTAAACAGGAAAACATCTCTTCAAGGTAGGGAGAATGAATTAAATGTGGAAGATGTGACTACAGAGATAGTGACACCCAGAATATGTTCTTAAAATAAGTGATTGTAAGCTGCACTACTGTACCACAACGTCTTTCATAATATATTCTTGTTTTTTATTTTTTTTCAGACAAATTAATTTCGGTTTGAATACGTTGGGAACTGGAGGGTTTGGGTATAGACTCCATTAACCCATTCATTGCGACAGGGTCCTCAGGTGAATATCATAATCTAACGTTAGTTCTCTGCAAGTGAGTAAATTTGTCTTATCTAACCCGCTGTAAGTATACCCTTTGTAAGTGTGTATATGTGCCCTATTTAATCCTTTCCAAGTAAAACCTCCGTAACCCTCTGTAAATGCATCCTCTAGAAGTGTCTGCAATTATTCCCCATGTTAATGCACCCTCTGTATATGCGTCTCGTTTGCCCTGGATTATTCAAACTTCCCTCTTCGCAGGTGGCAACAAGATGGAGACAACACGACAGCGGCTGCGCAGACCTTGGCTAGAGGGAGGGGGAGGGTGGAGAGGAGGGAGAGGGGACACGAGAGGAGGAGAGGGGCGGGAAGAGGAGAGGATTAGGGGAGAAGGTGACGATAGGAAAAAAGGGTGAAAGGAGGAACGAGGAAGGAATGTAATTGCTAAGCAAAATGGCAGTAACCCCAATACAAGCATTGCTTCTGAACAGCTCTTTTAGTGGAAGGAATCAGTGAAGAATATATTTAATCCATGTTGAAGAATATATTTAATCCCTGTTGATTGAAAAGTCCTACTAAGCTCAACATAATCGCTTGAAGTTAGCAAGATGAAACTAAAAAAAAATAATGTCACCGGATTCGTGGGAAAATGACCGTGCACCAGCAGAAAATTACCCTCAGAGAAGGGCATCATATGCCCGTCACTTTGCACGATTGTATTGATAGTACACTCGCACAAGCACATCCACCCCATTGTCACCCTGTACCATCACCATCTGCCTATCAGAGTCGCGTTAACACACCAGCCCCATGTAACTTTGCACCACTTTTGTCATTTTGCGTTCACTTCATCGATTCAAATGCACTAACTTCTTATCACTTTGCACCATCTATCACACCCCCTCAGCTATTTTACCCAGACTCTCATACTTATTGAGGTACATTAACCCTATTGTCAGTTTATACCATATGATTACTACAAACACCTCAGCCATCACTGTCACATTTTGCTCTACCATCTGCGACACTTGTACATACGCTAAATCCTATTACCTCCTATCTTTACAATGATCTCTTTTCATCTTTCGTCTGCACACCACACCACTTCCAATATCTGCAAGTCACATCAATCTCAGTGTATCTTCTCTTTGTACATCACACTCCTTTAAACAATCGAAGTCATGTCTCCATTATTTGTCTGTCACACCCGAATCACAATGCACCTTCCACCATCTGTGTACATCATACATTCTTACACATACAATATCCTGTAAGCTTCTACCATCACACACATCTCATTTTACCTTCTGTTTGTACATCAGCCTCTCTCAAACACTCAGTCCGGTCAACCACCATCAGTCTATCATATTATCACATTCATGGTCGGAGCAACTGTTATATCCTGTTCTTGCTAACACCAGACCCTTTTTATTCTGCTGAGTGTGGATTATAGGAGCCTGGGAGTATTAATATCACTCCACCTCACACCAAATGTCAGTCACACTAATCCCATTTCACCTTCAATCCGTACATCACACCTGCCCACATACATCGTCACATCTGCCTCACCTCCCAAGCACACTCGCACTCATTCTGAAGACAACAATTGTGGGATTGGGACCCTCTAATCCACTGCTCCACACTTCTTCTCTTGAGACTCCAGAGTTTATTCAGCACAGAAACAACTGTAATTTTGACTGGAACCTCTCATGAGTGAAATTTAACCTCCCCTGCCTCCCTTCTGCCTACGTCACTCCGTCCACTTGAAAACATCCAACCTTCAGATGTTATCTCGACCTTTCCTGACCCAGACCTTCAAGTGCCGTCTTTCTGCGTCGTATGCAGGTCAATGAGATCCGACTGCGTTGTTCGTAGTGCAGATGCGTGATTTCGTACATATTCACGCTGAGGACATCTTTTTCATTTTGTTCTCTCTGCTACCATACCATTTTACTCATCTTGAGATAGACATTTCAAGCCTTCACTGACCCCTTTATTAACAGAGGTAATTATTAAAGTTGAAAAGAAAAAGAAAAAGAATCGTCTGGAGATAGCACCAGTAAATTACAATGAATATTTATGTCGCATAGTGAAAGAGTTAAGACAAAGAACGAGATGGTGGAAATGAAACGTGCAGAGGATGGTATGGATGGAGAGAAAACAAAATTGTGATTCTCGTCATTCTTTCCTCGCAAAGCAAGGCCATATTCTTGAGAGCTTGGGCGGCTCCAAATGACCTCTTACCAACCAGCTTGTTCTGCAAACGACACATAAATATTTTTTACCTGCGCCAGAGAAGTTCAACTGAGGTCATGCTTTTACCCGTGTTTGTTTGTTTATCTCTTTATTTTTGCACAAAATATCTCAAAAAGTTGTTTTCAGATTTCAGTGAAATCAAGTGGATTGGGTCAAGGAAGAATTTATTAGATTTTGAGATGAATCTGGATTCGGATATATCAATAAATCATAGACTTTGTTGACGTCCGTGGAGGTCTTGCTCTGAGACTGGGTGAGAGAAAAGATGAAGACCTTAGAATTAATTACTTCTACCAACGACGTTGGAAGGAGGTTGGTTTCTAAATCATCAATTATAATGTTGATGGCTGGGTACGCTCTGTGAGTGCTTTCTAATTTCTTTTTTATTTTTACCATTAACTAAATTGTATAAACTATATCGCACACTACATACTTTTGATACTAAAAGGAAGTACATCTTAACATCTTTAGTCAGAGAAGATTTTTAAATCACGTGGCAATTTAATTAGCTTCTGGGAGACCTGTCGCAGTGTAGGAGATCCACAGAACTTATTTGTAACTCTTGAATGTAAGAATTAATATAATCGTTGGGATGTAGCATGCCTTCTTCACTTTCACACTCCCTTTGCATTTCTCACTGTCATACTCCTTCACACTTCCTCTCTCTTCACAACTTTTTCTCTTTTACGCTACTTTCTCATGTATATTTCCTCTAACACCACCTTCTTTATTGCACTGTTTCTTTCTCTCATACTGCCGTCACTCTAACAGTACCTTCTTTCCTCACAGGTCGTCTCTCGCCACATCCTTTTTTCCTATCTACTCGTGCATTACATTCCTTTCTCATGCTGCTTTATCTCTGACACCTTCCCTCTTCACATGTCCTCTTTACCCACACTCACTTCCATTCTCAGTCTACCTCTCCTCTTAACTAATGTGTCCTCATCTCACCTAAAGTTGCCTATCGAATCACTTCACCATCCTCCCTCTCACGTCGTTTCATAAGTCGCATTTTAAGTGTCCCTGGATACTTCGCAATACCTCTTCCTTAGCGACTTATTCTGCACCTGACACCTCAACCTCGTTTTATACGTTACTGATACAATCTATGTCAATAAAAAACGGTATAAATAGCATACAAGAGAGTGTCAAGATAAATTATGCAAAATAAAACCGAGAAAGTGTTACTGCGAAGCCTCCTATTACACAACAGGCGGGAGCGCTGACTCAGACTCCGTCCTCTCTATCCTGGAATTTTCCCTCTTATATTTTCTCTCTTATGTCTTGATTTTCTTTTTTTTTTTCCAATGTTGCATCATTCCATTTACACGGGTAGTCGGGGGGAATTATCTTTCATTTTTCCTCTCTTCTCGTTTATCTCCCCTATTCTTCTTTCCTCAATTTTCTTCCCTGTTATCTCCCTTGTTCCTCTTTCCTCATTTTTCTGCTGTTCTCGTTTCTTATCCCCTGTTCATCTATCCTCATTATTCTTCTCGTTTCTCTCACCAGTTCCTCTTTTCTCATTTTTCTTCTGAGTTGTGTCTTTATGTCTTCCTCCTTTTCCAGCATTTTCACATTCTGTCATTGGTGTGCCTGGAAGAGACTTATTCCTTTTCGTGTGTGTTTTCCATTCATTTCCCTGTTCTTTTCGTCTTCTCTGCCCTTTTTTCCTGTTTTGTTTAGCCCTTTGCTGTTCCATTCTCATTTATTTTCCATCATATTTCTCTGTCTGTCTGTCTGTCTGTCTGTCTCTCTCTCTCTCTCTCTCTCTTACCATTTTGCTTCTCTCTTTTACTCTTCCTTCGCCGGTACCATCAACTTGGTGATCCAGAAGAGGTTATTCTCCTTTGTCTCCTTTCTCAGCTCTTCTCATTAGTCTTCTCCTCGTCTTTTTGCCTCTCTCACCCTTTTCCTTCTACACCGAATTGTTTGCGGAACAGGAAGTTAGTTTGCCTCCTATTTCTCCTTTCCCATCCATTTCTGAGTATTATTCCTCATCATTTTCCCTCTCCTTTCTCTCCTAAATTTTCTCTTCCCCATTCTTTCCTTAACCCCTTAACCGCGGGGCGTCACTTTCGTGACGCTCGGCTACAATGGATCATACCGCGGGGCGTCACTTTTGTGATTCTGTGTTATTTTGAATTATCCCGGGCTCTCAAGTGGTGGCTTGTATCATATATCAGTACTGCCAATGTTCAACACTAGTCAGCACTCCAAATCTCATCTGTACTCCCATCCATTGTTGACATTTTAGCTATTTTAACCCCTTCCTGACTCCCCTCCCTACCTGCCCTCCATTACCCTCTCCTCTCACCTCCCACGCCGCGCTGCGCTACGGAAATTTCCCCCTTCTCTTTCCACAGATTTCATCCATTGAAATAAGGCCTATGCCCTATATTTTTACCCAATAATATATACCAAAAAAAAACAGGTAAGTGATAGTGTTATACTCCAGAAATTGCCTAATTATCACCTGACAACACCTCACGTGCATTCATTCGCTACATTACCACGGTAATTTCCCCTTTGATTTATGCCTTGTAATCGATGTCTGTAATAAAAATATATATCAGAAAGGAAGGAGAATCCTAATTGACATTTACAGTCACCTGGAACTACCTATTTCTATATTTATTGCCGAGATTTTCTACCTATAAAAAATTAGCATGTAAGTTAGCAGCAGTAAGCCTAAAGTGTCATTGTCAACCCTTCCCTTCTCAGATAATTTACCCCCTTCTTGACTCCCCTCCCTACTTGCCCTCCATTACCCTCTCCTCTCACCTCCACGCCGGCGCTGCGCTACGGAAATTTCCCTCTTCTTTTTCCACAGATTTCATCCATTGAAATAAGCCCTATGCCCAATATTTTTACCCAATAATATATACCAAAAAAAAAACAGGTAAGTGATAGTGTTATACTCCTGAAATTGCCCAATTATCACCTGACAAAACCTCACGTGCATTCATTCGCTACATTACCACGGTAATTTCCCCTTTGATTTATGCCTTGTAATCGATGTCTGTAATAAAAATATATATCACAAAGGAAGGAGAATCCTACTTGACATTTACATTCACCTGGAAGTACCTATTTCTTTATTTATTGCCGAGATTTTCTACCTATAAAAAATTAGCCTGTAAGTTACCAGCAGTCAGCCTAAAGTGTCATTGTCAACCCTTCCCTTCGCAGATAAGCCGCAGCATTTAGTTCCTTGTCCTCCACTGCAGAGACAACATGTCGCACTCGCACCCCGCCATTCCTGCCGCTTCTGCGCCCATTGCAAAGGGCCCCGTGACCTCTACCCCCAAGAAAAGTGTTGAGGCAAGCAGGAAAGGCCTCAGTGACTCTGCAGTGGCACGAGAACTTGCTGAATTGTCGATGATAATAATGGACAGCGATTTTGACGATTCCGGTGAATCGTGTGATGAGCCGGGTGAACTTATCGCGCCAGAAACAGCGACAACAAGTGCTCCTACCAGTGAATCTGTGTGTAGCTCCAAGGGAAAGGAGCCTTTAGTGCAGGAAGGAAAAGAATTTGGGAAGGGAGTGAAAAGGCGGCGTGTTAGCCCCAGAACAATGCCCCCACGTGACCCAGCCCGCCATGAGTCACGAGATCATTCACCTCCCCGTTCCCCAAGCCCCGCTTTACTCATCTCGTCATCATCGTCGGCTGAGTTATCTCCGGAGTCTTCGTCGTCGGAGTCACCACCAGCATCAACAGTGAAGGCCGGCCGTAGAGGTAGAGGTAGATCTAAGAGAGTGAGAAGTAGTGTAGCTAGTAGGGTAAGGGCTGCTAGTGCTGTACGGCAACCTAGGGTCAGTGCGAGTGACCTTGACCGTGATAAGCCTCCCTCTCAGCCAACCTCCACCACCACCACCACCACCATCCCTCCACCGCCACGCCAGGGGAATCCTGGACGCCTTCGCGTGGACGGAAGGGTCAGATTTTGTCCCCGAGAAACCTGGTTTTCGATGAGAGCTCGTCAGGAGTTCAGCCTGCCTTCACTATGGACGAAAATGCTGAGTGTGTCGACTACCTTTTGGCCTTCCTAGATGACGAAGTCATGCAGCACATATGTGATGAGACTAACAGGTTCGAATCACAACGTGCTGCTAGTGGTACAGGTGCAGCCAAGATGCAACAGTGGACCATGCTGGGAGTGCAGGAGCTGTATGTGTTCTTTGCCCTCATGCTTCTTATGCCACACTCCAAGAAGCATGAGTTGGAAGAATACTGGTCCATGGACCCCTTACTACCCTCACCGACCTTCAACAAGTACATGGCCAGAGATCGCTTCCGGAACATCATGGGAAACCTGCACTTTGCCGACAACGATGTACCTTCCCAAACCGACCCACTCTGGAAGATCCGGAGATTCTGAACAGAATGAAGGATAAGTTCATGTCATTCTTCCACCCATTTCAGAAGGTTGTCATTGATGAGTCCTTGGTTCTGTTCAGAGGACGTCTTCGGTTTGTTCAGTACATTCCAAGCAAACGCCATCGCTTTGGAATTAAGTTCTTTGTACTGTGCGACTGTAGAGCCGGGTACATCCTTGACTTCGTCATATATTCAGCCAGCACTGTCGATCTCGATAAAACACACCCCCTTGGCTTCTCAGGCTGTGTAGTGAAAGTGCTCCTAGAAAAGTATTTTGGTGGGAATCATGTGCTGTATACAGACAACTACTATACAGCACCGAAACTTGCCAAATACCTTTCTGAGCACGGCATTGGCTCCTGCGGCACTGTCAAAAGTAATCGTGCCAACTTCCCCAAATTCCCAGAGGCAGGAAACTCGCAGCGAGGAGACGTGCACCTACGCAAGTCTGAGAAGATGCTGGCAATACGGTGGCATGACAAGAGAGTCGTGCACATGCTCACCACCGTACATAAGGGGGAGATGAGAGACAGTGGGAAGGTCGACCGTAGGACAGGCGAACCTGTGATGAAACCTGATGCTGTGTTGGACTATAATATAAACATGCGGCTGGTGGACAAGTCCGACATGATGATTGGTGAGATCGACTGCCTCAGGAAGAATACTAGGTGGTACAGGAAAGTTTTTCTGCATCTCATAGATATGACGATGCTGAACGCCTTCATCCTGTACAAGATGAAGGTAAAGCCACCCAAGTCCTTCTCCCTGAGGTTGTTCGCCAGGACTTGTGTCCAGCAGCTGCTGGAAAAATATGGTAAGGTGCAAGCAGCAACTCCAAAGCGCCATCCAGTTACACTTCCCGACCGACTTGAGCAGAGGGCGTATATGGAGCGGCACAGACTTGAGCTAATGCCTGCCACAGGGAAAAGGAAGGCTGCGATTCGCAGGTGTCAGGTATGTGCGCATACCACGCCGCACACCTGAGCATAAACGCACCTCTTGGCAGTGCGCTGAATGCCAGGTTCCCCTCTGTGTAACCTGCTTCTTCGATTATCACAGCCAGAAGCAGTTCTAACAGTGCAAGTGTGGAAGCAGAATTATTTGGAAATAATGTGTAAATAATGTGTAAATAATGTGTAAATAGCAGGTGAAAGCAATGGATGTTCAGTTCATATGATTGAACAGTGTACTATAGTTTCATCTTACTGAAAGTGACAGTGAATAACATATTGTAAGTAAAATAGAAGGATAAATATTGAAAATAGAATAGAAAATGTAAATAGTAATGTAAGTAATTAGTAATATAAGAATATGAGTACAAATAATTTATGTTATAACAGTGAGAGTGAATCCGTGGCTCTCTACGTATTTTACTGACTGAAAAATAGAATGACTTCAGTGACAATAAAATAATACGACTGAATGAAACTTATGGAGAAAGACTCCAGATATATATAAGTGTGATATAGTAATAGAAATATAAAGTGTGAGGGGTTTTATGAATAATAAATGACAGAGTGCCTAGAGCGAACTAGCGCAAGTGCGGCGATCAGACGCGCTCGTAATTTCCATTGCTTTCACACTGTTTTTTTTTTAGTATGGATCCCAAACTACTTGAAAATGGTAGAATAGTGTTTATAGTGTTTGTATCTGGCTGTGGTAATCATATAACGGGTTGTCGGGAAGTGTAAAGTGGAGACTTAGTTACCCTACTTCAGAGGTCTCCACAAGTCCTACGGAAACTGACGAAGGCTCAACAATCATTCCAGGAGAAAGCTGAAGGTATGTGCTATAAGCATATATAATTTTATTATTCTAGGACTAATAACTGATTTTTAGCAAATATTTTTTGAGAGTCTCTCGGAGCCCAAATAACCCCGCGGGACACGCAAGTAATTGGTAAACAAGCCCGCGGTGTAGGAGTTAAGGTTTTGTCCCTCTCACCAACCTCTCTCTCTTTTTATCCCCACTGCTTGCGGATCCGGAAGTAGTTGAGCTACGTTCCCTTTTGTGCTACATCCTACCCCTTCATTCTCATGCTGTCCCTAACTTCTCATCCCAGGAGATGTACCTCTGAGCTGCGTTGACGAGACGAGGGAGAGGAACATTGCAGACTCAGCCCCTTCGCATCATCCCTCGACTTATTTTCATCCCGGTTTGATGTTTTAAGACACTACCTGGGTCCAGTTATCCTTTACACTGCAGTATTCTTTCATTTTAGAACTTTTACAGCCTCTTCTCCTTGGGTCTCCTGTTTTCTTTTAATTAATCATAAGAAGCAAGATGGTTTCATTTTCGGCAACTAGCCCTATATCGTTGCTATATTCCCAGGATGTGTGTGTGTGTGTGTGTGTGTGTGTGTGTGTGTGTGTGTGTGTGTGTGTGTGTGTGTCACTGAGTTCTATTATATGGAGGGTCATTCTCATGGGAAGTGCCGCGTAGTTTGTGTGTCCTTTGCCAGAGCGGCGCTTGTGTCGTGGCAGCCATGTTGCACCCCGCCTGACGTCCGCGCTTTTTGAAATCAGCCGATGAGTCCGGAAAATATAATGCCATGGTCCACTATGCAGCTTGAGGATGCACAAATGGGCACAGGATTTAATCGAAGACAGACGACATGACATTCGACACGTATGAAATCTTGTTGCTACTTCTATAAGGTTACCGGATATGTTAAATGGCTGAGAAATATATTCTTTCTCAAGAAGCATTGGTATCAGCATCTAAAGGCTATAGTTATTTGAGCACCAGACAGTGGAGGCCTCCTCTATGTAAGTTGGAGTAGTTAAAATCTGTCATGAAACTGAAAAATGCTTTCAAATTTTGCATTGGGTTTTCAGATTTTGCCTGGGAGGAATATGACAGGCACGTTTAAAACTGTGATGTGGACAGAGTGGAATAGTGGTGAACATTTGCTTTCGCCTGTGCCTCACTTTCACCCATCCTAATATTAAAAGATTGAGTAACCATTAATCTCTGCCCCCTTGAGACTTTCTTTTGCAGTCCCACCCATTCCCTCCCATACTTCGTTTTCTGTAACTTTTTTTTTTTTTTTCCCCAACCATCTCGTTTCCCATCCAGTTACACCCAATGACTCCTGTACGATGCATATCCACATCACCCAAGTTTACTTCTAATTCTGCGCGTATCTGTTGTAAGTACACTTGTGCGTGAAAGAGTTGGACCTAACGAAGGGAAATTCCAACAGTAACTTATATCTAACAAAGGATATAAACAGAAGGTGAGAATACATGAAGAAGCTAGTAAACAAACCTGTAGAATACACGAATTGGGTTAGCTTATGCCATTTCTATTATCATCTTGAATCTACTAGTTACTAACACTGTATAAGCAGATGATTCAAAGTGTATGCATAAATAATATCGTTGGGATACTAAGCAGAGAAACGAAATGACCTTAAGCTACTTCCCACAATATCTTTAACTGATTACTAGCAGGATGGAAAGAGATGCTCAAAGCGTATACAAGGACAACATCGTTAGTGATGAGAGTATACACAAGAACTGGTCTGTATTTAAACTATTTCTAACAGTTATATGGTTCAGACAATTACAAGCAGGGTATAAATACATAACCAAATGCATGCAGAGACAATTTCGGTGGGGAAACGTTTCGTGCGTCATGGCAAATGTAAAGTCAATGTGCTCAGCATGCAACCGGGCTCAGAGACGGCAGATAGATGTAAAAGGCGGTAGACAGGCCAAGGCAAACTGAGGCAAGGCTGTATATACTGTAAGCCTCCATGATGACGTCAGAGGCACAAACTATGAAATGTGAAAGAGGAGTTTTGCAGTGACGAATTATCAAGAGCCGTAATAATCATGTCCCTGTGACTTACCTTGAAACCAACACGAAAGCGGTGAACACAAAGGCATGAGTGCGACACAGACATGCCTAACACAATTTCCTTTTAATCCTATAGCTTTATACTGGTTCTTAAAGCTGACCAGAGTAGTCAGAAAATGTGTCTAACTTCAACCATCACAGTGAAGGTCAAACATGAGAATACGGCAAGTTCTCTGTAGCCTTAAATAATGATGTTTGCGGTAGATAAAGGATATGTATTAGAGTCCATCATCGCGAAAAAAAAAAAATAATAATAATAAGGACAAAAGGAAAATCTCGAACGACTCAAGCTCGAATCTGTACACCAAAAATATTCTGGGTCACTGCCATGGGTTGATTAAGCTACTTTTGATGTAACATTGTGAAATGCATGAACATCAGTCTCTAAATAGCGATATTTAATCCCTTCACTATGGAAGGTTTCCTCTAAGCTGATAACACACACACACACACACACACACACACACACACACACACACACACACACACACACACACACACACACACACACACACACACACACACACACACACACACACACACACACACACACACACACACACACACACAACCGGCACTTGTGAGGAAAAGTTGTAGCACTGAAGAGATTAAAAGACATTGTCTCTTTCTCCTCTAAGATTACTAGAAGCGTTTGTCTTCAGCAAATATAAAGGGCAACGTCATAATTCTCACATAACTGTTAAGATATTTTCACAATCTTTTTGCTGTTTAGCGTTTCCCTCGATGAATGAAATCGTCTGACGTTTGCTCAAATGAAGCACCTATATTGTCCCAGTGCAGTGCAAGGTTTATGCAGCCAGTGTCAATTAACAGCATCGCAATAATCCTACGCTGGTTCGTTACATCTGAAATTCTCATCTCACTTCCGTCCCAGTCTCCCATCCTTTTCACCTTGATCGTCGGCGGTTCATCAGAGAGAGTGGTTCAGGCTAAGGTTCACAGTAAGAGTGGTGTATTTTTTATCTTATATGCTCCAGTGTTTCATTGTATATTCCAGTATGTCATCGTTTATCAAATTCATGCCGCACCTAACTTCCAGAATCTGCCTCGTCTCTCTGCATGGAGAGTGGCACAGTTCTTGCCCTATCTGCCTGCAGTGTTCCACCTTAAATTTTAATCTGCCTTGAACATATGTAAGTTCTAGCTTTTCTGCCTAAACTGTTCAGCCTCACAATCTAATTTCCAGTGAGTTCTCCTCTTTCTCCCTCTCCCGACTTCCAAAAATCTGTCTCGACTATTAGTATTGTGAGTGATGCAGTGTTTGTCTTATCTACCTAGAATTCTACCTCAAGTTCTCCCGTTTACTCCTTACCTAACTTCACTACTTCGGAAGATGCCTCTTTCACATAAAATTATCAGGATTCTGATTCACCTTCCTATAGCACTTGCCTTAATCCCCTCCTTTCCTTCCTGTTTGTGACACCCGCCGCCCTTATCTGTCTCACCTATCTGCTTGTAGCGCTTGACTTGCTTCCCTCCCGTGCTTAAAACTTCTCCCCCACCTACCTGCTTGAAACACCTGCCTCACCTACCACCCTCCCTCATCTACTTTAGAATACTCGTCTCACCGGCCTCTCTCTCATACCTGTTTGCAGCACCTCCTTCACTTACACAGAACACCTACCCTACCTTCTTACTACTTTAGTTTATTTTTTTACACATAACCTACACATCCCCTCCCTTCGCTTGCACATCTTCCTTTCCTGCATACGTGTATAATACCTCCTTCACTCTAGAATACCTCTTCACCTGTCTCCCTCCCTCACCTACCCCAAAACACCTCTGCTATCCATTTAGAACCCCTCCCTCACCTACTTCAGCGATAAAACTTACATGCATATCTTTCGAACCAATTCAGAAAATTCACATCACATAATTGCAACACTCTCCTCACTCACACACTTCTCTCACCTACCCAGAACGTCCTCCTCACCTGCCGAGAGTGCTCCAGATCCTGCTTGTTGCCGAGGAGCGTGATGGGTGGGCGTGGGAGGTGCGGCCTTAGCGTGAGGATAGCGTGAAGGAGATGGCAGGCAGCAAGAAAGGTGCCTCGCTCCGCCACGCTGTACACCACCAGGTACCCGTCACACTGGCAGATCTCCATGCGCGGCACCTCACAACCACTGTCCTGGGGACGTGGGGAGTCGTGAGTACAGATGGTGGTAGGTGTGGCAGTAGTAAGGTGGTGGTGGTGGTGGTGGTGGTAGTAGTAGTAGTAGTAGTAATGGTATTGTTGGTGGTGGTTGTTAGTAGCAGTTAGGTGTAGTAGTGGTTAGTAAGTAGTAGTATTAGCGGTTCGTAGGCAGTAGTAGTGATGGTAAGTAGGTAATAGTAAGCAGTGTGCAACCATAGGCTCATCTGAACGTGGACTTAGTGGGCTCCAGACTGAAATTAATCTTCTGCAGTCCACCATCCTAGTTTTGGGAAATTGGGAAGGAGATGAGGGCCGTTTGTATAGCCAGGCAACGGTCCACCCACTTTCATCAGTGCCACCACGTGAAGGCGTCACTCAACAGCATGTAATAATGGGTAATGGGTTATCACAATGCCTATGTGATGATAAGTAATGGGGAGTAAATAAGAAGTGATGATGAAAAGAAGGGGAACAATGATGAAAGGACAATGAGAAATCTGAGTAATGGGTGATGGTAATAATGGGTAACAGCGGTGAAGAACAGGTTACTGGGAATAATAAGGGATGGGTGATGGCGGGTAATGGGTAATGACAATAAGAGGTGATGGGTAATGGGATGTGATAAGGGATGGGTGATGGGGAAAATGGTAATAACAATGAGGAACAGGTAATGGGTATTTGATGAATACTGAGAGTTGGGTAATGAAGGGATAGTAGGGAATTTAAGTGAATAACAGGTGATGGATAATGAGGAGTAATAAGTAATGGGTGATAATGGTCAGTGATGAATAATGAGTAGAGGAAAGATTGAGTGAAAGTACTAGAGAGCACAATATAATGGGAAGGATGGAAAATAGAGGTAAATGAGCAACTGGCTGAGAAAATTCACATTCGGATAAGAGCTGAGAGAAATAAACTGTCAATTGACAATAAAAATAATAAGACTTTCCGGAAAATGCGATGGAAAACGGGGATAATAACTGAACAAACCCTGTACTAATAAACAAACGAGGACAAGTTGGAACAAATTTGTCCAAGAATCTGATCGTGGCGAAAATTAAACTCGGATTCTTACAACTGCGAAGTAGTCATAATTATTAATCAGTGTGCTATTGGCTCCCCCTTGTGATAGCTAGTGAAGTGCGACGAGTTCTTGGATCAGTGGTTCGAACAGCCAGAACTCGAATCACGCCTACCTGGGGTTCATCGTCAGCAGCTTGACTATTTAGAGATCGAAGCAGGATCGAAGATTTCATTGAGATAAATAATTTTGCATTGTCCTAAGCAAACACGCTGGGGCAAACACGGTAGCTGTTGCATTAATCGTGAGGTTGCCCAACCCTCTGAATATAACAGCATAAAGTTATCTACAGTAACTGCGCCTGTAGCAAGGAAAGGGGAAAAACTAACGTTGTTTTTTTGACCCAGAGAATGGAATATACGGACAGTACATTCTTCCTCTCGTAAAGAATTCAGTATGAGTGTAATCAAGAATCTGACGTGGGAGTTTTGGGACAGGAAATGAGAGCAGAAAATGAAAAACCCACATATTGCAGTCCATCCTAACAGACGTTTTGTTACCCTTGGATGATTTGTTGTTAAAAGAAAAAAAAAATCAGTAGGCAGCGAGTGTATGACAGTAAATGTTAAAAGTGCAGTTCAAAGGGTCACTAGATGAGAGCTGGCGTCTGTCTGTTTGGCCACTCCGAGAAACGAGGCCAATAAGTGTTATTTTTAGCGTGCTCAGTGTTCCATTAAGTGCTCCGAGAAGTGGCTATCAATGGGAAGGTTCGACAGAGGAGGGAGAAGCCTGGTGAGGAACTGTGAAGGTAATGTACAGGTGTATATTACGGCCGTATTGTTAGAAATGAGTGAGGGAGGGTGTAAGCAAGTAATTTATTTCCGAAGGTCCGTTACTTCTACTTTCGCTTTCAGTGCGGGGACTGAGTAGCCTAGCCCAGGGTCCCTAAGTTCTTGTTAAGGCAATAAAGGAGTGGATGATGATGATGAGAGAGAGAGAGAGAGAGAGAGAGAGAGAGAGAGAGAGAGAGAGAGAATGTTTAATCCGTTTGCATCCCTCATGACAGAATATATTAATCAGGTATGTTACCTCATCATCACAAAGGTCAGACACGTTCCCTCATCATCACAAAGGTCAGACACGTTCCCTCATCATTACAAAGGTCAGACATGTTCCTTCATCATTACATGCTTCATAAATTATTTTCATATGTTTGCCCACAACTCTTCACTTTCAGCATGAATTATATCCTAAAATCGTATTTTCATGGGTCCAGGCATCTTAAAGCCATATTCTTTATTTATTCTGCACTTCAGCATTTGCTATTGTTACACTATTATAAAATATTAAAAATGTCACTTAAGTAACGCAGAATAGAAGATTAACGAGCAGGTTCCAAAACTCGGCGAAGGGAGCCTTGGCCACGAGAGTATACAGACCTGAATCTATGCCTAGGGTGCACTGCAATCATGCAGTTAAAAAGAAACAAAAATCACATCTTAGTATATCCCGTAAGCATTGAGTCTGACAGACGTGATCCAGTTGAGTATTTTCTTATCTTGCTAATATTACTTAAGAATCTTTTTGCTGAGTGATAAGCAGTGGACAGCCACGATCGTATTTTCAGACTTGAATGGGTACAGGTCTATGCAGACTTTCATTTTTAGTGTATTAAACAGTTGAGAATAAGATATGTTTAACCCCTTCAGTACGATGACGTATTTTTCACTTATTCCATTATATATATATATATATATATATATATATATATATATATATATATATATATATATATATATATATATATATATATATATATATATATATATATAATTTGTTTTTCTTCATAACATCTCTAGAAGGGAATTCCCAAAAGGAAAATAAAATCATTTGGTTGCATAAAAAAATAAATTATCAAAATGACGTCTCAGTGTTCCATGCCACGTTTCACATTATGCTCTCATCATGGATTTCACATACTCGTATGATTCCTTAAAACCTGGGCTTAACTATGCCTTCACGATCTCAGGCAAATAGGTTTATCTTCAAGTCTGACTGAAAAGCTGATATACGTAGGTTCAATAATCTGAATCACGTTAGTGTTTCGTAATGCGTACAGTTGTGTGGGGCGAATGGTGAGACTGGTTAGGAGTCTATGTGAATGAGATGGCTAACCTCTTCAGTACGATGATGTCCTAGTAGTTTATTCTTGCCATCTCCAGACAATTTTATTCAGCTTAGGGTAAAATTTTTCAAGCAGGAGAGGTTCGAGATTGACTCATTTTATTTCTTCATTGCTATAAAATCGCAAGTATACAAAAAATATATGAGTAGACGTAATGATACTGAAGGAGTCAAGAGAAGATGGCCGTATTAAACAAAGTGCAGTGTCAGCAAGTGGAAGCACATGAGGGACGGTAATATGTGATGGGGAGGAGGGATAGTTGCTCATTAGAGATAGAATTGCTCAGAGATCCTATCCAGACCATCCCTTCACAGGGTGGGGAGTCAGAATGCGAAAATAGCAAGAACAATACTGTAAAAAAAAGGGGGGGGGGACGTTATCGTAAGAAAGGGGTTAATGGGAAATCGGATGATGATGATGATGATGATGATGATGACAGCATATTTACCCATTTCGTGGCAGCCTTACCGGACGTGTGGACATGTCGACTATTTCCAGATTGACCATTAAACCATCGACAATCAGCGTCTGGCAGTAGATGATGTCTGAGGGTGAAAAGAAAGTCAGTGTGATTGGCTAATAATAAATACCATTCTCATTTTCATTGCTTCATTATATTTGATTTTTTTAATACGTCAACTTGATTTTTATTACTATAGCATATCTACCTTTCTCGTACAATGATTATTTGGTGTAATGCATATGTGAAAATATGCTGAATTATTTCATAGGGTATTCTCTGGTTGTCTCATATTAGTTCTCATAACATTCCTTCTGACTGTTGCATTCTGTACTGTATACAAGAATCATATTGTCTGTTGTTTCATAGATATCTCATATTATCTGTCTCATTCCATGTGTGTGTATGTGTGTGTGTCCACTCAGCATTACGTTTGTCAAATCATGTTCCCAAGTTAATTTTTGCTCACACATATATAATTATCTATTCTGTTCATTCTCCATATAAATCAGTTCTATCCCAGTTCTTCGTTTACTCTCACTTTCCATTTCCTATTTTCATTGTTAATTCGTACTCATTTTCTTCGTTACTTCTTTACATGAGTTCATTCTTTTAACAAATATACATTTTCCTTTGCATTATTCATTTTCTCAGTTTTTTCAATTAGTATTATCCCCGCTAAATTTATTTCTTGATTTTTTTTAGTGTTTTTTTTTTTTTTTTCATATGCACACAGTTCGAAGCATAGTCTAATGTCGATTTCTCATCTATGCTCTCTCTCTCTCTCTCTCTCTCTCGATTGCCCTCGATATAATCTTTTACTATACAGTATTGTCAATTTCCGTAAGGGCCTTCACAAATGCTTATCCAGTTAGCTTATCCCTACCATCTTCTTCATTTCCTCCTGCCCTCAAAAGTCCCGACCTAAGTTATCCATATTAAATCATGTTCCAAATTTTCTTTAGTGCTTCCACGGGTAAGCTTTATCCCTTACATAAAATCATCTTTCCCTTTCATTTCCCGTGGCTCTGTACTTACGCAATATATATATATGGTCCGGCAAACGAGGATTATATGGGTCTCTCGCAACCAGTCTATTTCTACCTCGCTGCAGAAGGCTCGGCTTGAAAACTGGACCTGACCTTGGCTTAAAGTCTGATCCCTACTAAGTCGAAGCGGCCGATAGATCTACCGCAATGAGCAATACCCCTCAAGCCCCCCCCCCCCCACACCCGCAAGTTAAAATTAGCCTCTAAATTCTGCCGCAGGTATCGTGTAATAAACTGTTGCTGGGTGAAAGATATTTGCACACTGCTTGATGAGCGCAACATTTTTACCGGAGTATAGTCATTTGTCACATAAGGCTGCTTAGTATTCATATTCGCTAGTTTTACCACCTTTATTCTTTTGCTCAGGCTACCACCAGACGATTTTATTTAGGCCAAGAACAACCTTTAAGAGTAAGGTTATGGATGAAGGCATGAAGGCTACGTTTAAAAGTAAGGTTACGGATGAAGGCTACGTTTAAGAGTAAGGTTATGAATTAAGGGTACGTTTTACTCCCCCGATAGAAATCTTTCCCTCTTTGCTGAATAAAATTGTTCGATGGTAAAATGAATAAACTAAAAATGACGTCATGGTAATAAAGGTGATAACAGGCCGTAGTGAGCTCATGATATAGTGAAAGGAGAACTAGATTTTTCCTGCAGGCAAGTGTAGGTATTTGTTCTCTGTGTTATACGGTACTTGAATTTATATTTTGGTCTAAAATGTTCATCTCATCGTCTTGAGTGCTGATTTGTAACAAGAAAGTAATTTTTCAGTGTGGTGCTCGTCACGAAGAGGTGCTATGGATTCAAGGTAGGGCCGCTGTACTTCGTGAAATACCCTGCTAAAGGGCGCAAATATGGACCAAATCAAGGTGAAAGAAGAATAGCTTGGGATGAGAGGGAAAAGGCAGACATCTGGCGATAAAGGACCCGATGGCATAAGCTTAATCAAATCGCCCCACCGGAGACTCCAATCCAAGCTTCATTTACCCCCGTTAATCACATGGCTTTATTGCTTTATTCTTTCTACTTCTAGATGATTAGTTTTATACCAACGCCGGAGTGGGCATGATGTTTTACTCCTGTGTGTGTGTGTGTGTGTGTGTGTGTGTGTGTGTGTGTGTGTGTGTGTGTGTGTGTGTGAACATGGTAGCTCAAAAAGTGTTCATCTGATTTCAGTCATACTGGGAGGAAGGACTGAGGGGCAGAAGCTGAACAGACTAATTCCTTTTAAAAACAATAAGTCAAAGATAAACGTCCCAGGGCTAGGTCAGATTTTCAGCTTGCAAATCACCTTAGATAGTTTTTACCCGATGTAGAACAAACTTGGTGAAATCGTTCAGGTTAAGGTGAGAACCGTGTGAGTAAATTTTTAGAACAATTGCTTAAGATGAAGGTCACAAGACACGGTCAACATTCGACCCGTGTGTCAGTGTGTGAACAGAAGAAATAAAGCACTTTTGACCTCATTCGAATCAAACGTGGTGGAAGTGTTGGAGGTAAACCAAGGGTGTGACTTTTAGTTTTTTGAGAACACAATGTTAAAAGTCCAGGTCACATGACAGTATCAACTTTAGCATTTTTTACTCAATTTTGATCAAATTTTGGGGGAGGATTCAAGTATGGCGAGCAGGAAGATTTGAAATGATGAAAATAGTTAAATGTCTGTCAAAATGTCAAGGTTCAATGGTTCAATCAGCTTAAGCAGTCTGGGTCTAATTTCAGGCCAGCTTTGAGGGAGAGTTCTGGGTAAAGTGCGGATGAGCGGATTCGTCTAGAGCATCACCGAATATAGAAGTCTCGGGGAGTTATCGCGCTGGTATTGCACTCTCCTTCCTCTCCTCCCCCCCTTCTTCCTTCTTCTTCTCCTCCTCCTCCTCCTCCTCCTCTCCTCTTTCTTCTTCTTCTTCATCATCATCATCTTTTCCTCCTTCTCCGCCTTCCCTTCCTTCTTCTTCATCTTCTTCTGCATCAACGTAGGAGAGATCACTTTTGTTTGTTTGTATGTGTGTGTGTGTGTGTGTGTGTGTGTGTGTGTGTGTGTGTGTGTGTGTGTGTGTGTGTGTGTGTGTGTGTGTGTGTGTGTGTGTGTGTGTGTGTGTGTGTGTGTGTGTGTGTGTGTGTGTGTGTGTGTGTGTGTGTGTGTGTGTGTGTGTGTGTGTGTGTGTGTGTGTGTGTGTGTGTGTGTGTGTGTGTGTGTGTGTGTGTGTGTGTGTGTGTGTGTGTGTGTGTGTGTGTGTGTGTGTGTGTGTGTGTGTGTGTGTGTGTGTGTGTGTTTGAAATACAGTATTCACTGACTCAGAAGTGAGAAAAAGGAAAAAAAATACCCCATTTGGTATGGTGATGGCTTTTTTAACTAAATTCCTCTAACTCCGGACCACATTATTCAGTATACAAGAACCTCATTCACCGTAAATTAATTAATGAAGGTTAAATCTACCCCCTTTAATTGAAGAAACGCCTCTTTAACTAACGAAGGATCGTCTGGAGGTGGCAAGGATAAAATGGGAAAGACGACCTCAGGCTGAAGGTGTTAAAACTTCTATACGCCTTCTTTCTTAACAGGGTCCAGATTCTCTACCTTCTGCAGCTATTTCACGTAGCTCCTTATAAACTAAGATATTGCCACCGCTCCATACCGTTTCTGTAGCACCTGTTTGTGAGTAGCATTATATTCACGATGGAGAGATGACAGTTTGGGGCAGGTTAGTGTAGAGGGCTATTAGTGATGGTAGTAAAGCGTACCTATCGCCCTGTTGTATAATCCAGCCTCCAGTCCTATGGCTAATTTTGTCATTACCCTCAGACATGACGAGAGTGATGATGAGGACGTGGAGTAAAAAAGGAAAAATTGTTTGGATTGATAAAGGCAACTTGCCACTTCGATTAACGCCCCGGTACCAAAACCTTGAGCGGATGACCTTAGTAAAAGACATCTGCGTATATCTGTGTGTTTATACATTACAAAGAATACACTGCATCATCAAGAAAAAAAATGGCACTAACCACCTGAAGACTTTTCTTATTACGGTATAATATTCTCTACCCACTGATGATTTTATTCAAGTTATAAAAGGCTTCTTGTATGGAAGGAGTTTATAAATGGTATGCCTAACCCTTCCTGCTCCAAAAATACCCCTTTGCAAATTATAATTATCTGATAGTAGCGAGAATATAAAGAAAACATGCCGTCCTCGGGCTGAAGGGCTTAAATGCAGGTCACACGAGCCCAGGAAGTTGGCGCTCGTTTGGCCAAGCCTGAAAGCGCTGTGAAAAGGAAGTATTCGCCAATTTTGTTTTTCTATTTTTCCGCTATACTCCACGTGTATGCTGCTTTTTCCACCGGCCAGGTAGTAGAGTTTATATGCGAAAAATAAAAGACACACACACACACATACACACGTGGCAATCAGGAAAGGCCCTCAACATGCATGTAAACAAACACCACAAAACTTTGCTATTCTGGTGCGATTTCCCTCCTATCTATGTATTTCTCTTTCACCGTCATTGTTACCTGACTTCACAGTGCTCTGATTTGGTAAAGTGAAAGGACTACACACACAATAGACTTTTGTTTACTGTGAAAATGCAACAGTTCGGCTTGCATAAAACCTGAAGAGGATCGAGGCAAAATCGTTATCCTGCCACTGAGCACAGTTTTATTAAGTTAGTAGACTTTTATTTTCTCTGTCTTTTTATCGTTCTTTTTTTTTTTTTTTAATCAGACTAGATATCTAGGTTTTACCAGACCTACAGTACTATCCCTGAGGTTCATCGAGGGTAGCCGAGGAAATAACGTTTTCAGACCTTTTATTATTCTTTCTGTCTGCAAAATTTCAGTTCATACATCGCTCTTTCTGATGTGTCTTAAACTTCATGTAGTGTTTTTTGACAATTGTACAAGTACCTAATTAGCTTGATTATTTAACTGCTGAGAATTGCTAGATGATATATCCAAGCATATAACATCACTTAAGCTCAGATTTTATCATTGCTCGGAGTAACTTTTTATAATAGTTTATTTGTTTAACAACTATTCAAAATGATGATGATGATGATGACACTCCAGCACTCAAGGGATCGTTATTGCTAAGGACCAATCATGAATGTGTTGAATGTGAAAAGGAAACATAAAATAACAAGGAGTAGAAAAAAAAATTAGTAAAAAAGGAGTAGAAATGGCTATTGTTGACACAGCACTGTTGATACCACGACAGTATGGTTCAAATAATGGTACCTATGGGTAGATAAGAATTAGCTTTTGAAACGGTGACATTATTTCAATTTGTTGTTCATGTTTAGTGGTAGGTGGTGGCGACCATCATCCACTTACTTGAAGTAGTGCTGCCTACTTCTTCCATAGCCTTTGAGTCTTTTTCTGTGCCTGCCCTCCTCTCTTCCTATTTCTCCCATCTTTCCTGTCACTACTTATTGCTTTTCTTTCCATTACAGGTGGCTTTACATTGAGTGACAACCCAAATGGTTTCCTGTAAGCCAAGAAACCATTTACAACGCTGGGTGGTAACCATATAACCGAACCATACGTGCTCCCTACGTGTCAAGTGAGTTGGTGGAGGGTTAGTGCCCCTCCCTGTAAAACAAATAACTCAAGAGTCAAATGGCCACCCCGTACGGGATTGTGGCGTCTGGCAATAGATAGATAGATAGATAGTTATCAGGCGATTTTATTCAGCTGAGTAGCGTCCTGTGGTAAAACGGATCTTGAATTTCGCTCTCTGTTTTTGTTTTTTTCTTGGAAGGGACGGTTTTTGGGCTCCGGTGTTTGGTTCCTTCTTCCTCATATAAAAAATAGGTAAATAAAAAAGAAAGGAAATGAACAAAGAATGCACAGTAAGTCTAACTGACCCCTCCAGTACGTCGAGTCTACTTTAGAAGAAAAATATGCAAATGTAATAATCTCAGGATTGATTGGGTTTGGATTTTTTATTTATGTACCACACAGTACAAGCCTCAACACTGGGGAACACTGTCACTGAACGCTAAGCAGGAATGACTGTAATAAGACAACGTGATTCAGTGGCTCATATAATGGCGTAGGAAATTAACGTAATTTATTTCAACTAAAAACACATTATGTTGGTTAGGTGACAATAACAAAAGAGGAAAAGGAATAGTGAACAGTACAGCGAGGCAACATGGAGAGCATAAATAATTATCAATATGTAGGAAAGAAAATAGGACGGGAAATACAACTGCAATACAGCTTTTGTTGGGTTTACCCTCTGTAAATGAAAATAGAAAAGCTATTTTTTCGGGCTGACTATGCTATATAGCAAGAAATGTGCTCCGTGACAAACTGTGATATCTTGACTCAGTGTTTAGATTCTCTTCTCTCTTCGTTTCTTATTTTATTTACGTCAAAATTCTTATTATTTTAATAGTAGCAAGTTAATGAGTAGTTTTGTATTATCCATGTGCCAGTTTATCACTTTGCTCTACTATAATTATCTGCATGACTTTCAGCAACAACGTTTTGTACTGAATGGTAAATAAAAAAATCGAAATAAATGTAAATACACTCATCCAATCAGCATGAAACCTATGAAGCATTTTGTAAGTCTTATGTGCTGTGTTCTTGGTCTCCAGCAAATTTTGTTCATACTTAGGTGAGCATTATGTACAGCCTTCAGTAAATCCACGCAGCACTACACTGAGTACAATTGTCCCGTAACTGCGAGAGTCAGTTGATGATTACTTCTCTGAAGCAAAAGAATTAGCTTTTATATTCAGTATCTCTCTCAGAGACATCATTCCCAAGGGTGCTGGGCCACGTCTTGAAGTGTAACCATCATCATCATCATCATCATCATCCCTTTTCATTCTAATGCCTGGAATGGGATGAATGTAGAAATGGGAACATAAAACACATAGGAAAAGGAAGTGCAAACATAGCGTTTAGTGAAAAGGGCGCTATATCCCTTCATTCATCATTTAAGCTTTCCAAATTCTGCATGGAATATAGAGACGATACAACACTGAATAGAATTACCCATTTCAAATCAATACCTTTGCTGAGGAGAAAACAGGTTATCGTGAGCTAAAATAATATATGAAGCATTTTCATTATCGACAAAACTGTACTAGTAATGATTAATAAAACTTTTGCTGTAATGAAGTACTAACCGAAGTTCAAAGCAAAGAAAGTAACTCGCAACTGAAGGGTTTCCAAATTCATCACGAAAACGTAAATTTTTTGTTCATACCTGTAACTACCAGAAATTCTACTTAGCTTATGAAAAAATCTTATCTATTAACTGATCTCTTCCGTCCGATTCCACATTATAATATTTTCAGGGCAGTACCAGATGACTTTTTTCAGCTTAAGGGAGATACGACGTAGGGAAGGGGTTAAATAAAGATTATATACAACCCATCAGACTCGAAATGTCTCTCCTCAGCTAAAAAAAAGGAATCATCTTGAGACAGCAAAAATATTAACGAAAACCACGTCATGGGAGTGAAGGGTTAGTGACTGCTAGAATTACCTCCAAATCCGGGTCTACTGTGAACTGATTAACATCGTCTGGGTGTAGCAAGAATCACATTTAAAATACATCGCCATAATAAAGGAGTTTACATTTTCCCCACCATGACGTCCTTTTCATTTCATTCCTGCTTCTCTAGGTGGGTTTATTCAGCCTGTGAGAGAATACGAAGTTGCGTCCATGGTGCCACCTTTCCATGCCTTCCCTCGTGCCACACGGGCATCTGGTAGCACTCATGACTGGAATGTCACTCAGCCATACTGCAGAACTTCTGCCTATCAGAATTCTTTTATTCCCCGAACTGCATCTCTGGAACTCGCTTCCTCAGAGTTGTATCCCTCCAAACTTCAACCAACAGCTGTTCAAGTCTAACTGTTACAAATATTTTATGAACAGAGGACACCAGTAGTCTGGTGTATGGATTATTTTTTTTTTATTCATTTGTTTTTCCTTCCTCTGTTCTGTTATTTAAAAAAAATTCCTATCCGTGCCGGTTTGATTAAGCTTTCATGAACCCCTCTAGCACTTGAGGCCTATACCAAGCCGAATAAAAACTGCCTAGGGAAAGCAAGAATGAAATTAAAAAGTCTTCAGGCTGAATTAGATAACATGTTGCCCTCTTTCAATGGTCAGTGTCCTCTCTCCTTCAGGAAATGCCCCCACCTCTTGGTTTCAGGGATTCCACTCCGCTGTGTATGTATTCTATGTACTCTAGTGTAATGGCAACTTTTTTTCTTTTTCTTTTTTTAAGACTTCCTGATGTTTCTCTCCCCCTCTCTCTCTCTCTCTCTCTCTCTCCACTCAGATGAGTCACCTTGATCGCCTAGTAATGATAAGGTTGGCGGGAGGTTTCAGTTCCTTCTCCTCTTTTTCACTGTGAGTGTGTGTGTGTGTGTGTGTGTGTGTGTGTGTGTGTGTGTGTGTGTGTGTATGTGTGTGTGTGTGTGTGTGTGTGTGTGTGTGTGTGTGTGTGTGTGTGTGTGTTAGCGTGTGCGTGTGTGTGTGTGTGTGTGTGTGTGAGCGTGTGTGTGTGTGTGAAGTCGCTGAGTCATGATGGAGCATGTTGGATGGGTGGGTGAGATAGGCTAGAGGGTGGGGAGTGGACGGGATGGGTGGTGTGGGTTGGAGTGGGGGATATGTGCAAGGTGGGCTGGGTGGGTGGGTAGTTGGACAGGGTGGGTGGGTGGATGGGTTATGAATAAGTGGGTGGGTGGGTGACAGCTTGGGCAGGGTGAGAGTGTGAATGGAGTTGATAAGTGAGTGGGTGAGGGTGGGCAACATGTGCGGATGGATGGGAGGGTAGGGTGGGGGAATGGGTGGGTGGGAGGCGTGGGTTAGCAAGGTGAGTTTTGGGGCAGCGTGATTTGGTGTGTGGGTGGGTCGGATAGATGGGTGGAATGGACAGGCAGGGTGGGTGGGTGAGCAGGGTGCAGTGAGAATAAGATGTATGGGGGTAGGAAGTTTCAGAAGGGAAAATAAGGTCCCTGGGGGGGGGGAGGGTAATAAGTCCACAGAGAAAATAACTCTGTGGGAGGTATACACCCAAGACGAATATACATCCATGGGGAAAACAGATCCATGAGGAGAATGTCCATAGGGAAAATAGGCCCTAGAGGAAAATACGTCTATATAAGAACAATCCATAGAAGAAGATGGATACGGGAAAATGTAGATCCGTGAGAGACTACAGGTTCATGGGAAAAAAACAAAATAAGTTAAAGGTGGAAGATGGTCCCACGGGAAAATTGGGCCATGAAAAATTAAGACCATTAGGAAAATAAGTTCAAGAGGAAGGAAAGATGCCCAAGGGGGAAAATTTGTCAGTGTGGGAGCAGGGCTGTGGGGGAAAATAAGTATGGGGGAAGGACTTCATGCCAGCCTTAAATAATGCTGTTTTCTTTACCTGTATTTGTTTGAGGCTAGTTTCCCTTCACTCACCCACTCTGCACTTACTCATTCCCTTACCCATCCATTTTGAGCCTATTCCTTGTTTCACCCCCCTCATCCTACACACACACACACACACACACACACACACACACACACCTTCTTATCGTTCTTACCATCCACTCATTTTACATATTAGCCTACCCCCTACTCACTTCATTTCTACACCTTTTCCATTCATCCGCATTTGTGTTCGCCTCCTGTTTCCTCTCCATCCCATTCTTATATATTTCTTCTTCACGTCTATTACCCTTTTCCTTCTTGATTATCTCATGATCCTCCTGACTCTCTTGTTCCTCTTCGCTTCCTTTTCTCCCTCTGGTCTTTTACTTTTTTCCTTCATCTTCATTTTCGTCCTGCCTCTCTTCTTCCACCTTTAACCATCACCTCTACCCTCGTCTCTCTTTCCCCCTCTCTCCTTGTCTTTTTCTTCTTCCTCTCTACCTTCCTCTCCTCTCACTTTACCCTTCCCTTCCTCTTCATCCCACTCCTCCTCTTAAAGTCATGGGGCATATGGGAGGAGGGTACGACGGTAGAAACAGAACACAGTTGAAGTAGACAGTGGTATGGTGTTGGTTTGGTTCCCCCTTCTCCTCCATCTCCTCCTCCTCCTCCTCCTCCTCCTCCTCCTCCCCCCTCTGCATCCCCTCCCCTCCTCCCTCTCGGTGTCCCCTCTTCCTCCCCTCCTGGTGCGACACGTGTTTCTCCTTACCGCCACCCGACTGTCATCTTCACCCTGAATTATTTCTTGGGGGAGAGTGAGAATATGGAACGATATTAAGCAATTGCGATGATGAAAGGAATCGTCAGAGAGGCGGGCAGAGAGTACATAAGAGAATAGGGAAGGAGGAAGTAAGAGGAAGGGAAAGAGGAACAGGAGTGCAAGAAGGAAATGAGGAGAAGGAAGGAAGGAGAGGAATGAGGAGAAAGAGAGGAGAAGGAGGAAAAAGATGAGGAGGCAAAGAATGAGGAACAGGATTTGAAAGAAGAGGAGAAATAGAAAAAGGGGGAAGAAGATTCGAAAAGGAAATCAAGGAGAAAAAGGAGGAACAGAGAATTAGGGAAGGGAAGCAGGAAGAGGAAGCAAGTAATCCCAGTGCAAACCAGCCGCTTTTCGCCTCAGTAACAGCTCCACGCCATTACCTACTGCCAAGTGAATTTGTTTTGGGGATTGGCGAGAAACTCTGGAAACACAGCATACAGGAATAATACTGGGTGTGTTTCCATTTTGCAGTAGTACTATACTTGTTTCCATTTTGCTAAACTGTACCTGTCTCCATATTTCTGTAACACTGTATCTCTTCATAATTTTGGCTAGCCCCATGCTGCCCTTATTGTTAGTCGCGTTATCTTTCTTTCTTGTATTCTTTCTTTCTTCTTGTTTAAATGGGGCAGGCACATCTACCCTTCAGAATTAACCGATTCCAACCAAACTTCGACACAATGATCAGCCTATGACTCAGTTGTGTCCGCAAGGTTATGGTTACTAGGAAATTAATCGTTGTCTGTCAGCGGCCGAAAACCCGTTCTTTTCGTACTTTTCACGTTTTGAGCTGTAGAAGCATTACTAATGGGCGTAGAAAGCTCTGACTCCTTTAGCCGTAACCTTGAGGTTGTTCCCTATCGGAAGTGTGCCATCCATTTTTAACTTCTCTTTTCTAGTTTTCGAGTAGAAACCCTGCCAAGATTGGCCTCAGTGTCCCTAGCAACCAGTACTAGTTTTCAAAAATGCACCCCTAGTTCCCCAGCGGCTCGATGGAATTCAGTGACACTTTGCATGCTTATAGACTCTGACTAGTACTACAACTTTCATCTGTGTGCTACATTGGCCAGGTCATGGGTCAAAGGTCATCAAATGATAATACGGTGAAAATAGCTAAAATCACGACTATGCTCACGCGAAATGCTAAGGCTCCGAATATTATTAAGCCAGGGCCATGATTCTTCAGTGGAATTTTTCACTGGAGTACCTTTATATAGAAATGATTTTTAGTGTCGAAACTCACTTCCAGTCGCTGACAAAGCTTGGTCCGCTTAGAGCTGGCCATCGTCGCCTACCAGCTTGTTTCTGTTATACTGAACCTGTTTCCACTTTGCTGTAGTACTCTATCTGTTCATATTTTTCTATAATACAGAATCTGTTTGTATTTTGCTCCAGTGGGAGACGGTGCTGGAGAGGAATGCCTTCATGTGGTGGGACCGACACAACCATGCGGCTCTATTGCTTGGTTATGCAAGTATCCCTCAACTCCCTCCATATCCTCCGAAAAGAAGAGGGTGGACTGCAGAACAACTATAACCTACAGTCCACCAGTTTCACATTTCATTTGAGTCAGGGACTACCACTACTGTTACTGCCAATACTACTACTACTATTACTGCTACTACTACTACTACTACAACTACTACTACTACTACTACTACAACTACTACTACTACTACTACTACAACTACTACTACTACAACTACTACTACTACAACTACTGCTACTAGCACTACTACTACCACCACCACTACTACTACTACTACTACTACTACTGCTACTACTACCACTACTACTATTACTACTACTACTAATGCTACTACTACTACTACTACTATTACTATTAGAGGCCATTATATTCAGGACTCCCGTACAAAGCCGTCACCTCCACACGTGAGTAGCGCACGTGTCCAAGTAATAAGAGTAACGGGGCGTAAGTGAGGGACGCCACAAGCCATTAATTATTTGAATCCGATGACGTGTTTTCTGCTTTATTTTTGCTTTCCCCAGATGGTTTTATTTAGCTTTGGAGGGGTTTCCCGAACTGGATAGGTAAGATTCGGGCTTCACTACAAGAGGTCTTCCTAAAATTGAATGAAATCGTCTAGAAATTCCAAGAGTATGATGAAAAATGCATCACAGAACTGAGGGGTCGGGTCCATTGCTCCCGCAGGTGTCTTTTGCGTTTCATTCGTGGCATCTCTTGACTGTTTTATGTAGCTTAGGAGAACACTTTTCATCTTGAGGTATTGGATAAGCTCTTGATATACCCCTTCAGTACGAGACCCTTCAAAACGAGGACGTCTTTTGCGGCTTACTCTTGCTGCTACCATGACAGTTATTAAGAACTCCACATTCTGTGTTCTTATTGATATTGTAGACAATTTTCTTCTTTTTTGGCGGGGAGGGGGGAGGGCGGGGGGAGCTAGGAGGCTGGCATTCCACGACCGTTCGAGATAAAAGACTAGAATTTTTCAGGAGTGGTGTATCTGGGCTGCAGGCTTCGTGTGGCACCAAAAGTTTTTTTTCCTAGCACTAGCGCCGTCTATGTTATTTTTTTCAATTTTTGCTCTCCCGCGCAGCAAAAACTACGGAATCTATTGCCTAGCAAGTGTTCCATTGTGTAGTCGTCAACATATACTAGTGCACCTGGGTATTGATACTGAGATCCATCTATCACTTTTTGAGATACTGAGGAAAATCAAAATGGCCGCCTCATGCCTGAAAGTGCTAAATCGGAAAGTTTTTGGCCGATTCTAAGTCGGTGAAAATTTAGTGGGTCATGAGTGAACATGATTTGCATAGTATGAATGACCATGACCTTGATCTTAAGGAGATAAAAAAAAAAATGAGTCATATCAAAAGTCTCTTATTAGGTCGACAATGATCAAAGTATTTTCAGAATCCTAAGTGTCACTTTTTAAGATTTCTTAACAGCAGTTGTGAGAAATCAATATTTTTTGGCGTTTTGTGACGACTTTTGGACCTAACGTCAAAATACGATGTTTATTTCAAAGACTGTACACCATATATTCACACTGCAATTACAATATCAGCGCATATGTGCGGTTTATTATTTTTCATCCCTACTTATATATTCAGGCCCTTAGTTTTACGAGAAACCCTTCTGCATACGAGAGATGCTTATTGTTGACGGGCTAGAGATAATACACCATTACTCGGTATTGCCAAACACGTCCGCAAATCAAACTTTTGTTTGTTTTGGGGGAGGCGGTGGCTCAATCGGTAGAGAGGTGGCCTGTAGTCCTAACGGACCCAGGTTCGAATCCCGGCTGGGGCAGGGAACAGTTTAAGGATTTGAATTTCATTCAATCAGTCTTTACTGATCTACCAGAAGACCCGCCGACATGTCGTAAAAATACCCCCGCTAATACCAATACACCAGTCCTGTATGAGACAGCCCTAGCATGCATTCAATATGGACGGTGGGTGTTAGTGCCGAAGTGGTGACATGTAGAGGTGTATGGTATGTAGGAGGACTGCTGGGCCTTGATAGCAGGCTGTGAAGCCTATGCCCAGAGTCAGACACATAAAAAAAAAAAAAAAAAAAAAATGTGATATACAATTGTGTTTTCTTTCTTTTTTGTCATTCTAATCTCGACTGTGGTATTATTATCTGGAATGTGGAGTTCTTTGAATATTGCTTCAGCAGTTTCAGAATTTTAGTTAAGATTTTTTGTTACAGGAAAAGTTATAGCCTGCATGGGCCCTTAATGACTCCGAAGTCCTTTGGCATGTGAATATACTCTTTTGGTGAGAGCAAAAATGAAATACAGAGTACGCCTCCAGGCTGAAGGTGTTAAGTTGATTGAATCTGGTAGCAGCAAGAATACAGTATCAAAGACGGTGCCCGGATTCAGTGGGTTTCACCAACACCATGGTACCAGAGGAATTCCAGACCACCGAGGATGGATATAGTCTGAATAAAGTTGCTATCTCCTGTTGAACTCCTAGACCGCGGAATTAGAAGAAGACTTTAATGGCACGTATAAACTGTTTCGGAAGTAGAAGTAAAACAGGAGCATACTACTTTCTACAAAAGCTGAAATTAAAACATTAGAACAAGACTATCATAATATGACTAGTGTCTATTGTGAAGAATCTCATTTAGTTCGCTTTTCGACATTCTGCCTACTATCGTAACATAACAATATTCTGTATGAATCCTGCGACGGGCCCGAGTTGTTAAATACCCAACAATTCACACTGCGATAATGATCATTGCAACAAAATGCTACACTGCAATTACGGTATCAGAGCATATGTGCGGTTTATTATTTTTCATCCCGAATTATATATTCAGGCCCTTAGTTTTACGAGAAACCCTTCTGCATACGAGAGATGCTTATTGTTGACGGGCTAGAGATAATACACCATTACTCTGTATTGCCAAACACGTCCGCAAATCAAACTTTTGTATTCGATTTCACAAATTCTGGCGGAAGACAACACATAGGGACTGTCTTGCAGCTGTTGCACATAGGTTTGGCAAAAGCTTATTTTTGCGAAATACTTAGGCAGCAGGCCATATGAATCACAAGGTACAGTTCAGACACAGTGCTGTGGATAGTGATGAAACTCAAAAACAAAAGAAAAGAAGAGCAAATGTATACGGAGATAATACTGTAATTAAAAAAAAAAAAAACAGAGGATAGGTATATACACAAGAAACTAGAAACTGCATATGAGGAAGAGGAGGATAGTAAGGAGGAAAGAATGAGGAGTATGCTAGAAATAGAGGAGTATGTAAAGGCAGGAGGGAAGCAAGGGGAGTGTTGGGGTTGATTCATACGGTAGCTGGTAAGTCAGTTTAACGACACACACAACAGAGGCAACTAAAGCAGCAGATCAAGCCATAAAGTCGATGATTGAGGTAACAAGTTTCCGTTCGTTTGATAATCTTAAGTAACTGAAATACGACAGCGAGACATCATGTGGTGGTAGGCGTAGTGAATAGCTCTACTGCTTGGTTGTACTCCCCATCTATCCCTTCGAAAAGAGGATAGTAGATCGCAGGAATAGGGCGACATCAGCCTGCAGCCCATTTGGTTCATAGTCAGATGAGTCTGGGGTCATAATAACAAGTAACTGCAGTGGCATGAGGACGAGTCTATCTTGGTAAATACACACACACACACACACACACACACACACACACACACACACACACACACACACACACACACACACACACACACACACACACACACACACACACACACACACACACACACACACACACACACACACACACACACACACACACACACACACACACACACACACACACACACACACACACACACACACACACACACACACACACACACACACACACACACACACACACACACACACACACACACACACACACACACACACACACACACACACACACACACACACACACACACACACACACACACACACACACACACACACACACACACACACACACACACACACACACACACACACACACACACACACACACACACACACACACACACACACACACACACACACACACACACACACACACACACACACACACACACACACACACACACACACACACACACACACACACACACACACACACACACACACACACACACACACACACACACACACACACACACACACACACAAGCAATTTAATGATACCAGGCCAATAGATTATACTTAGGCTATACATACATGAATACGTACGTTAATTCACACACACACACACACACACACACACACACACACACACACACACACACACACACACACACACACACACACACACATACATACATACATGCATGCATGCACAAGCAGTTGCGTGATGTCCGTCAGACAGATTCCTCTCTCTCTCTCTCTCTGCTGTCTGTGTGTCTGTCTGTCTTTCTGTCTCTGTCTGTCTGTCTGTCTGTCTGTCTGTCTCTCTCTCTCTGTCTGTCTGTCTGTCTGTCTGTCTGTCTGTCTGTCTGTCTCTCTCTCTCTCTCTCTCTCAAGCAACTCAAATGATACCAGGCAAACAGATCAGGCCTTTGATGAGTGATGAGAGGACGAGAGCGAGCCAGGGTGATGATAGGGATGTGCAGGGATGATGATAGGGAGGTGCTAGGGTGTGGAAAGGGGGTGCTGGTGAGATGAGAGGGTGACGGGAGGGGACCTTGTGTGGGGCTCACCAATCACTCTCACTTCCAGCAACGAGCAAGACTAGGTTATCAGTTGCGCTGCTGCTCCGATCACGTGGTATGGTCTTGATAATTTTGTGATAGTCGCTCTCTCTCTCTCTCTCTCTCTCTCTCTCTCTCTCTCTCTCTCTCTATCAGACACGTGGATGGATTCAATATAGTAAATTGTGAAATAACAGTGTTGGTGTTGTCGCAGTCTTCCCCTTTGGTTTATCTTTGGAATGAATCACTTTATCAGCTCGAGGTCTCTGTGTAGTTCTGTGTATATCTATTTATATATTAAATGCTTAGTAGTAGTAGTAGGAGGAGGAGGAGGAGGAGGAGGAGGAAGTGTTTGATTTCTTGTTTCGCTTTATTTGGACTACTTTCTATTGAATGTTTTTATTTTTAACTTTTTAATAGCGATGTTAATCCTGTCGTTGGCCTCCCTTTCATCTCCTATATCTTTAAAACACATGGACCAGTCGGAGGTTACTGTTTGCAAATGGACTACTTGCATTAAAATTGTCTATGTATAATTCCAGATGCACTCTATTTTCATGTGTTGAATCCTTAATGACAGATATTAGTGGGATGACATAATGATCTTATATTATTTATGATATTCCTTTGGCACCCTTCGTTTTTAGCAGTTTAAAATTTAAGATATTTCGCTAAGAACTCTGGGTAAATTTGAAAGTTACAATAGACAAAAACGGATGGGTTCCATAATACTGTTGTTCAGATGATCGTAAAATTATTGCTGGAGTCGTTGCCGCATTTTTTTTTTCTGACAATTAATGACTGTTTCCAGTTCGAGGTTACTGGACTAAATGAACTATTTCTATAATAACTGAATTCAAGCAATGACATTGTAACAGCGGTCTTTTTTTTTTTAATACGTAGGAGATAGGTTAAAAATTAGACGGGTTGTATAATATTCGTACAGTAGTCGTTTACTCCTTGCCCTGGTCTTCCTTTTTATTAATCTGTTATCGTGTCACTTCGCCTAGTGTGTTTTATCCAACTAGCGTCAGACAATTGTATTTACGTTAGAGAGAAACACAAAGACCTAAATGTTAATACTGTCTCCCTTAACTCCCTTGTGGTCACGACAGCTGTAGTGTTTTATCCCAGTTTTAAGTACATCAGCCTGAGAGTGCTAATACTTTCTCACACAGCTTTCTTATGGTGGCGACAACTCATTTCTTTTTTCTAACGCCAGATGACTCTATAGAAAGAGAGCTATCCAAGAGGCCGAGAGGGGTAAGTGTTACACCTTTTGGATAACGAGACAGGAAACGAAGACCAAGTTGACGTTACTACTGTGAACGTGGTTGGGCTGTAGAATAAAAACAAATAAATAACTAAACGCCCAAGAGTAGCAAGATTCGTGCTGAAATTTTGCCTTTAGTCCTGTACTGTGGAGGGCTGACTTAGAACCTTGTCCAGGTGAGTTTGATTATTACTCTAGTACCCCCATTTCAGGGACAATATTAGTTTTTATACCCTCGAGGATATGCAAGTAAACAAACTTCATTTCCAGGTTACTCCTAAAACTGCCTGAATTAGGAGTGAATCAATGTTTGGGTTCACTTCAGGAGGTAGTTTGTCAATAGGTCCCATGTAACCATACTCTAATATTTCATTCCCAGCATCCTACCAGTTTTATTCACATATGGAAGATAAGTTTAGAAAAATAAAGATATATGACAATCTCACAGTACTAGTAATCGTATAACTGTTACTGTAGTCTTCCCATATATTGATTTTACCGTAAGGAAGGACCGCCTGGCAACAAGTGCAAATTATAGATCACCTCTGCATCAAAAGACTGCCAATGAATGAGTGGACAGGCGTCAAATTAGCTTAGTTTCGCCTCTCTCTCTCTCTCTCTCTCTCTCTCTCTCTCTCTCTCTCTCTCTTTGTGTGTGTGTGTGTGTGTGTGTGTGTGTGTGTGTGTGTGTGTGTGTGTGTGTGTGTGTGTGTGTGTGTGTGTGTGTGTCATTCTTACTGAACGTGGTAATTCCTGTATCTGTACAGAGAGAGAGAGAGAGAGAGAGAGAGAGAGAGAGAGAGAGAGAGAGAGAGAGAGAGAGAGAGAGAGAGAGAGAGACTGACTCACTCTGACTCTCGGAACAGATCATGAGGCCCATCAGTTCACCGACGCACAAATACCAACACACACACACACACACACACACACACACACACACACGGTAATCAGGTGTGCGAGAATTCAAACACATACGTACAGATTACACATATTATTGCTTTCATGTTTCAGTTGCGTCCCTGTCATCACCAACCTTTCTCTAAAATGTCACTGCATGTAACAAGAGTATTATTCTCCTCTACGTTTACTAATGCTAACAAGTATTATTCCTGTGACAACACTAACATGATTAATCCAGGACGAAATATGTGTAAATTCTTGCTTTCACCACCTTTCGGTTTTGTTGTGCATGCGAACCAGTTTTGCAGATATTTTTTAGTCCTTTTCGATGGGGGACGCATAATCTTCTTTCTCATCTTTTTAAAATCCTTGTAATCTCTAGACGATCTTTATATTCTTTTTCTTCGCCTCCTTTATTTTATTTATTTATTTATTTTTTTGCAGCTTAGATTTCTCAAATTGGGTGATGAATTGAGCCTTTATTTGTTGTCTTAGCTGATTTTTTTTTTTTTTTTTTACCAACAGGACGGGACAACAAAACAGCGCCATCGTATTCTTCTATTTAATATCCGTGCTTTAACCAGGCAATATTAATCATTTTAGGAAAGACTAATGTAGTGAAAGCATTAGATATGACCTTCACTAAACTTTACTGTATTCGTAACTTTGCTTAAAACTGCTGTCTCTGTCATAAATGATAAGCTAGACAACTAAACTGACAATTGATCATGGTGCTAGTCACGAAGAAGTGCTCTGAGATGGATGTACGGCCGCTGTACTGTCTTGACACTAAACTGCTGGAAATAGGTTACAAAAGGACGAAAATTTGGACCAAGATGAAAAAGAGTGTAACCTTTCTATACGGCAGCCCGAATTATGAATGCATGGTTTGATGGAGGGAAGAATAAAATATAAAAGCCATCAGTGGAGTGCAGACACTAATCTCTTCTGCCCGAGATGCCATTTACATTTTTTTATTGTTACTATACTCTCATTACCTTAACCTGGCCCAAATTTTCATTCCTAGGCATCATATTCCAGCGTTAATCTGTTTTTACGCTTTAGCATTCATTATGGAGAGATGGCATTTAAAGCTCAGTTAGAGCAAAATGAGCAACAAAGACGATTGTATTCAGATCAGAACACCCAGGTAAAACGATTAATAAAGGCGATCTAACCCCTAAACCAAAATGTTTTCTCTAAGCTGAGTGCAATCGCTCGTTGGTAGCAAAAATACTGTAAATGATGTCAAAGTAGTGAAGGGATTATACTATCATATTTGATGTTCAAGGTTCCATTACGTACTGTTGCGGAAACGAATATCATCCCACATCTTTACGGTAAAAAGCAAAACCGTGAACAATGACTTTCGACACGCAGTGCTGTGACGTTCGGAGCCCAACAAACTTTCAAGAATGTTTTGTAAGCGTTTTATAATCTCTAGAATAAAAACTAGAGCGATATTCCTCACTGCAAGTCTACATGTTGCAGGTGCGGTAGGAAGAAATGATTCAAAATGTCTTCATATATGCACGAACATTTACCGCTAGTCGTAAAATCATTCATTCGTCATTTAACTTTTGCTCATTTCCATGGCGCCTTTCAGATTAATTCAATATGGACCTGAGTTTCATTCATACGTCTTTCAGTTTCACCTCGACGCGAGCTTTGCCTTTCATTCATGCCTGAATTTAATTACTGTGGAAAACACCGGACGTTACGTGAGATTGGATGTGCTGTGTGAGTTTAACGCTTACCTATGACCTTTTCCCCCTCCCCTTCACAGAATCTCCCCTTCCTTCATCCCCTCTCGCCCCCTCCTGTAACAAAATCCCCTCTTCCTTCATCCTCTCCCACCCCCTCCCCTGACTGTTCTCCCCTCTCTTAACCCCTCCCGATCCATCCATTCACTGATTCTCCCCTCCTTTCCACCCTGCACGCCCCCTCCCATTACTGAGTCCTCACTCCCCCTCTCGCCCCTCCCCTCCCTCATTTCCCTTCCCCTACTCAATGTTTTCCCCACCCCTTACTTACTAAACTTAACCCCTACACTCGCCCTCTCCCCTCCCCTCCCTTACAGAATTTTCCTCCCTCGTCGTCTCTCTCTCTCTCTTCCTAATTCCTCTTTTCTTCACTATAATAACTGCCTTCTTTGTTTCTCCACTTAATTCTCATTCTTTTTCTCTTATCTGCCGTTCTCAATCTTTGTTTTCTCATTCCTTTACTCTCTCCTTCCCGCTGGCTCTCTTTCTTGTTCCAGTTTTCTCTTTACCTATAATCATTACAAGCTTTATCTCCAAAATTTAATCGTGTTCTGTTCCTGCCTTGTTCTTTCTGCCCTTCTTCTCTCTATCTGTCTGTCTGTCTGTCTGTCTGTCTCTCTCTCTAATTTTCTCCCTTTCTTTCTCTTTCTTCTTTATTCAGGTTCCTCCATCTTCCTTAATTACCCGTCCCCACCCTGGGAGGGCTCTGGGAAGGGTATTGTTTTCACTCGTTTGGTGTGTCTGTTGTTTGTCTCTCTTTCTGTCTGTCTGTTAATAACTTTACGCGATAACTACTGGTTCGATTTTGACTAAAGCTGCAGGGATGATGGGTTCTGTCCTGATCACCTAGATAAGTTTGGGGCCAATTTGGGCCAAGGCCCAGGTTGTAGGTCCAAAAAACGTAAAAAAAAAAAAAAAAAAAATACGGCTAAAAAATCGTTTTTTCGTCCTAGCTCTCTTCAAACTCGTCATATCGACATGAAAGCAAAACATGAAGATGCATCTTTCAAATCTGCATCCTATTACATGCCTCATTACATCAGGGGGGTATCCCCCTGTTTAGCGGTAGGGGGGTCAGTGTCAGGTGGGTCGGGCCTAAAATTTCAAATTTGCATTAAATCGTCAATTTTCACCCGATTTACTCCAAATTTGATATGAGACATCTGTGACTAGGTATCCTGTTGTGTTTGTGTTTATACGTCAGCACTAAAATGACTGCCGAGGACGGGTTTGCTGTGCATTGGCACTGCTTCTTGTTTTCTTTACATTCATCTCGTCTCCCACTCGCAAGTTTCCCACTCACTTTTGCATTCTCTCCCTTTCAGTATTACTCTCCCTTTGTTCTCCTTCTCTATTGTTTCTCTTCCTCTCTTCCTTTCCCCAAATGTCGATACCTCTGTTCACTCTCCCTTCTCCCCTTTTTAATCTCTCATCCCTTTCCTTCCCCCACCTCTCCTCTCCTCCGTCTCCCTCTGTCCCTTATTTCCTTTCTCCTTTTTTGTCTCTTCTGCTTCACCGCTCTTTTACTTTCTCTTTCTCATTTTTCTCAATTTTTTTTTTCTCTTATTTCCCATCCTCCTCTCTCCCTCACTTCCATTTTCTTCTCATTTCTCTCTCTCTCTCTCTCTCTCTCTCTCTCTCTCTCTCTCTCTCTCACTTCCTCCTATAATCACCTCAGTCCTGAATCATCTATCATCTATACTCGTAATTGGTCCACTTGTATCAGCAAGTCAGTAATTACTCTCTCTCTCTCTCTCTCTCTCTCTCTCTTTCTCTCTCTTCTTTATGTTCTCTCCTCTCTTTTTGTCCATTATACATCAGTGTTTCTGTTATTGCTATTTTCATGTATTCCCTTCTTGCTCTAACACTGACGATAAAGATAATGATGATAGTGATGATGATATTGGAGAGGATAATACCGATAGTGATGATGCTGATTACCTGCATAATCATCATTATCACCATTACAAAATACAGTTTATATTGTGAAAGTAATATTTGCTTCATGTTGCGTTTCATAAAGTTTCGTTTTGTGTTCGAACCGTAACTTAATTCACTGAGTTATAATAGCGGCAGTAATTCTAGACAGAGCCGCACCTTTTTGTCAGTCGCCATCAGTCCACAGGCTCTGAAAGTCTATCTGTATATCTGTCTAACTATAGCTAGACTCCTTATCTCGTAAGAGGAGGCCACAAACAAATCGCCTCCATCCCACTCTGATTTCTGATCTTTCTTCAGTCCACATCCCCTTCTCTCATATCTCCATCCAATCCCATCATCTCATCCTTGGTCTCCACCCCCCCTTTCCCCCCTCCATTTCACTCACATACACACTTCTGCACAATCTCATTCTTCATCCTGTCCTCGTGGCCTGTTTCAAAGTGTAAGATTATGACGACAAAGTATTTCATTATACATTACCACATATCAGGAATTCAGCTATTTTACAAGACTGTTTTAGTGTGTCATTTGTGTTAGTCTCGTCCTGGTAACTCTCAGGCTCCTATGATTCACTCCTAGCTAAATGAAGTCACCTGGGGATAAGTGGAATTAAATAACAGACCTGTTCCAACTTTCAGAAGGATATGGTAACAACAGCAAACTCGCAGGCTCATGTACTCACTTCGGTAAACAAAATCGTCTTTCGTTAGGCTGAATAAAACTCTAAAGAAGTGGCGATAAATGATTAAAATGAATAGCTGTTTTTAGTGGAAACTTAAAATTTTGTATGGAACTATAAGAGGGAATGATCCACTCTCCCACACACTGAGGCTTCAACCTGGTAATGTGTTGTATTCAGTTTCTGTTGCTGCCTCCAGACGATTTTTTCAGCGTGGGGGACCTCTTGTAGTGATGGGACAAATACAGGTTTCATAAAAGTTTAATATAATCATTTGGAGATAGGAAAATAGAATGTATGTAATTGGACTGAATGGGTAACTGCTTATTTCGGTGGTTGTCTGGGAGCAGGGTATGAAATTAACTCTTCATAACAAGAGTATATTTTTACGTTAACAGCTTTATACGGAAGACAGCATTTATTCATTATTTTTCCTATTACCAGAGAGTTTGATTCTCTTTAGGAGTTATGTTTCTCACTGGCAGCGCTAGAGTTTAACTCTCATTAATTCCGTCACTACAAGTATGCTTTAGTAAGAGGAATAATAATCGTATGGTAGCGACAAGAATAAAATTAACTGCGTCATCGGAATGGAGGGTTGAAACATCGGAGTCATCAGAGAAAAAGATGACCGGGAGTGATAGTCTCAAAATATGGCGTGTGACATCCCTCGAGATGGAATACTATATCTTTCCCTCGAAATTTTCTTTACCACGGACGAAGCATGCACGGAAAAGTACGCTTCCCCCTCCCGCTATTTTTTTTCTTGATACTTGGTGGAATGACATTATCAGAGAGATAAATGTGAAGCATATTGATAAAAACGCAAAAGCAAAATATAGTGTAGATATTAAAGTTCGCTGGGAGGAGCGGATTCCGGGAGTTTGAATGACGTGTGAATAGTTTTATGGCCAGGCTCGCTATGTCCTTGAGAGAGCTCTTGTTTTTGCATTTGCTCTTTTTCTTTTTCTTTTTCTTTTTTTTTCCTCCTTTTTTTTAGATTCTCTCTCATCCCATCTTCGGAAGGGACAGATGTTGATGATGACGAATGAATGAACGAATATCTCATACTAGAGCTCTGTTCATTGTAAGGATAATGCAGTTTTGACTGGACATCAATTCTCTTCAGGGATCAAGTTGGCCCGGAACTGTTATAGCCTCACAGTAAAAATATCAGCGTGTGGATAATATATATTTCCTTTTTCAAGAGTATGTCACAAGGATAGAACATTTGGAGACAATGCATTTTATATTTACGTTTTGAATATACGATTTTGTTCAAACATATTATTGGTTATGTAAATATAGTATACTCTTGTAACAAACAATTGAGGCGAACAAGTTTTCCTCATTTTAAATTCACCATAAGTTGTCTTCATATTTTATTCATTTGTTATTTTCATTCCTCACCGTCAGATCAATTTTGCCATTCAGTCTTTCACAAGCAGCGTTTCAGGGTCGTTTTTCGTCTTTTTTCGTTTGCCTTTCTGCCATTATTCTTTGTTCTTCTCGTATTTTATATCTCTGTGGCATGCATGATATTTCCATCGCCCTTCTCATGCCATTATCTCATTAACCTTAATTCTTGCAGTTCAACCATTGATAAATATTTGCTCCTAGTCATTCATTTATCTCACCCCTTGGGCTTCCATTCATTCCTAAATTCCCTCATACATTTTTTTTTCATTTTTTGTGTTTTTTCATGTCAGCCAGACTTTTTAATAGAGTTTCTCATTCACTCACTCTTTTTCACATAATACATACACCCACCTGAGACACTCATACATATACACTATAATATACAGTACACACACACACACACACACACACACATTCTCTCTCTCTCTCTCTCTCTCTCTCTCTCTCTCTCTCTCTCTCTCTCAGGACTTACCTATTTGCGACCTGTACTCCCCAATGAAGCGCCGAGTAAGATAGCGCACAGTAATCGCTGCAATAAACGAGAGAGACAGCAATCAATCTCTTACGAAACAAATTACTGTTACATAATATCGACGTAATCAGGTCTTGACTCTCAAATCAGTCAGTGTAATTACAACGTTAACTAATTGGTATTGGGTGCAAATGACAGGTATTAAAACTGCTTGTGCCATCACCTGCTGTAATCACCCTGTGCCGCTCTGTGAATAATGATAATTAATTAGGTCTGTCTCGACATGGAATTTCATCTGTCATGTTATAATCCATAGCACCTGTGTGTCAGTGAATGATTTTGTAACCTAGTCTATCATAACTTGATCTTACGTAACCTATCCAAACGTAAGAAAATATTGCATAACTTAACCCACCCTATTATGAATTAACGTAACCTATCCTAACGTTAGCTAATATTCCTTAACTTAACCCATCCTATCATAAACTAACGTAACCTTTCCTAACCAAAGCTAATATTCTGTAACGAAACCCATCTTATCCTAAACAAAAGTAAATCCTACCCTAAGCTACCCCAAGCTAAACTAATCTAACCAAACCAAAGCTGATGTAACTTACAGTACTTCAAACCTAACCTAGCATAGCTAACTCAGTCTATTCTGTACTTACCTATACTAACTTATCATTACCAATTCTAGCCATGTTAAATCTAAGCATACGAGATCTAACGTTTTCTGTCCTTAATGAACTTAATTTAACCTATTCATTCTAAAAGAAACCAAATGTAGCTCATCGTACCCTAACATAACGTAGGATAACCTAATATAGCCACAGTAAATCTGACCTCATCAGTCCAAACTGAACTCATTTTAATCTACTGAAACCTCCCCAAACCTAACCTGACTCATCATAGTCTATGCTGTGTACACCAAAAACAAACTAGCCAAACTGAGCTTAGGTTAATCCACGTAAACCTAACATGACACACCCCAGCTGAAATAATCTAATCTAATCAAGTCTGACCTAACCTGACCCATCTTGATTGAATTTCGTCTCTTATATTCAAACCAGCCTAAGACTCAACCCATCATCTCCCAGGACATAAGTGAACGCCATTTCCGCAAACCACCAGGAAGCGCATACCAGACCTTAAACGAGTAAAACCTAACATTATTCATACTTAGCTCATTGTAACCTAACCCTTTCCCCTGACTTACCAAAACCTAGCCTCCAATTGCACTAGTAGACGTCTAATACACCTTAATCCCAGCTAACCCGACTAACTCACCTAACCTAACCTTACCTATTCTAAGCTAACCTAGCCTTACTGAACGTAATCTTTCCTAAACCTATCTAAGCTAACCTAACCTTACCAAACCTACTTTTAACCTAATCTAACCAAGGCCTCTCACCTGACTTCCCAACGCCATGCCCTCCAAGCACTAGGAGACGCACCACCTCTCCTGCTCCCTCCTCGCCCTCTCTCATCCTGCCAGCACACAGGGGGGCGCCGCTCCCTCCATCTCCTCCAGGCTCCTCCATCACTCTTTCCTTCACACGCTGCAAGTAGGAGAAAAGGTGGAAATGTGAGAAAAAGCTAGTGGGATTGGGCTGCGATAAAATAAAATAGAAATCCAATACGGACGTCTTTATTAATTCACTCTTACCCATTCAAGGTTATTTGATTTACTGAGATGATTAATGGAGAGAGTATGTAATCACTTCCCTACGAGGTATCTTTCAAAGATCTGAAAATAATTAAATAAGGCCTCACAAAAACACACACACACACACACACACACACACACACACACACACACACACACACACACACACACACACACACACACACACACACACACACACACACACATGGCCGTATTCTCATTAACCAGTAATCAATTCTAGCACGTTTTCCATTATTACGGCTTGATATTTCGCTGTGGGATATTTATTTCATACTGATATCAACATCCGAAGTTTTTTATAATATACACGATAATTATAACCATGCCATAAAGAGGTACAAATCGATAAGGATGAAGGCCTTGGAATCACCCTAAACTGACAAATGTACTGGTGATATACTCTTTTTTTTTCGAATTTTCGCCTAGATTTCATCCTTTTACAGCTAATTTCGCGTAGCTCCTGGAGGAAAATGACAGCTCTGAGGCCCTATTTGCTTTCCAGATCAGTTTTTCGTGACTAACATCATTTTGTAGTTCATAATATTTACAGCACGACATTCAAGATAGGGAGATGACAATATAAGGCCAGCCTGAAGTTAAAGTATAGTGTGAATTTGACTTGTAAAACTTCACCAAAGAAAAGTAGACACTTTAAAAAAAATAAAAGTAAGCTTGAATCAGACGTAAAAATTAATCCATTCACTACTACGACATCTGTTATATTCTTGGCACCTACAGTTGGTTATAGCCAGACCAAATTTCTGTAACTGGAGAGATGGGATATAGCTTTCAATAATCCCTTGAATCCCATAAAACACACTTCTTTTTTCCTCACTCCAAACGATTTTATTCAACCTTGGAATTTTTTTCAGATTGAAGTTATATATCGTCGTAATTAATATTCTCACAAGAAGAGGTCTCTCCCTAAATTAAATATGGTTGTGTGAAAGTAAGAATAAAATTAAATTACATCATCATACCGAAGAGATTAACCCATCCAATACTAGCGTGTTCTCCAAAGTTGAACAAAATCGTCTGGTAGTAAAACGAATGATACTATGTAATCCTCCTCCTCATCATCATTACAGATACCATCCTCTTTGTCACCACCCTCGTCGTCCTAACCCTATTTCCCTCAATTGCGTGATGTGGGGGTGCTGGAGAGACCTGCCTTCCTTCGTGGCACCGATATAATCAATCCGGTAACACAAACATCCTATACTTCCTTCCCTAGCTCACTAAAGGAGGATGGTGAGCTGCAGTAGAAGGGCAAATTCAACCTACAGGCCACTGAATTCACATCTAGACGGGACTGGGGCTAAATAGCAAGTTAAGCGCACTCAGAGAATACATACCTATATCACCTACAGTACACAACTGAGATCACCACCAAAATTTAATCAGCTTTTCCTTAGCCCATGTCCCACATATCCACATAATGTCATTGAAATCCACCAATATTTTTTTTTTCATAACAAGCAGACAGACAAACAGGGGTGAATACATAGCCTCCTCCTACTTCATTGGAAGTGGGTAACAGCAATATGGGGTTAGGACACAGTGACAGGAAGCAAAAAAAAAAAAAAGAAAAAAATGGAGAGAGATTTAACAAAAAAGAATGGGTTAGAGTGACTAATTTAGGCTAGGATAGGTTAGGATAACTGTAGACAATAAATGGTAGATAGGTTACAACATGTGTGGTTAGAAAAAGTGAGGTCAGGTTAGTACTATGAACAAAAAAGGTTAGGTAACCCTAGAAAAAATACGAACAAAAAGGGTTAGGTCAGGCCAGAAGAACTCTAAGCACCTGTGATTACTATGGAGGGATGATGAGGTAATGAATTTTGCCCCAGGGATGCTTAAGTCACGCCGAATACATAAAGTTAAGAGTGATTTTCTCTGTATATATCTTTTTCTTTGACCCAGTTTTTTGCAACTAATCTCTCTCTCTCTCTCTCTCTCTCTCTCTCTCTCTCTCTCTCGTGCGTGTGTGTGTGTGTGTGTGTGTGCGTGTGCGTGTGCGTATGTGTGTGTGTGTGTGTGTGTGTGTGTTTGTGTGTGTGTGTGGGTGGGTGGGTGTGTGTGCGTGTGCGTGTGCGTGTGTTTCCATTTCCTGTGTAGAGATCCTGCTCATCTTTTATATATTGATAAACAAGATGACAGTGCCAATGATGCTGGTGGCTGTGATGATGATATATGAAGCCATTGTTGTGATTAATGGTGATCTAACTCCATCACTAAAATAATCATCCTCTAAGCTGAATATAATCTTTTGGCTTCAGCAGTAACAAAGTGAAAAGCTAGAGGGAAGGAAATGTTCTTAACCCATCCCTATTAAAGGCAGTTTCTAACCTTAACTAAATCGGAAGCAGAAACAAAGCAATCAAAAAGCCTATCCAGCCAAATAAAATTACTGGAGGTGATTTGTATCCCCTATATTAAATGCTGTCTGTTCTAAGCAAGCTGAATAGAATCAAGGAGGTAGATTAATAGAAGTGAGACAGGTGTATAGAATGGCATCAGTCACTTATTCCAGCCATTAATAAATAACTAAATAAATAAGCTATATCTAGACATTGATAGATAAAGATAAGATCAGCAACATAGCTCTTTCACCCACTTGCACTGAATGGATGATTTATGAACCTAAACAAAAGTGTGATAATTAGAAGTGTCCAAGATGTGAGGGACGCTTGAAGCTAATCCTTGTGTTACAATATGCTGCGTGGCTTATTGTATCATGCTTACACACACACACACACACACACACACACACACACACACACACACACACACAGACGAGGCTCTACAGTAGAAAAGAGCGGTACTCCTAAGGTAGATGGTAAGCTGATGACAGGGGGAGCTGTGTGTGTGTGTGTGTGTGTGTGTGTGTGTGTGTGTGTGTGTGTGTGTGTGTGTGTGTGTGTGTGTGTGTGTGTGTGTGTGTGTGTGTGTGTGTGTGTGTGTGTGTGTGTGTGTGTCTGTCTGTCTGTCTGTCTGTCTGTCTGTCTGTCTGTCTGTCTGTCTGTCTGTCTGTCTGTCTGTCTGTCTGTCTGTCTGTCTGTCTGTCTGTCTGTCTGTCTGTCTGTCTGTCTGTCTGTCTGTCTGTCTGTCTGTCTGTCTGTCTGTCTGTCTGTCTGTCCGTCCGTAAGCATGATACAGTAAGGTGTATGATATGTAGGAGGACTGCTGGGCCTCGGGAGCAGGCTGTGAAGCCTATGCTCAGAGTCGGGCACATAAAAAAAAAAAAAAGAATCAGCATATTCTAACTCAAGGATTAATTTCGTGTTTCTTTCTCTCGGGATTTATCATGGAAAGATCATATTACCTCTCTTGTAAAATCTGTTTCCAAGAGATTAGGAGTGCTAAGCCAACCCAGTGCCTTCTTTACCCCTACACAGTTGTTGACTTTAAAAACGAATTTTATTCGCCCCTGTGTAGAGTACAACTCTCATGTGTGGGGAAGCTCCCCATTTACAGCTCTTCTCAGTATAATGGAGAAGCTCCCCATTTACAGGTCTTCTCAGTATAATGGAGTCAAACTTTTTTCGTCTCATTAACTCTCTTCCTCTTACTAGCTGCCTTCAACCTCTGTCTCTTCACCGCACTGTTGCATCTTGATCTCTTTTCGATCACTACTTATATGGTCGCTGCTCCTCTGAACTGTCTGCTTGCATCCCTCCACCTCTACGACGGGCGCGTAGCACTTGTCTATAGCAACAAACTCTCATCCCTTTTCAGTCCAACTCTCTAATGTAATATTTAACCATTACTTCCAGTCCTTTATGTATGCAACAGGTCAACTCTGGAACTGTATTCCTCTGTATTTCTTACTGCCTATGACCTCCAGTATTTCGAACGCAGTGTGCCCAGGCATCTCGAAATGGACAGGTCTTGAGTGTGGCTCTGTTTTTTTTTTTTTTCCTTGGAGGTAACACTCTTCTGGGCATCTGGCTTTTGATTCCTTCTTCCTTGCTCTAAACACACACACACACACACACACACACACACACACACACACACACACACACACACACACACACACACACACACACTCGTTTGCCATAAGTCTCTGTCTGTCTGTCTGTCTGTCTGTCTCTCTCTCTCTCTCTCTCTCTCTCTCTCTCTCTCTCTCGTCTCTGTCTCTCTCTGTCTGTCTCTGTCTCTCTGTCTCTCTCTGTCTCTCTCTCTCTCTGTTTCTGTCTGTCTGTCTGTCTGTCTGTCTCTCTCTCTCTCACGCGGCAAGACACGTGAATAAGGGGGTCCAGGGGTGATTTTGGAAGCTAGGCACGAAATTGCTCAGAGCCCAAGCCGGCTGAGGGAAGGACACCCAGGGCACGTGATACAGCCAGCCAGGAACACCGGGACACGTGAAGCTTTTAAAGGGGGAGGGTGGAGGAAAGGCAAAAAAAAAAAAAAATTAAAAAAAAAAAAAAAATGAAAAGGTATGATCGAAAGGAGAGAAGGAAAGAGAGTGAAAATTTGGACCAAGGCGTGGCAGATTGTAAAGGGCTTCATGTGTAACTGAGCGTGGTGACATAAAACATAATAAATCCTTCAACTTGAGAACGTAAACTGTACTTCTTTTTGGTTAACGTTCGACTTCATTCTGGTGAAGGGATATTTTAATAATTTGTTTTTCCCTCCACTATTCATTTGTAAAATAAAAAAATCTGGGTGACGGAGTTAGAAATAATCTTCTTTAACCCTTTCAGCCGGATTACGTACTTCATATTATTTATTCTGGCTAGTGACTGACATTTAAGATCTGGCTGACGCAAGACGAATTACGTAAACGATTTTATTCAGCTTAAGATAGATCCTTCAGAGAGAGAGAGAGTGAAAAAGTTCTTACAATACCTCCAATTAATCCACTCTTTACACCTACACACTGCATCAGTATTCCTTGTCATCTGCTACACATCTACCTATTACTCATTCTACGGCAGGGAAGGAGGAAGGAGGAAACCATAAACGAGAGAGGAAGAATTTCGGTACAATATTATAATGTAAACAAAAGACTGGGGGGAAAAAAGTGGGAAGAGAAGGTAGGAGGGAAATTGTGAGGAACACAAAGGGAGGGAGACATTAAGAGGAGATTCAGTAAGAGAAGTGGATGGAGGGAAGAAGGGAAAGGTGGGAGCAGTAAAAGGAAAGGCTAAGTAATGGAAAGAAGAGAAAAAGAGAGTAGAGGGAGATCAGTGAAACAGGAGAGAGAGAGACAGAGAGAGACAGACAGAAAGATAGACAGAGGCAGACAGACAGAAAGATAGACAGACAGACTTTAAATGGGCAACATATGGCGTGGAAAGGACATTACAATAAAAAAAAATTACAAGATAAATACCTATGAACTAATATCCTTCACCTTGTAGCAAATATGCCATCCAGAAAGAGTCAGATGAGAAACAAGGACATTTACACAAACACTCGGCAATCCTTCGTTAATTTTCTACTCTAGTTTGTCTTTCACATCTTCAAGCATTATCAGTCTCTCCCCTTTACCAAACTTTCCCAGACAGTCTTTTAACTCCGATCAGAATACTTAGTTGAAACACAGAAACATCCAAGTTTCGTACTGTACACCCACACTTAACCTTTACCACACAGTTCTTGCGCTCATCTATACACATGATCTTTCTTTTCTTTTCTTTTCTCTTTATCATAGTTTTTATTAGCCATGGAGTACACATGTCTTCTAACGATTCATTTTTGTTTCTCTCTTGTCCCGAATCCCTTCATAGTTCCCCCCCCCCACGCGCGCGCACACACACACACACACACACACACACACACACACACACACTCAGGTTGCGGAAAGTTTCACTGACGAAGTGGGTGGTTACTGTCCCCCTTGAGCAAGGGGACGGGTGTGTGCGTGTGTGAAGGTCACAGCCTTGCCCTTAGATCGGACTATATGAGCTCCCAGCTCCCTTCCGGGAGGGTAAAAGCTGACAATCACGACCATCAAGTGATCCTGACTGACCCGGTGAATTACACACACACACACACACACACACACACACACACACACACACACACACACACCAGCACCCATACACATCCCCTCTATCCTCCCACACACACCACATCCTATCATTTCAGTCCCTCACGGAAGCACTTGGCAGTACTGTGTTTGGTTCTGTTTGTCCTGTCTGTCATTCTGTCTGTTAGCGTTGTGAAATAACTATTGGATGAAATTATTCTGAATTGTGCATAATGATAAGAAGCGTCAGAGGAACAGGCGATTATTATTTGGACGAAAAAGTGAGTTGTCATTTATCACGAGCAAGGTTAAATGAAAAAAAAATTCCGCCCGATTTTGACCAAACTTGATAGAAGAATGCAGGGACAGGAAACGATGAACGTAAGACACAGGACAAGATCACATTTTCACCTTTTATATTTGAGTTTTGATTTGCACCAGATCTGGGCGATTGACTGAAGGTTCGCTTATGATGAGCTGATTATTATTTACAGAACAATAAGTCAAAAGGCAAGTTCAGCCTAAACACTTTTGATCTGATTAGGACCAAACTTGGCGGATGAGATGAGGTATACGGACGAAGTAATTTGCATTTGAGGGTAATTAGTCAAAAGTCAAGGGCTTGAAATAAAGTAAGGGGCTCGGAAATGAACACATTGCAAGGTGATGCTCTCTCTCTCTCTCTCTCTCTCTCTCTCTCTCTCTCTCTCTCTCTCTCTCTCTCTCAATCCATCTATCTATCTATCTGTCTATCTATCTATCTACACTTCTCCGAGACTGGGAACAAAAAGAATAATTTTTCCAGGCAGAGGAGCAAATTCAATCTCAGTGCTGTCATATCAACCAAGAGCCTTGCAGGAAATTTTTACTTCTAACTGTGGTATTATTTTTGTCCCACTCAGGATTCAGAGATGCCCCAGCCTTGAAAATGGGGTAGGCATTTTTGTTGTCCTTGTTTTTTGCTTTACGTCATGCACAGCCTCCCCCGCCCTCCCTGTGGCCTTCACAACCTGACATCTCTTCATAGTGACATCGTACCTCTTGCATTCCACGCCTCAGGCCTTGGCTTTATTTATGGGTTCGAAGTCCTTGTCGTTGCATAATTCTAAGTGGAGGAATCTCTCTCTCTCTCTCTCTCTCTCTCTCTCTCTCTCATGGCTATATTCAGTTCGTGAGTGGCTCGCACTGTTATATGGGTAAAACACTTCCCTTTCACCCATTTAGTACGATGGGAGGCTTTACAGTATATATCATTTGTGCTACTCTCATCTTAAATGTCAGGACCAACTTGCCTAGCCCCGGGTTCCTACGCTCCTCACGGGGCAACGTAGGATTGAGTGATGGCTGGGTTTGATGGATCTGTGCTATCGTCAAAGGGTACACTTTAGGACGTTTCCCCTTGTAAGGAGGGAACAATTAGCGATGCTATACTTTATAAATAACACCTGCTGACTTTACGTGCCTTCAGTAAATTCGAACGAGACTATTTATCGTAAAGTTAGTCTCTTAATTCCAATGGCCGATTTGTTATATTTTCCACCATAAATTTTAGTTTAATCAGATTGCCTTTTTAAACTTCTTTAACTGGTATATGTACAGACAGACCACTTAAACAATTTTTCCACTCAGGCTCACAATTAGGCTAAGTAAAAGAATGGGCACTACCAAGAACGTATATCCAAAAAATGAATAAATAAATAAATTCTCCGTACCAGAGGAGTATAAATGGAGGAAAGGGAAATTATGAAAAAAAAAAGAATGTCTATAAAAATGCTGTAATATTTTTCTCTCTGGCTCATGTAAAACTGTTACCTGTACACGGTTGCTGTGGAGACGGTCAGCTGGGAGTGCAAGCCGACCTCTTAGATGTGTGTGTGTGTGTGTGTGTGTGTGTGTGTGTGTGTGTGTGTGTGTGTGTGTGTGTGTGTGTGTGATTATTAAATGGCAAATCACTGCGAAAGGCAAATAGTTACATACAGAGATAGATGAAATGGCAGAGAGAGAGAGAGAGAGAGAGAGAGAGAGAGAGAGAGAGAGAGAGAGAGAGAGAGAGAGAGAGAGACAGACAGACAGAGACAGACAGACAGACAGACAGACAGACAGACAGACAGAGACAGAGAACAATACCTGGGGAAAAACATGTACTGTAAAGCGTCCTCCATAATACCTCCCACTCATTCTGTTTCCCGGCCTTACAAATTCCTCTCATGTTATAATACGCGTACACACAGTTCCGTAAGGTATACCATGTCAAATAACGCGTAGGTACACATATGATGCATGTATATTTATTAAGCTTTATAAAACACACACACACACACACACACACACACACACACACACACAAACTTTTCCCCCCACACACATACACAAATCAGTCCCCTAACCCAGCAAACTCAGATGCATAAATTCACATAACTATTTCACCTTGAGGTCCCGGGAATTAAATATACACCCAACTCCCCCTATCTACCCAAATTACTCTCCAATGCCCGCAAAACAAAGCCACTGCTATAATTAATCACGAAACCAGCCATCATTAGGGTGGCCTTCATTACGGGTGAATTAGAGGAATGAAGTTTGAGCCACTGTAATTGGGATAAGCTCGTGGGAATTGTTAAATATTTGTTGTAATGGAGAGAGAGAGAGAGAGAGAGAGAGAGAGAGAGAGAGAGAGAGAGAGAGAGAGAGAGAGAGAGTGGGGGTAGGTAAAACAAATACTAGATAGGCGAGTACTGTATAGAGAACGGGAAGGTATAGTAAGGTATAATGAGTACTAAAATATATCCGAGAATCATTAACAGGTATCCTAGCACATGCTGGTGAAGCTTGTATACCATCACTTTAGAATTATGTGACGTGTCGTCGGAGGTGATTGGTCCTCTGATCTATGACGTGGCTGTGATCACAAACACCCTGATTGGCCAGCATGATTGTGACGTCACTAACTTTGCGGCACTACGAGCTCAATCATTGGTCACTGTACCCATGACGTCACTAAACCCTCACGTCCATTGGTCACTAATCATGACGTAACAATCTCCACGCCCATTGGTCACTGGAAGTTCGGGCGTCAGAGTGGGCGTGATCAATGTGTGACGTAAGAGAGGCGCCTAGGAGTCTGAGAGGAAGAGAGGCGGATGCTAGAGGGTGGGGGAGAGAGAGAGAGAGAGAGAGAGAGGAAGTGGGGGGCGGTGATGATGAAAGAAGAGCAATGTGACACCGGGGAAAGAACAGTCAAGTTTGGTGTCCCAGTTCCAAAAGAAAAATTAATTCCTCGTACTCGTTTCAACCAAAATTAAACTAATACCTTGGGGTGCAATGTAGGTGTCCAGGTGATATTAAATTACTGGATGCCTGAGTGTACAGTGGAAGTTTTCCTGAATACTACTGCTGGAATTTGTGTATATTGTCATTTGTTTCATAAGTAATTGTGTGTGTGTGTGTGTGTGTGTGTGTGTGTGTGTGTGTGTGTGTGTGTGTGTGTGTGTGTGTGTGTGTGTGTGTGTGTGTGTGAGGCACGCGAGTATATTCATAAGTGGTGCAGAATTATCCCCAGTTCAAGTAAATTGGCTAGCGGTAGTCACAGTAAAATACGTAAGAAGTGTGTGCCCAACATACACATAACCCCATAAGAATCAAGACTCTCTCCCACATTGGATAAAACTCTCTGACGCTTGTAATAAGTAAAAATGTTATAAAAAATACAAGAAACAGGAATAACTGCAGCAGGTCGGCTGGCTTAGACTAGATAGCACCTGTTTAAGACTGTGACTAGACCTTTGGGCTCCACGACAGCACAATATATCAAGCACACCGAAGACTAAATTAAGAAAATTTTAAGACGATCAAGAAAGTAGCATCATACAAGTGCAGTGAAGACAAACTAATGAGGCAACACGAAAAGCACAACGGGTCATGAGCAGGGATGGTGGTAGGAAAGGAGTGGGAATCTAAGCCTTGAAGATCGAGGTTAAGCTGAAGTAATAGGCTGAAGAGGGGCATGTCTTCAGAAGGAATGACCGTGACTGAGAACTGTGAGAGTCTGAGAGAACTAGGTGGGTGGATGTGTGAGAGAGTGAGGGAGGGAGATTGGATGTATGAGAGCGAAAGGGAGGCTGCGGGAGTGCGGATTGGAGGCTCGATGTGTGAGTGAGATAGAGAGGGAGGCTTGGTGTGTGGGAAAATGAGTCAGGGTGCTGTGGGAGTGAGAGTGGGAGGCTGGATGAGTGAGAAATGAGAGGCTGTGGGAGTAAGGGAGGGAGACTGGATGTGTGATAAGGGGCAGTGAGTGAAGTAAGGAGGCTGGATGTATAAGAAAGAGAGGGGGTGAAGCTCTGAGAACGAGGGAGGCTAAATACGAAATAATGAGGATGAGACTGATAGAGAGGGAGGGAGACTGGATGGGTACACGTGAATGACAAAAAAAAAAAAAAACTGGATGCGTGAAAGACTGGGGGAAGGAGACCGAAAGAGAGAGGAAGGGATGCTGGGTGTGTGAAGAAAATGTTGGAGGAAAGCTAGATGTGCGAGAAAGAGAGAGAGAGAGAGAGAGAGGGGGGGGGGAGGCTAGGGATCCATTTTCCGAGGTCCAGTAGTCCACATACGACATACCAGAATAGAGCCGGTCTGCCTGTCATCACACTTCACCCTGGCACTTACACACTAGTACCCTCTACCTCTGTGTGGTACTCAAGGAACATCGCGTTTGAACTAGGCGTTATGGTGTGGATGGAGGTGTTTATATGTGTTGGGGGACGAGAGGCATTTGGAGGAGCAGTGAACGTGGTGAAATCCAATTTACAAGTACGAACTCACCCCCACACATCCCAGCTCACCTCTCTTCACGCCACCACCACCTCCCTGTGATAATGATGATAGTGACGATGATATGTTAAGCGCATGTCATAGTAGGAGTGAGTTTCAAGTTTACCAAAGTTAGTGTCTGTGCTTGACAGGAGACAGTGGCTTGCAGAGGGCAGAAGTACGTGGATGACAGTAGGGACATGGTAGTAAATGCTGGTAGATGTCTGGTGGTAGGTGGAGGTAGGTGTGTTGTGGTAGGTGAACACTGGTGAGTTGTAGTAGATAGTGTACAGTAGGTGGATGGTGATGGAAAGTTAGTGTTCATATGCAGTGAGTGAGAGAGAAAGTGTATGGTAGGTGTCTGGTAGAAGGTGGTGGTAGGAGGGGTGATGAATATACAGTAGGTCAGCAAGGGACAGTGGGAGGAGTTAGGAAAGGGGATGAATATAAATGTAATGCGAATGAGTTGGTAGGCGGTGGGTCGAAATAGGTGAGATGGGGATGGTAGACGGGGGTCGGTGTGTGGTAGAGGATGGAACTAAGTATGTTTGAGCTAGTGGAGGTTGGTGTATGACTACTTGCATGCAGGTGAGCAAAGTGTCTGGCAAACGTACAGCTGAGTAGATGCCATGGTAAATGAAAAACAGGCGTCACTTCAAAAGTAGCCAGAGTGTGTGCTTGTCAAATAAAGAGCAAGAGTTATGCATAAATGACGAAATATCCCAGTAAACATTTACATAAGGGCGACAAGAGATGTTTCCTCATGAGTTTCAGCCAAATAATGTTGTTGAACGAGTTTAAGACTAAGAAATATGTCTGAGAAAGTTTAAAAGTAAAGAAAAAAATATCTGCCAGGAGACTAGGTCGAAGAGGGTTGTAAGTCAACATTTTCAGACAAAGAATGGTGCCAATCAAAAACTTAATTTGAAGTAAGGTGATGTATTTGTCTATAGGTTCTGTATATCAAGACAACAATGCCTTTTGACATGGCTACTTTACCTTGTCCCTGTGCGTAAGTGTAATAATGTAGTGAATACAGGGGGGGTTAGCTCCATGACCACCATAAAACATCTAGGCAAGGTTATGTCGCCAGTCAAATATTTCCCCGCCATTTCTCGCATGAAGTTACAAAAGTGAACCATGCGAGCTACACTTACTTCAGAAATGCAAACTATTATATTACTTTAACCTGAATTTATAACACGTCACAATGCGTTCACTATTCATAAAAAAAGACGCAAGTATATCATTTCTTACTATGATATATGAATTGCTGTGTTTAAAATGTATTATTATTCAAATCGGTTTCTTTTCATCTCACAGAGCTACGAGATTCTCACAACGTGAATACTAAGTCGTGGTTACATGAAAATCGGTCTTAATGATGTAAGCGTGAATCTCCTTGGTTACTAGTCACATCGAGACTCCAGTCTGATTACACGTGGTTATCAAATGAGCTGAAAACAGTTAGGTGCCTCTGTGTAAGGTTCGAATAAACACAAAGTGGAACATTAAAACATAAATTAACATTTAAATTACGCTTTAAAAAAGAAAAAAATAATGTAACTTAAACAACTTACCATCATTCCCACTCATGGTCGTATTGCTTCCTGTTAACTGTACAGCGAACTTCACCTTGATCTCATTACTCAGCATCCCCCCCTCTCGCCTCGCCAGTTTATGGGTTGGGGTGGCGGAGAGGAACGAGTGCCGAGTGTAAGTGCGTGGGCTCTGTTTGTTTGCCTTTCAGATGGGTTAATTTCACGCCACTTCACATTGTACAAGATTTAATTGGCTTATTTACTCTATCCTCCTCTACGATAAAGATGAACAGTGCCGTAATGTCTGTGTGTCTTCATCTGCATCAGTCGTGGTGTGTGTCTGTCTGTGCCTGTGTCTAAATGGCTTATTTACGTCTTCTACCCCCCTCAATGGAAGTGGTGGGTGGTGGCAGCCATCAACCATTCGCTTGATATGGTGCTGCCTACTTCTTCCTTCACCTGCATTATTGTATTTCTTTGTCTCCCCTCCTTTTTCTTCCAACATCACCCTTTCTTTCCTGTCACCGTTTCCACTTCAAGTGGCTCAGCACTGAGTGACTAGGCTAATGGTTTCATGTAACCAAGGAAACCATTTTACAACGCTGGATGATAACCACGTAAGCAGAATGCTGGGGAAGTGGAGTATGCTATGGTGCCCTTGTTAACTGTGCGGAGAAACGCAAATACAGAGCACATCCAGGAATCACACCTCCACACTATTCCAACCACAAGGGAACATCGGGTCACTGCATAGGAGAGCCCTCAGGGGCATTTGTTTGCTTGAGGTTGATGGATCTGCTCGATCAGACAGACGAGTTGATCAACAACAGCCCTCCTGTATGGTGAGGATACTCGTAAGCAATGCTGTAATGTCTGTGTGTCTTTATCTGTATCTGTCGTGGTGTGTGTGTGTGTGTGTGTGTGTGTGTGTGTGTGTGTGTGTGTGTGTGTGTGTGTGTGTGTGTGTGTGTGTGTGTGTGTGCGCGCGTCAGTGTGTGCGCGTGTGCGTGTGTGCGTGTGCGTGTGTGTGTGTGTGTGTGTGTGTGTGTGTGTGTGTGTGTGTGTGTGTGTGTGTGTGTGTCACATGAACGAGAACATTGAGCCACTGTATTCGATGACATCTTTTTTGTTTCGTTCTTGTTGCCTTTATACGAATCTATTCAGTGCTTGGGAGATGCCTTGCGATGGACTGGTTCATGAAGGTTATAAATAACCCTGAAGTTCAGAAAGTCATATAAGTCATCTGGTGGTTGAATGAACGAAATAAAAACGACACCGTCCTGAAGGGATTAAAACAAATTATGTATAAGAAATCAGATGTTCCTTATTTCATGGTCAGACATCGCACACATAACCTTTTCAGTCCGATGTCATGTTTTCTACTTTATTCTAGCTACAGTGAGAAGACTTTAACGTAGGAGAGACTTATAATGGTGAAGGGGTAGTAGTGATTTTAGCTGTTAACCTAGATTCATCTGAAATGTGAACCGAGTGGACTGCAGGCTGAACTTACTCTTCTCTCGTAGCCCAATACCCTCCTTTTCGGGGAACAGGGGGTTGAGTGATGTTTGTATGGCCAGGAAGCATTCGTCAGTTCATATCGGTGCCACCACGTGAAGGCATCCCTCCTCAGCACCATTTCTAGTGGCAAAGAAGTTAAACAAAGAAATTTCTAAATCCTCACCTTCGAATAGTCTCCCTAAAGCTGAATATGCTCGTCTGGGATTAGCGAGACTAAACTGATAACATGCTGTGCGTCGCCGATATCAATTTGCCTGTGACGCTTAATGATGTGTTTTTAGAGAATTACGTGATTGCGGCAAAGCATCCTGGCCTCATGATCTGATTGGCCTGTGTGTACACGTGTTAGGATCAAGCATATAATCTAATCACGCTGCTGCTGCAATGATGTGGCAGAGAGATAGACAGATAGATAGATAGATAGATAGATAGATAGATGGACAGATAGATAATTGATGGACAGACAGACAGGCAGATAGGGAGGTACATAGACAGACATGGATCGACAGATAGGTAGATATAGACAGAAAGGCAGTATCCAAAGCTATGCAGGTAACTTTTCATATTTTAACATATCTGTAACTTTTATGACCTAGTGGCAGATAGATGGAGAGGAAGACAAATAGACATAGACAGACAGATAGTTTGATAAGAAAACAGTAAGAAAGAAAAAGAGAAAGAGCAATAAGAAGAAAGCAAAAACAGAAGACACGAAGATAGACGGATAGTAAGAAAGAAAGAGAGAGAAATAGAGAAAGAGAATAAGGAGAAAGCAAAAAGAGAGAGGATAATCAGATACAAGAGAGGACTGAGAGAGGAAGCATAGTGTAGTGGTTTAAGATTCACCTCGTACCCAGGTCACAGCCCCTTAATGGACAGTTATCACCAGTACCCACAAGTTTTCACCCTCCTTCCATTATGGCTTCTGTCCCTTACTTCCTACCCACCTTAGAACAATGGAGTCTTTATTTATTTTTGCCTTTTTACTTCCAGATGATATTTTATTGGTAAGATAAAGCCCTTCATTGTCAAGAGGGTAATCCCTCCAATATGTCGACGTCTTTTCTGTATACTCATTCTTCTCTGACTTGTCCTGGTTCTAGAGGAGAACGCCTTCATGTGGTGGCACTGATATAATTGTGTGGATCTACTCCCTGGTTATGCAAACGTCCATCAGTTCTCCCTCTAACTCCCAAAAGATGAATGGTAAATTGTAGGAGAAAGGCAGCTTCAGCCTGCAGTCCACTGAGTTCACGTTTCAGATTAACCTGAGGATACGAAGAGAACAAAAAGAGCTACTACTATACTGTTACTACTACTACTACTACTACTACTACTACTACTACAACTACTACTACTGCTACTACTACTACTGCTACTACTACTACTAATGCTGCTGCTGCTGCTGCTACTATTACTACTGCTACTACTACTACTACTCTATTTTGGCCCAAAAATAAAAGCTCTGTAACATGTATGGTGCGTTGTACCATTACCTTAGCAATTCAATATTGGGCTAGTCCCGAAGAACTACTGTGAAAAAGGTACATAGCAATTTTATTTCATCCAATAAACCACGTGAAATTCATTGCAAACGACTGAACATCTACAGTAGACCAGGTTAAAATGAAAAAAATTATAGTTTATTCTTGCTGCCACTCGACGGTATCATTCTGTATAGGACAGTCCTGAAAAAGATAAAATTTCTGTATTCTTTTCCATCAGTTCGAAAATCAGTTACAGGTTAATTATAAACATCTAGGAATAGAAAAAATAGTAAAATTCAACGTTTTCACGCCCTATCTACGTATTTCTATATCCGTCTGTCTGTCCACAGTATATCAATATCTATCTACCTATCTGTCTATATCTATATTTACGATACACACACACACACACACACACACACACATATATATATATATATATATATATATATATATATATATATATATATATATATATATATATATATATATATATATATATATTTATTGCCACATCCCTAAATCACTTAAAAGATGGCATCAAACAAATCACCTCCTCGTCCTCTGCCATTTGACTGCGCACCTTCAACTCCCACACCTCTCTCACATATATCTTTCCACTCCATCCCTCCACCTAAAACTTGATCTCTTTCTCTTCCTCTCTCTTCTTCACTTCACTCACGTACAGTCTTTTAATCAGTCTCTCACTCTCCATTCTATCCACTTGACCAAATCGTGTGAATGTATTTTTCTTAACACCTCCAATCATATTATTGTGCAAGAGATAGTTTCCACTGCCACCTGCGATTGTCAGTCTCCTTCCTAAAAATTCATTGCCTCGTGCTTCGTTTCCCTCTTAACTTTAAGTAAAGCTTCAACATTTTCAAAGCGACTCTGGCATGGTAGAGCTCTCTCTCTCTCTTTCTCTCTCTCTCTCTCTCTCTCTCTCTCTCTCTTGCTTTTACACACACACACACACACACACACACACACACACACACACACACACACACACACACACACACACAACGCTTCTCATCTGCACCCCCTTCCTTTGTGTACTCTCACTCATCAAACTGTTTGCCTATGTATATCCCACGCGTATATATCCACTCAAGGACTTCCCACACACTCTCCCCTCCCTTACCCATCAGATCATTTCTCAGATTTCTACTTCATACCTATCCTTTCCTCTTCCCTCTAGTCTCGTCTTCTTTTCTACATCATTCCTCTCTCTCTCTCTCTCTCTCTCCAGCCTCTCTTCTTGCCTTCTTTTACTTCTGCATACTTTCCCCTCTTTTCCACACAATTTCAAGATCTCTTCTTCATTGATTCGCTCTTGTTTCGTCTCCCTTTTTTTTTTCTCTCTCTCCCCCCTCTTCATTTCTCCAACTCTTCCTTCTTTCCTCCACCTCCTCCATGTTGTCATTTTCAACTCACCTTCCCCGTCCTCCTATTTTACACTTTCGTCGTTACTTTCCTCTGTCACCCTTTTTGTCACCCTCTATATATTTCTTTTTCTTTCATTTCTCTGTAATCCCCTCTGTCTTTTTCTTTCTGTCACTTTTTCTGTCTGTTTTGACTCCCTGTGATTTCTTTTGTTCCAAGCTTCTCACCACTTTCACTGATCCTCTCTCTCTCTCTCTCTCTCTCTCTCTCTCTCTCTCTCTCTCTCTCTCTCCCATGTTTTGCTACCTTCTCCCTTCTCTTCTATGTCACTTCGCCGTCTTTCGTCCCGCCTCTCCTACTCTCTTGTACATTGCCTCTCAAAGCTTCACGTTCTAAGAATCCGTGAGAGTACAGTCGGGGATGAGAGATTGCCTACTATTCCCCTGCGTCTGCTGCACGTTTAAGCATTTCCAGCACTCTCCTCTCTGACGCACCATATCAAGGAGAGAATGCAGTGAATCATACCAAGCCTCTCTCATCATAGGAATATTAGCCAGCACAGGAAATTAAAAAGTAGTAGCGGTTAAATATTAGACTAACTTTTGTCCCTGATTGTACATGTAGGAGGGCGACTTGAAAGGGCCTGAAGCATTGTAGGTCGTCTCCCTGGCTACAGCTTCAAGGAGACGTACTGTAGCGAGAGGCGGAGCTGTAGCGAGGTCACCATCACTACATAATACAGCAAATGCCAGGCCAACTCAACTGAGTCCCGTCATCAATTACCAATTTTATTTATTTACTTAGTTTTTTTTATTTAGTTTTTAGTTTTTGGGGAGGTATTCGGATGACTGCTGAAAGATTTTGTATTATCCTTTTAAGTACGATGATGCATTTTTACAAACTGTATTTCCTTCTGCCATCGCATTAAATTCAGTTTATCAGAGCTCTGGGTGAGAATGGGTTTATGAAGGCCATGTCGAATTCCACCAGTTCAAAATATTTCTCTTCAACTCAGTAAACTAGGCTCGAGTAGCAAAACTAATTTCAAAATGATATCCTTTGTCTGAATGGGCTAAAGTTATATTTCTACCTTGTAAAGGTGAGTGGCCAGTTTCCCCTAACACACAGGGTGATTCACATAACACTCTTCTACTCTGCCAGGTGAATTGTCGTGTGTTGCGGGAGCGGTTGTCCACATTATCAGTATCTATCCTGCATCAATTACCACTTTCTACTGCCACTGCCACATCCACGCCCTCACCAGCGGCCTGAGCCGTCCTTGCATCACATAAACACCAAGTCAACTTCTCGTGGAGTGCTGTTAATAGACCAGTCTATACATAATAATATGTACAGGAAAAACTGCTATGTTTTGCAACACCACATACAGGGTGTCCCAGAATATGTTTATGAAACTCCAGGAAGGTACTTTGAGCTAATCTGAATCATAAAAACGGCGTGAAGAAGGCTCAGATTCTCAACACTTACGCAGGTACTGTTTCTGGTATGACCTTGTGGGCGAATATAACCTCGTTGTGATGGCTGAGATTTGGATTCATTATGATGAAATATTTACCACTCAGAATTAGCACAAGAATAACTGGATCCTGCTCAAGTTTCTCATTCATTTTCCTGGAGTCTTTGTACAATGGAATAATTTTACCAGCATCTAGAAATTGTGCTTATTGTGAGGAATATTTCAAGATTGTGCATGGTTTTCCCACTGAGTACTCACCGTAATACAGTCTCCTGAAGCTAAATGGTGTAGCTTAGAATAATATTAACGCCTTTAATGATGTGTTCACTATAAGGGTAATTCCTGCATAAAGATTTAATTATTCAGTCTGAACAACTAAAGGCACAGCAAACGCAAGACACATGCAGTAGAGCTGATAAAAAAAAAAAAAAAATGTAATCTGGTATATGGATTTTTCACTATGCCTGACAAGGTCAGAGGAGGGTGTTGTTATCTCTGAGATCAGCAGGTGTCCGTCCGTAGAGCTGGGAGGCAAGGAGAAAGGCCGAACGAAGAGATTTCGTTTCCGGGCCAAAACTCGGGAAGTATTCGTTATAGAGCCATGAAATTTCACATAGTTAAGTGTCTTATAGTGAACTGGTGCTCTTTGCTAGGAAGAATGTTGTGCCTTAAGAATTTTTTTTTTTTTTAATTATGAAAAAAAAATCCGGAGATTTCAATGCGATCAGCGCAAGGAATCTGAGGGAACCAGGTTGTGTCCTCATGGCGTTCTCCTTACGCCCACCTTTAAAAGAAAGTATTAGGGCGGAGGAGGAGGAGAGCAGTTGTGCGCTTGGTTAGGTGTGCAGGGAGGTGGGGGATATGTGCTTGATCAGATGGAGGTTTGGAACAGCGTAGCATTGCCCATGTTTTTCCTTCCTCTGTTCATATTCTGTTAAAAAAAAAAAAAAATTGAAGTGAGGAATCATGACAATTTTTCCTGAGGCAAATCGATTGTATCCAGCTCAGGAATGGCTGCCCGTCATGGTAGGCTAAGTAAATGGGGGGAGGGAGGCTTATTCTTCCCATACGAAGACAACAAGATGATTGTTCCTTGTCGATTATGTATACCTATGCCTATCTGCCTGTCTATCCATTCTTCTGTCTATCTGTTTGTATTGATCTTTCTATCCATCTGTCTACCTATCTCCCTATCTATCTATGTGCATATCCACCTATCTATCCCTGTACCTGTTCATCTATCTATAGTATCTATCTATCCATTTATCTATCACCCGGTTCTCTCTGTAATTCATCTCCTTCCAGCTAACCCTATCCCCCCACGTCACCCAGTAGTCTCTTATAATCCTTGTGGTTGTGCTCAGTTCCTGACCCACTTACGTAAAACTCTTCTCTTCCCATGATGCTCCACCTTTCCTTATAGCTTATCATTCCACTTTGTTCTTGGTCTGTTTTTATCTTTCTCCCAACCATTTCCTTCTTCCCATGACGCTCCACCTTCCCTTACACACCTTGTCACTCATTCCACCTGGTTCTCGGCTTACCTCGTCTCCGTGTCCTAATTAACTCCCTCACCCCACGACACACCGTCTCTGATACACCTTGCTAATTCCACGGAGTTCTAAGCTTACTTCTCCTCCTTCCCCCAGCCAAACCACTTTCATCAACCCACGTAATGTCGGTCTGCTTTCTTCTTATGTAACTAAGACACTACCTCAGCTTGAATACTATGTCGTGACTGCATGAATTCGATGAACATTAGTTATGAGGTAGAGGTGTCTCCATAATATCTGGTCATATCAACACTCCAGTCTAACTGCACTTGGCCATCAACTGAGCAGAAAGGAGTTACGCATTTTTGTAAGAGGGAATTCACTATAGACAGTCCCTTACACTCAGTTCCCTACAAATCCTATTCCATTTCAACTTAATTAAGCCTTTCATTCCAAGGGCTTCCTTTTTATTTTATTCTTGCTATCCTGAGACTACATTATTCCTCTTACAAAAAAACTCTCGGTGTGAAGGGGCTAATGAAGGATATATGTAACCTTTCCATTTTGATTTTGGATTTTTTATGTTGAAGTCTCTTGATAACAATATGGATATTAAATAAAAAAACTATCGTCAGAGTGAAGGAGTAGAATTCGTGACCTATCCCAGTAGTGCTTTGTGAACATTAGAATTATATCTCCTATGGTGATTTTTTTTTTCAGAGATGTATCACCTTGCTCTAATTACTAAGGTCGAGCTAATGAGGTTGAAGTGCAAGAAAACCTCAAGAACGAATAGCTGAATTTTTGGCGATATTTAGATGCGTTGAACCACTAGGGAATGTTGTGTTTACATTATATCAAAAGGTACAGTCCCCTTTAATTATATGAGTACCTGAGTGATAGCCTTGGGGAAAACGAGCAGCCTAAGTGGAAGATGGACGTGTAGATCGATAAAGAGTGAGGGTGGTGAAGGTGGGTAGATAAGGAAGGTAGGTGGGTGAAGGAGTTGAGGTAAGTAGAGGTTGGTACACAGAAGAGGAGGAAAGTGGGTAGTGGAGGTGGAAATAGGTAGGTGGTAGAGATGCTTGTAGGTGGGTACGTCGATGAAGTACATGGGTGGTGTAGGTGGAGGTACGTGAATGGTGGATGTGGAGGTTGACGAGCGGAGGGAGAGGTAGGTTGATGATGGAGGTGGAAGTAGATGGGTGGTGGAGGTGGGATTAGGTGGGTGGTAGAGGTGAAAGTAAGTGAGTGGTGGAAGTGCAGGTAGGAAGTGGAATTAAGAAGGTGGTGGAGATCGAGGTAGGTGGGCGGTCACGACAGAGGTAAGTGGGTGAGGAAGGTATGTGGGAGGTGAAGGCAGAAGTATGTGGAAGGTGGAGGCAGAGGTAGGTGGGCTGTGGGGGCAAGTAGGGGGTGGAGATGTTTATAGGTGATTATTGTAGGAGGAGGCAAGTGCATGGCTGGTGTGAAGGGGGGATAGGTGGGTGATGAAGGGGAGGTAATTGAGTGGTGGAGGTGGAACTTTATATGCGTATGGAAACAAGCAGGTGGCAAAAAAAAAAAAAAATAGGCTTGATTTTTCCCAGTTTATCCTTGGTTTTTATTTCCAATATCATTATTATTACCGTTGTAAATTACATTACATTGACAATACTTTTTTTCCAGATTGACGAGAACCAATATTAATGTAAGTGAGATAAGCAATATTTTGTGATTTTGGAATAAATCTAAGATGCAAAAAAAAAAAGTTATAACATTTATACATTTGCAGCAGCGGTGTTACTATTCATAGAGTTAATCCATTCAGTGCTATACTATTGACTACCTTTTTCCCCCTTGCTACCGCCAAAATTATAAATTCGGCTTGTGGGAGTCTCCTGGTTGTTGATTTAATCCTCCTCAGCACGAGGACGCCTTTTATGTTTTAATCACTGCCAGATATTTGTACTCATCACAGGAGATCCCCTTAATAGCGAAGGAATTAATGAAAGCAACATCTAATCCTTTTTAGCTCGAAAACTCTCTATCTAAACGAGTTGGCTAGTTTGGTGAAAGCTAGAACATTATCCAAATTGACGTCGAATTAAATTTCAAGAAAAAAGGTGAGGGGGATGGATGTTCACTTGTCGATATATGGATTTCCACCTACTCTTCATCTTTAATAATCTAAAGTGCCCCTCTGATGCTCACAAACCTCCGTTCATAAACACACGGACTTTGCTCCAAGGTATGTGCAGCGGTGGGCGGGTTGTGGAAGCGAATGACGTCATTGGGGCGACCGTAAAGCTGACGGGACAGTGTAGTTGCCCTGTTGTTTACTACGTCCTCTCTCTCTCTCTCCCTCGCTCTCTAACTCGCCCACGCCATCACTGCAGCATGGGCCGACTGCCAACTTGGCCACAGGGTCTCTTTCTCTCCATCTTCATGCACAGCGGCGTGTTCTCGTGGTTCTTGGAGGCTCCCAGCACTTCTTACTGATTTACGTTGCATGTCAGTACGATGACAATGCATCCAGTCATTCGTTACCTCTGACAAGTGCAAACACCCTAGATTTGGTATCCGTATTTCTGAATAATCCTTGCCGATGGAAGTAAACTAGCGGATATAAATAACTGAACCACACCATAGCGATAAATAACAGGGCGGTGAACCATAACTTTGAACCCAGTGAACCGGTCATCGGGGTCCAGCAAACTTTTCAGTATATCATGAAAGTGTGTCGTATATTTTAGACTAAAAAGTGGAACGAAATTATTCCCCGCGACTGTACATGATAGGGAAAAACCTCTTTGGAATTCGAATCAAAGAGTTCACAGCACATGACCTTCAAATTAGTATTGCAAGATCGTCAGCCCATCTTACACATCAGTAATTTCTTGCATGTAATAAAGATCATTTTACATCGGCATAGCTGCAAGGAGGCTGCAATGAGCTTACCTCTTCTGTTACATACTTCATTTTCCACGCCTTGCATCCCCCAGGCACTCATGGCCTCACCCATTGAAAACACCTCCTTGCACGAATTCCCCCCCCCTCTCTCTCTCTCTCTCTCTCTCACACACACACACACACACACACACACACACGCACTACTGTACCTATATCATTCCCTCACCTCTTCTCTACGCACGTTGCAAAGTCTACTTACGCTTCTTGTCACGACACACTTTAAATATCTATCCGAACTCATTACAAAGCCGTGTTCATAATTCCACCTATCCCTTCTCAACTAAGCAGACCCCCTCCTGTGCTCCTCTCTACCTTGCCATTCCCGTTTCTTTTACAATTCATGGATAGAGTCACAGCGAGACGTACAGTATATGAATTTACCGTTTTCAGCATAGTTTTCCTTGCTTCATCTGTCTATCTTCTATTTAAAGAGAAAGATCCCCTAAAACCATATTTCTTCGTATATTCATCCAACTTCTCTATTAATTTGACGCTACTGTGGTGGTTATTGTAGTGGCAAGTTTGATTCAGAGTTCCGTCTATCCATTTTCGTAGTTTCGGCAGGGCTAAGGAAATTCTAAAAACGCTTGGTCCTTAAGTGGAAAATACAAAGCTACTTTTTATTGCAGAATATTAACCACGTTATTTTCGTATGTGTACCCGTGTTTCGAGGCTTCATGTTCCGTGTAAAAATTTAAATACTTTAGGGAATAGGTGAGAAATATCGGAGAATCGGTTGTTCCTGGTAAAGTGCTTATGCAAATATAAAGAAAGCATAAGGAGAAAAATAAAGCTGGTATTCATGGGTCGGTAAAGGAGGACCTAATGTAAATATAAAACAAAAAAAATTCAGCAAGAGTAGAGAGAATGTAAAGCTGATATTATGAAAAGTAAAGTAATGGAGAACAGAAATATACAGAAAACTATGATCGAAATATGATATAGTTTTTCATGTTATGCAGAGAGAGAGAGAGAGAGAGAGAGAGAGAGAGAGAGAGAGAGAGAGATGTAAAGCAACTATTCAGGGAAATTTAAGGTAGGGGTAAAGGAAAAAAATATATATATATATATATATATATATAAAGAAGATTTTGATAGATCTATAAAACAGCTGCTGGTGAAAATACAAATCATAAATAATATATCACTGAAGGTAATGTAAATAATGAGTTGATGAAAAAATAAAGAGTAAGGAACTATAAACTGTAGTGGGCGGCAGCATTTAGCGGCCGTTGGTGGAAGTAAAAAGCATAAGAGAACTGTAAAGCATGAGAGGAAGATAAAGCATTTGAGATATATATAAAGCTGATGTTGGTAGGAATACAAATCTGGTGTTGATAGACGTAAAAACCATGAGTGAAATCCACAGATGGTATTATTAGAAGTCCAAAGGTGTTAGTGGAAATATAAAACAAGTAAGAAGCATCAAGAATGAGAGGCGCAAAAAGCTTAAGACATATAATGAAAAGGACTGGTGGAAATATGAAACGGGAAAGAAATGTACGTAGTAAGTCGGGGCATCCTTCATGAACTTACTCGATGTAATGCTGATATCCTCTCTCTCTCTCTCTCTCTCTCTCTCTCTCTCTGTGACACTACACTGAGTACCTGGCCAAATGGTCTCCTGTATCCCAAGAAACCATTTACTACGCTGGGTGGTAACCATAAAACTAAACGATGCCTGATGGTTTAATGAGATAAGCAGCCTAGCCTCGGGCCTGCGCGCTCCTGTTTATTTTGGACAAAATGGGGTCAAATGATGATGATGATGATGATGGGACAAAGATAAAGAAAACTGTTAATAGGAAATATAGCTGTTGCTGAGGAATTATGAAACAAAAAGTACAATATCTGTGTTGCTGGGAATGCCACAGGGACTCCTGATATAAGTATAAAACGAAAGGGAAAATCAAATCCAGTTTTGATTCAAACGTGCTTTAGGTGGAATCATAAAATGTTGTAAATGAAATACAGAACTGGTGGCACGAGAAATAGAACAGCCACAGCAAAAAACCAGAATGGAATAGTAAAAAATGAAATGAAACTGACGGCTAAAACATATGAGCCGGAGTGTTCGCCCCGGCCACTGGACAGTGCTAACCTAAAGGTAGTCTCTCTCTCTCTCTCTCTCTCTCTCTCTCTCTCTCAAGCAGTATACGTACTTGATATCGTCAATCACTTTAACAACGAGTGTTCTACAAATGAAAGTCACAGAGGGTCCACGTGTTACCTGATGAAGAGCAGAATGTGTAAAAGCCGCAGCCTGTCAGTTATAGTTACGACACCCAGCGATCCACCCCAATAATGGACATGGATTCAGAAATACACTTGAAACAATGTTCTCTCCTGTGATGTCATTGTGATTGATCGACACTCCCGTCGCGTGAGCCACACTCTCAAGTGACAAACTTTGTGATTTTAAAAAATCTGTAGGAACTACAGTACACTACTTGTGCCTCTTCCTAGTGATTTCTGGAAACAAGGCGTTTCACTTCCGTGGCCTATAGTCACTTTAAAGAAGCTCATTTTAAGGCTTGAAACTTCGCATATATCGAATACTTCATTGCTTATTATTTATTAACTCCCTCGGATAGATTAAGCGAAATCTAAGTACTCCCTAACCTCT
>NC_137016.1:5720405-5732905 GCF_032717465.1 Coenobita brevimanus | reverse complement strand
GAGTCATACGAGGCTGACAGTGTTAAGATTGTCGTACACGTATGCTGTTATCTTTTAATAAATACAATACTTCGAACAAATATGAAACAATAAAAGGTTTGAGAGAGAGAGAGAGAGAGAGAGAGAGAGAGAGAGAGAGAGAGAGAGAGAGAGAGAGAGAGAGAGAGTGGCTTACGTTCCTCTTAGAAACAGTTTCCGTAAGAGTTGCTAAGGTGACACACGAGAAATTCAATTAAGATCTGGATTTACTGAGGTGCCAGGCAAAGATTTCAGCCCTATCGAAGGAGGGGGTGACAGTGTAATGGTTAGCAGATATTGTTCGCGACTGGAAAAACCCGCGTTCGATTCCCAGCCCGGTCAGATTCTTAATTATTTGCTTCCCGTGTGTCCCTGTTCCACCCACCCTTATCGACTATTGTATGTTGTTTTCTAGGCGAAGGTTGCGACGTTGCAGAAATTGATTGCCCGCCTCTATGACCCCAGTCGGTAGATAAGCACTGATTCTTAGCCTCCTTTTTCATTCCCATCCCCTCAGACACTCCGTCCTCGTCCAGAATTCCACAGCGTTACTCGATTTAGTTTTCCGCTCTGGGTATATTTCTCTGGAATGAAATAAAAAAAAGTCTGATATCAGCCCGAACGAAATGCAACGTTCGCATATCCCGTCTAGATTTGATTAACTTTCACTCCGTCGACGAGCATTATTTGCAGCCATCACACTGGTTGTTGTCACTGATGATACGTTACTCTGAAATAACCACACACAACACAGGGATGACAAATTAAATAAACTGGGCAGCAAAGGCTTCCCTGTACGTTTTAGAAATTTTTTATCCAGAAGGCTTTTTTAATCATCGACTACACCCTTACATTCCTCAGCCAATACGCCCTTTCAGTTTCTCCTTCATTAAATATCTGGAATCAGGGACTGCTACCATCGATCTCCATGGGAATCTTTATCCCATTCCATACTTAGAGAATTATATCACGCAATATACAGTACTACATTCAGATCCTTCTGTTACTGAATTAGGGAAACTTGGAATTCTTTTGTCTCCTAAGGATTTGTATTTTTTTTTTTTTCTCCTCTAAAGGAAAGGTACGACATCCAGTGACTTCTCTTGTCTTGCCGAGCTAACAAAAGCATGGAGGTATTATCTTTTTTAAGAACTGTCTTTTCCTTCATCTATCCTGCTTATAATATCCCAAAGACTAGTTCCCCCCCCCCTCTCTCTCTCTCTCTCTCTCTCTCTCACGCGACTAATTTTTTCTTACTCTTTGTTAATTAGCTCTCCCTTATGGACAATTTTCTACCTTCCTGCCCCTTTTTCCTCCTCATCATCATCTGTCCTTTTTCTCTCCTCTTCCTACTCTTCCTTTCTTCTTTTCTCCCCTCTTCCTACTCTTCCTACTTTCTTCCTTTTTACTCCTTCCCCCTCCTGCCAGCTCCCTTCTCCTTGCTATATTGCACCCCCTAAAGATATTATTTCATCTATTCCCTCCAGTCTATCCTAGGTCTGGTGAGAGGCTACGTAGCAACTCCTCCTCATAATTTTTATTTTCCATACAGAGTGTTAGATATAATACGCTTCCGTTCTGTTCTATCAGCCAATTTCTATTGTGTTGCGGGTACGGTTCAGTCAACATTATTCATATCAGTCCCGCATCTTTTCTTCATTTTCTGCTCCCACTGCCACACCTACGCCCACACCAGCAGACTTAGCCACTCCCACAATACATACAAATGCCACAAGGTGAATTTCAACAGGAATGCTATTAAAGAACAACCCTGTAATACATCTTAATTTTATCTTACAAATTTTATATATATATCGTGTTAATAACGACACTATTTGCATTCACAACACGCATGAGAAAACTGAAGTGTAATATGCAAAATACATCACAAAGGAAGAAATGTTTCGAGATTGCAGAAGCCACCCACAACACAATCCAAAAATGAAATCACTAGCGAAAAATACGACCGAAAAGTGTTACAATACCTCTAAAAAACACTTCTTATACAACCCTTAAGCGAGTCTCCAAATTCTCTTATGATACGACCCAAAAAAGTTACAATATCTCCGAAAAATTTATATTGCAACCTCAATCTCCCAAGCCACTTATGACTCACGCAAATGTTCCACTATTTCAAAAAACACTTATAATACGACCCTAAAGTAAGTCTCCCAGTCGATTTAGAATACGACTCGAAAATGTTGATACATCCAAAAAACACTTACAATACGTCCCCAACCCGAGCTTCCCAACCTACTTAGAATACTACACAACAGTAACATGGCAGACTACCATACATAACCTCCGGCACTGACCCACTGTCCTCAATAGTCTATGCTTCCGTGTTGGCGTTGTACCTGTAGGCAAACTTGCGGTGTTGCTTTTCAGGCTTTGAGCTGATGCGGCGGCGATTGTACCCCGACTCCCAAGGACCTACTCCCTCGGTGTAGGCAAACACACCGAGGCATATAAGCACACAGAAGAGCAAGCACATTTAGGGGGAAGCAGATGTGTGTGTTGGTAATAAAGGATAACAAGACGGCGAGAGAATGTACACACACACACACACACACACACACACACACACACACACACACACACACACACACACACACACACACACACACACACACACACACACACACACACACACACACACACACACACACACACACACACACACACACACACACACACACACACACACACACACTTTGAACTGTGTTCGATCATACACGTGTGATAATTTCGCACATACACAGCTGCCCAATTAAATAAACAAGGAACGAATATTCTCTCTCTCTCTCTCTCTCTCTCTCTCTCTCTCTCATCTCGCTTTCCTCAAACACCTTTTCACACATCCAGCGTCCCTTCCTCACCCTTTCGGTCTCCTTCCCCCAGCCTTTCACGCATCCAGGTTTTCTTATCATTTACGTGTACCCATCCAGTCTCCCTCTCTCTCTATCAATCTCACCCTCATTATTTCACATCTAGCCTCCCTCGTTCTCAGAGCCTCAACTCCTCTCTCTCTCATACATCCAGCCTCCTTACTTCACTCTCTCTCCGTTATCACACATCCAGTCTCCTTCACCTACTCCCACAACCTCTCATTTCTCACCCATCCAGCCTCCCACTATCACTCCCAAAGCATCTTGACTCATTTCCCCACACACCAAGCCTCCCTCTCTATCTTACTCATCAAGCCTTTAACCCCCACTCCCACAGCATCCTTCTGTCTCTCAATACATCCAATCTCCCTCCCTCACTCTCTCACGCATCCACCCACCTAGTTCTCTCAGACTCTTACAGTTCTCAGTCACGGTCATTCCTTCTGAAGACATGCCCCTCTTCAGCCTATTACTTCAGCTTAACCTCGATCTTCAAGGCTTAGACTCCCACTCCTTTCCTACCACCATCCCTGCTCATGACCCGTTGTGCTTTTCGTGTTGCATCATTAGTTTGTCTTCAGTGCACTCGCATTTTGCTATTTTCTTGATCGTTTTAACATTTTCTTAATTTAGGCTTAGATGTGCATGATATATTGTGCTGTCGTGGAGCCCAAACGTTTAGTCGCACTCTTAAACAGATGCTGTCTAGTCTGAGCCAGCCAACCTACTGCAGTTATTTCTGTTTCTTGTGTTTCTTATAGCATTTTTAATTGTTACAAGCGTCAGAGAGTTTTATCCAATGTGGGAGAGAGTCCTAATTCTGAGGGGGTTAACCGTATGTTGGGCACACACCTCTTACGTATTTTACTGTGACTACCGCTAGCCAGTTTACTTGAACTGGGGATAATTCTGCACCACTTAGGATTAAACACACACACACACACACACACACACACACACACACACACACACACACACACAATTACTTATGAAACAAATGACAATATACACAAACTTCAACAGTAATATTCAGGAAAACTTCCACTGTACACTCAGGCATCCAGTAATTTAATATCACCTGGACACCTACATTGCACCCCAAGGTATTAGTTTAATTTTGGTTGAAACGAGTACGAGGAATTAATTTTTCTTCTGGAACTGGGACACCAAACTTGACTGTTCTTTCCCCGGTGTCACATTGCTCTTCTTTCATCATCACCGCCTCCACTTCCTGTCTTCTCTCTCCTCCTACATCCTAGTCACCAGCATCCGCCTCTCTTCCTCTCAGACTCCTAGGCGCCTCTCTGACGTCACACATGCACCACGCCCACTCTGACGCCAGTGGCCAATGGGCGTTGAGAATGTGACGTCATGCTTACTGACCAATGGACGTGAAGGTTCAGTGACGTCATGGGTACAGTGGCCAATGACTGAGCGCGTAGTGCTGCAAATTTAGTGACATCACAACCATGCTGGCCAATCAGGGTGTTTGTGATCACAGCCACGTCATGGACCAGAGGACCAATCAGGGGACCAACAGTGACTCCCACGACACGTCACATACTTCTGAGGCGATGGTATACAAGCTTCACCAGTATGTGCTAGGATACATGTTAATGAGTCTCAGAAATATTTTAGCACTTTCTATACTTTATATATTTGCTTCTCTGTACAATTTAACCTATCACCACTTCCGCTTTCTCTCTCTCTCTCTCTCTCTCTCTCTGCCATTTCATTTATCACAGTGTCTACCTATTTGTACACACACACACACACACACACACACACACACACACACACACCTCCGCTGCTTGCACATATCTCACACAGACAGCCTTTCCTGTTCACCCCGCAACACAAACAAACCTCAGCATCTTCATTCCCTCACTGCCATTGAGTGTGGACTTCACTGTATATTCCTCTGCACACACAAACATCCGCTACTTTGTACCCCTCTGGCAGTGTGACCTGATTTTTTTTTTCGCTCCTATCCCTTAGTTTTCGGTAAACTAAGGCAACGTTTTATGTAATATGGCCACGTCACTGGGTATTCGTTGAGATTTCTCTCACTTTCGTGTGCCCTCTATATTCTTTTTTTCTGGCTCCTACCTCTCTCTCTCTCTCTCTCTCTCTCGCTCTGTGTGTGTGTGTGTATATATATATATATATATATATATATATATATATATATATATATATATATATATATATATATATATATATATATATATATATATGTATGTATTTCGTTAACTATAATCTTTCTCCTTTCCCGCCATCCCCTACCGCCACAGTGCCATCGCCCTCCCGTTCAACAACAATACATACAGCTGGCAGGGAAACAAACACCCCGCCTCACCCTATGTCATCCACCTTTCCGCTGTGTCGGTCCCTAAGTGCTGTTTTCAGGTGGCCCGCCTCCCCTAGCCATTTTTTCGCGGTGGACCCTGATGAGCAATATACAGTATTTAGGCAGTCACACCAACTGTGTTATTAAGTTGTGGGAGGTTCTAACAGTCATTATGTTAACTCTTACTCTTCGATGCCGACCCTTCATTTCATTTTCATTACCACAGAAGGATAGTATTCGTCGTACATAATGAAATAGGTACAAGCAAACTTCATTAACTTCAACTCCTCTAGTGTAGGTGTTATCTTAACTAATTAAATCGCCTGGTAAAAAGACGTTATCATACTGGAGAGTAAAATTGAAATTGAAGTGTTTCCTCTCTCTCTCTCTTTTTAATATATATATATATATATATATATATATATATATATATATATATATATATATATATATATATATATATATATATATATATATGGGTAAAGCAAAAATTAAAGATAAGAAACGTCACCGTGTACTTAGAAACATAACTCTGAATCCATTGACGTCTTTTTTAGATTTGTTTTTCCCGTAACTAGATTATTTTACTGAGTATTGGAGAGTTCCCTAACAATTAAGAGGCTAATAAAGGACAGTATCTAATACTGTCAATTGAAAAGTCTAAAGATATCATTGCGATGACAGGTTAATATGCCTCCGCCACGGCGTAGCCGGAAGCAAGGGACAGTGACCTGGGATTCTATCCTGGGGGAATTGGGAAGCTCATCAGAAAGTGAAGGTGCAGTCAGGATCACTATGTCGCCTAATATTTATTTTATTTATCATTTTTTTTTTTAACTTTTACATTCCTCTGCTGGCTGATATTAGTAAAGATTGCCTAATATTTCACTGTTTGTACTTCTCAAAGACGCTGAAGATGAGTGGGACCCCTTCTCGTGGTGACACCGATGTAATTGGTCGGTTCTGATGCCCAGCTATACTGATTTCACTCAGCTCCCTCCCTCTCCCCCGAAACGAGGATAGTGGACTGCAGGAAGAAACTTCAAATTGCAGTCCACCAGGCCCACGTTCAGGTGAGCTTGGGATTGAAACTACTACTACTATTACTACTACTACTACTACTACTACTACTATTACAACTACTACTACAGCTACTGCTACTACTACTATTACTGCTGCTACCATTTTTATTAGTAGTAGTAGTAGTAGAAGTCGTACTAGTAGCATTCCTCTGTTGACTAGCATTCCTAAGCTGAAGGAAGACTGGCAAGTTACTCTGCCCTTAGCTGCGTCTGGCAGGAAAGTGATGAATATGCGTAAGTGTGAACCAGAAACAGTGGAAGAGAAGGCTGTCTTTTGTCCTTGGTTGTTCACATCATACTACACTTTTGCTCCTTACTTTCAGGAATTCATTTAGCTTTGGCCCTCCAGTGGCTTATTTTATCTTATATTCCTTGCCATCCTCAGACAATTTTGTTAATCTTGGGAGAGACATTTCCATTTGGTGGTTTTGGATAAAGTCTTCATCAACCGCTTCACTATACTGTTTTTACTCTAACCTGGCCTTAACACACACACACACACACACACACACACACACACACACACACACACACACACACACACACACAATTCCTTCCTGAATATTGAGTTGTAATAATCGATTAAACACTAGAATATTTTGCTAATCACGAAGAAGTACCACGGAAAGGAAATAGAGCCGTATTATCGTCTTATTCTGTCATTAAGCTACAAAAAACAAGCTGCAAAACATCAGAAATCTAGGCCAAGTTAAGGTAAAAGGACTATGATAAGATTCACTCCTTAGTTGATCAAAATAGTGTGGTTACTGCAAGAATATAATACAAAAGACGTCCTTGTACAGAAGGAGTTAAAAAGATTCACCCTCAGTGCCTTTCAATCTGCTATCTGATTTTTTTTTTTACACATTATCCTGCTATCAGAAGATAAATGGAACTTGAATCTAACATCTCCACTTAAAAATGACTCGCTAACATGTAATAAAATTTCTTGAAAAGCAAATATACTTTTTATACCTAACAGGAATGCAGAGGTAAAATTCACGTTTGCTAGACAAGTGGAAGTAACAAGGGAAAAAAGAGTGAGTAAATATGTGAAAAGCCACCTTGCACACACACACACACACACACACACACACACACACACACACACACACACACACATTCATTTATGACACCAAGCCTCCCTACTCACGTGCATTCACCCACACTCCTACTCTCTCTCTCTCTCTCTCTCTCCCTCTCTCTCTCTGATGCAATCTTCCCTCCCACACACATGTATACCGCACCGAGTTACACATACACATCAACACTTATACAGTAAACACTCACACACTTAAACACATACACACGCACACACACACACACACACACACACACACACACACACACACACACACACACACACACACACACACACACACACACACACACACACACACACACACACACACACACACACACACACACACATCGTTTACAAGCCATACACCGAGTCATTAGTTCACGCAGTCACCTATAAATACACCCACACACAACAAACAGTGTCACATACTGAACAAAGGGACACACACACACACACACACACACACACACACACACACACACACACACACACACACACACACACACACACACACACACACACACACACACACACACACACACACACACACATTCACATGTATACGCACATTCTCTCTCTCTCTCTCTCTCTCTCACACACACACACACACACACACACACACACAAGAGGTCGTTAGTGAAATTAAGGCGACTTAGTGACCGAACACAGGAGGTCAGAGTGAGACGTTAATCACCTCTAGGTCATCTTGCCATGGGGTGTAGGTGTTAAAGAGAGAGAGAGAGAGAGATTAACATTCGTAGTAAAGGAGCAATTGAACATTTTATCTAGTTCCTCAGTCGAGAAGTCTATCCTTACCTAAACTGCAGCTTGTGAAATAGCAAGGATATGTTAACAAAATGATTTCATCGAAGGGAAGACATTAAAATCTCTCTCTCTCTCTCTCTCTCTCTCTCTCTCCTGACTGAGATTGAGTTATACTTTCCTTAATATTTGCCTTTGCATATATTCCCCTTTCTCTTCTTCACCTACCATATATTTAGAGTAAAAATAACAAAATAATTTATAACTACGAAGAGGGACTATATGGGTCAGTAAAATTTCTTGAGAATGTGGGCCATATTACAAGTGGGTTTTGCAGATTTCGTAACACTTATTCCTGAGTTAATTATTCTGCTCATTACACCTCAGTATTATCTTGTATGTTACTAACTCAATGCCTGTCGAGAATAAAACGAGACGAAAAACATGCAGGAGAATGCTGAAGTTGCAATAAGGTTACGGTAATAAATCGCTAAGAAAATGGATTTGCGAAGCCCACAGTGCTACTTATAATCTAGCACTTTATACTACAGTTTAACTCAGGATAATCGCACCAGAAAGAGTGTTAATCCCTTGACTACGGGTAGATCCTTTTTTATTTTCTTCTGGCTTTCTCCAAACAATGTCTTTCAGCTTAGGAGAGCACCCTAGTAGTGAAAGAGTGTTGGCTGCATCTAATTCCTCCCGTTTCCTGTTCTAAATTAAATAAAACCGTCTGTAGGCAGGGAAATGAAACAGTACGCTATTAGAAAGAAGGGGCCAAAACAAGTTAGGTTAACATTCAGTCTGCTATAACATTTATGAATCTTTCTCCTAATGGTGGCTGAACAGAGATGAGATTATTCAGCCCAGGAAATTCACCTTACTCGTAAAGTTAATTAATACCTGTTATAGTACAAGACCCATTTTACCCTAACTTGGCCTAAATGTGCCATCTCTCTTTCTAAAATTTCGAGTTGTAACAACAGATTAATACCAGAATATGATGCTAATCACAAAGAAGTACCATGCGAAAAATGTAGAGTGTTCGGATTGCCTTATTCTGCTGTCGAAATACGTAAACTAAGCTACAAGAGGACGATACTTTGGATCTAATTTTTGGAAAAAGGATATAGCAGTTTCGCCATTAGACGGTAAGAGACCAATCCTGGCTGAATAAACGCACTTCATACCTGCAGTAATAATAATAACAATAATAATAATAATAATGATAGTAATAATAATAATAATAATAAATGTCTCAGCCTAATGATGTTACACTAAACTTTTTAGCACATACGTGTCGACAGGACGGTCCTAAACTGATTTCAACAGCTTGATAGAAGATGAAAACTGGAAGAAAATCACGTCTTAAAATGGTTAACACTCAACAGACACAAGAAAAGCAGTTAAGTAAGGAAGCGAGCAGTAAAGTCATTATGTAGACGGTAGTAAGTGCGTATTTAAGTAAGTGGGGAGATAGTTAAGTAATCGAGTGGCCGTTGTTAAGCATGTGAGTAAGTAGGATAGTAGTACGTATGTGGCTAGTTCTAGTTCGTTTAGTATGTGGGTGATTACCTAAGTAAAGGGGTAGTTAACTAAGTCGTGAGTATGTTAAGTAAGTGGGCAGCCATCAAGTGGGTGGCTGTAGTTAGTTAAGTAGGTGGTTACTTAAGTGTGTGGACAAATAAGTAAGTGGGTATAGTTAAGATAGTTACGCTGGCTGAGTATATATAGCATGGCGTTATGGTGCATATGTAGATTAGCTGCAGGTTGTTTATTGGTGCAACTGGAAATAAGGAAAAATATGCCACTCATTAATCATTTTTATAAATTCGTTTATCAAAGTTTCTTTCTTGTTCCTGAGGCCTACACACAACATTTAATAAAAGATAGAACAGTTAATATAATGATGATGATGATGATGATGATGATGATGATGATGATGATGATGATAACTATTAATGTACATATTTTCCTTTCATGAGGATAGATCCCCCCCCCTCCCTATCGTTTAACACGAAACATGGCCTAATCCCTATCCCCCGAAATATAGTGTTTATATCTCTGGCACACATGATGCTGCTGTATATCCCAATCCCGAGAACATAATTTTTCTCCATGATTAACACGAAATTTGGCTTATTACTAGAATCTCCCTTTTTTTTTTTCTTTAATACTTTTCATACCTTGGCAAGAAGACGCTGCTTTTGTTTTGGATCGTTGCTGCTGCCTGTTAATTTGTGGGGGATGTTTACAAATGTTTACACACCATCCTGACGCTTTACTGGTCTAAGGCGCAAGTCAGGGGTTGTTGTGGCTGTTGTTGTTGTTGATCTATCCGTTTGTCTGGCCGAGCAAACCCATCAACCACAGGTAAGAGAAGGTAACGCCAACATTGTTTAGAATCCTTATGAGGTTGCTGGAGGTTCCTGGATCGTGTAATGCCACCAGGGGCGTAGGCCAGCTACGTATTCTTATATGATCTTGAATACATAGAAGAAACTTCAAGGCTGGATTAGGATGATGATGGTAATTATTGCTGTAAAATTATTGTTGGCAGCAGCAGCAGTAGCAGCAGCAGCAGCAGCAGCAGCAGCAGCAGCAGCAGCAGCAGCAGTAGTAGTAGTAGTAGTAGTAGTAGTAGTAGTAGTAGTAGGATCTTATACCAAAAGTGAGTGAGGTGGACTGGGACATTCACACGGGAAACATAGTTCCTCCCTTACTGACTGCACCAACAAAGCTAAGATCCAAAGATAAACGTAGGACAAGAACAGCATTTCGAGAAGACTATTTACGTCGAGTTACTGCTCACATTTTTCGCTCCATCTCTCACAGTAGCATGCGACTCTTTTGTAAATTTGGTAGTATATAATAATTTAAATTGTAATGCCCACTTGAACCACAAGTTCACTTACAACTCTGGTACAGCGAAGACATTTGTGTAAAGAAACAAAACTTACTTCGTGCGAATTTTTATAAAGGTCAACGAATTCGAACTAAAAAAATGCAATACCTTTTCCATCTTGAAGAACGACGTGATAGTCTTTGATGCTTAAGAGTTTATCAGTTTCATGATATTTTTCTTTTTCGTCTGCATTTAGTAGTTGCATCTTCCTACAGCCACTCAGAATTAGGCAGCAAATAAAAAGCAAACAATATCAGCGAACTTGGACCGTTTTCTCACGTCTTCAATAACCATCTCACAGCATCCGCCACCTTAAAGGCAATACCTCCAATATTCATTTTATCATCTGACTTTTTTCTGCCGATTCAGACTATAAGGTCTTAAGTTATGGCTTTATCTTCTGTACACCTATATTATTTACTACATAATTTCAACTTAGTTCCGCCATAAAAATAAAACTTGGAGTATAAGGAAGAATAAGTGTATTAAAAACAAATATCGTAATTTTCTTAAATAGTTTATGGGCTGATAATGTATGAAAATCAGAATAATATAAAGTATTGTGTGAAAACGTTTTTACTTCTTTAAAGCACAAACAGAAATTGTATATGAGCTAGGCATACTTCTTGATGATTAAGTATAGAATTAGAAGAAGCATTTGACGTTATGCCCAGTTTTCTTGTACGCTTGTCATTCCAGATTATTTTTCCGTCACACTCTGTAAACATTTTGAAGGTACAAACACATGAAAGTCGTCTCTCTCTGTAATTCACCTCCTCCCACCAGTTTTTCACCTGCTGAGTTAATGGAGGTGTGACCCATTTTTGCTGGCCATTGTGAGCATTTTTCAATTTTTCCTTTTGTTTTCTGTTCCCCACTTATAGAACATACCCATACTATTTACATTTTAAGAAATATGTTTGTCATGACTGCAGTGGAGAAATAACTTACATATAGCTCCTAAGTGTACAATGTTCCTTACTGTCTTTAATAGTCTCTCTCTCTCTCTCTCTCTCTCTCTCTCTCTCTCTCTCTCTCTCTCTCACACACACACACACACACACACACACACAAGCGGCGCCAACTACGAAATATTCACCTACTCACACACACGCGCTGATAAATTCATTGCTGATGTATAAAACGAACAAAACTGACATAAACAGAGCACATTTTTCCCACTTACTCACACCTACACATCAGACAGCAGGATACGGCATGAAAGAGATTTAGGGGTCCCTTTAAGCGGTGCAGGAGAGGGACGCCTTCATGTGGTGGAGCTGATATAACCGGGATGTGAAGAGGCCTGGTTATACAAACGTCCCTCAATTCCTTCCGTACCACCCAAAAGAATGATGGTGAACTGCAGGAGGAGGGCAACAGAAGTCTGCAGTCCACTGAGTTCGAATTT
>NC_137016.1:5710405-5717905 GCF_032717465.1 Coenobita brevimanus | reverse complement strand
AGAATCTTAAAGGACACAAAACTTCTTGTAGGTAATACATTTATCTTACAGCAGGGAGGTAATTAAAAAGAGTTGAAGGAGAACTGTAAAAGAAATATCCCTTGCCAAAATTTATTAGATTCTGATATGAGAAAATCATCCAGACTTGCGCTCACTGGCTGCGAGGCCAGACATGTCCCATTGGTCCTAGTTTGAAAAATTTGTTAGTTTTTTTGTTTTTTACTGTTACAAATATACCTCAAAACTCTTAATAAATTTAGTGTACAATCATTTTTTAAATATTTTTTCTGACAATTATAATTATAATCATTGTCAGCCATATGAGTCTGATAATATGAGTGTGTTTAATGGTGGCAAACAGCGATGCAGCTGTGAGGTGTTATATTCGATCCTTAAATATAATATTGATCAAGCATTTGGCTCACAAGTGATTTAAGTGTTACGGGTGAACAGAATGTCTGATGTTCCGACATAAACGAACAGTAGTTTGCTACAAAGGCTTACTTACCGTAAGTTCTCAGGGTGGTTAACGTGTTTATAGGAATAGTCACAAACGAGGAACGCAGTGGCTTTGATAATAACATTTCAAATGCTTTATGTCTTAGTTTGGAAAATATGTCAGCAGTACCTATAATATATTCCGGTCGTGATTTATGACTATCAACAACAATTAAGACAAATAATCTGTGAACCACAAACGTTAAGTTAGTCAAGTGAGGCAACAGGCAATTCATCGTCGGTACAGCTAAATGTAAGATCTAGCGTAATGAGTAGTTAACGAAGGTGAGGTTCAGCGTTAATAGAAATTAAAACAATTAGGGTTCATTGTGAAATAGAAGTTAAAGGAAGTAAGATTCGTTGTACGTAGATTTAAACAAAGGTAGGATTCGCCTGAGTAGAATTTAATGCAAGTAAAACAGCAGAAGTTTATTCAATGCAATTAGGATTCAGCATCAGTATAATTTAACATAAGTAGAATTCAGCATGAGTAAAAGGTAGTGGAAGTAGAATCCAGCTAAAGTAGAATGTTGTGGAAGCAGAATCCAGTGAAAGTGGTAGAATCCAGTGCAAGAAGAACTTAGCGAAGTAGAGTCCAACGTAAGTAGAATTTAACGGAAGTAGAACCCAGCGTACGTCGTCTGCATCGTATAGATTATAATTTATGACATTCAACTTGGCTGTAATATCATCTTTGTGGTCAGTGGCAGAATGTCACTGGTGTTGACGCCAAGCCACAGGGACAGGGCTACCAACACAGATGCACATTCACACTCAACCCCCCATTATAACTCTCTCTCTCTCTCTCTCTAGAAATGCGGTATTTAAATTACAAACATAGGCATACATCACATTGAACTTACAGGTCCAGAAGCACTTACAGTGGGATATTTTCACACATATTTACAGCAATATGAAGAAGATTAGGTGAGGTACATTTACATCGTGCATTGTAGCCATCGGTAGAGGATTATACTAAAACACAGTACACAGATTCTTACATAACATTAGTCAAACAGATGAAAAAAGAAACGTTAACCCACAGCCAGATCGTTACTAAAACCTTTATTTATTGTATTTATTTATTTTTGCAAGGAAGAAGGAAAAAAGGGCTTGAAGCACGGATGTTTGTTCCATCCAACGACAACAAAAACGACAACAAAAGCAAAATTCAAGATCCGTTCATTTCGAGATGTCCTGGCACATTGCACATAGAAGACTGGAGGTCATAGGCAAAAGGAAATACAGACAGGGGAAGACAGTTCCAGGCAGACAGTCAATGTATCACCAGGTTGCGAAGAGGCGGTTGTGTGTCGTATTCTGGGGCGATGAGTGAGTGATTTCCGTGTCATTTACTTAAGTTACGCCATAGGATGATGAGACATTGGTGCAGACGCGAGAACTTGTGCCACATTAAAATTAATACAGAAATATATAGCCTAAAAATGTCTTAGACGTACAGATGCGGTCATTAGTTCTTTCACAATGTTTCGATGTAATTTGTAATAGTCAAGTGCGTTAAGGAGCTATAATCTGGTTTCATTAGTTCGAAATCCTAAACGTATAAAGGAATATTGAGTGCAACTTCGCCACAGTGATTATAGGGTTCACCATTCAGGATACCTCACACCCAGTCGAATCTTAGACATTCACTACGAGGACGTCACTTTCATTTTAATCGTCCTGCCACTAGATTTATTTTTTTTTTTTTTTTGCAGCGATGATATTCAAGACACATTTTCGAGGGAGCTGATTACAGGTATCTCTAACCCTCCAATTAGAAAGCCTCCCCTAAGATGAATAAACTCGTCTGGAGGTAACAAGAATACACACACACACACACACACACACACACACACACACACACACACACACACACACACACACACACACACACACACACACACACACACACACACACACACACACACACACACACACACACACACACACACACACACACACACACACACACACACACACACACACACACACACACACACACACACACACACACACACACACACACACACACACACACACACACACACACACACACACACACACACACACACACACACACACACACACACACACACACACATACAAGAAAAAAACTATTGAAGTGGTTAACTTCCACGACATCAATACCAACTACATTACACAACGCCGGGAACCGCAGACCAGCAGATAACATTACACGTACGCTCGTGGACAAGCGCTCGCCTCATATTTCATCCCTCCTGCTTCTCACTTTCCTCTGCTGGCTAATATTCCTCAGCTGAGAGAGGTTCGGTTTGGTTCCCTGTCCACAGATTGTTCTCAGTGATATTCTGCGTAGGGAAGGAAAATGACGGACATGACCCAAAAGAAAGCCCTGTGCAGAACTAGGCGAATTTGCATCCCTTACTGTGCAAGAGAATACTTTCAGGGTTCATCATAGGATACTTGACCCAGACTGCTTCCTAGAGGATTGTATTGCGGGAAGTGAGGCAAAAGATAAAGCGATAAGGCCAAAGAGAGAGGAAGGGGAAGGAAAGGTAACCGAATTAATTTTGGTAATGACACCAGGGAACACAAAATCATGCTATAATTGGCATGAGTGATCGTAGCACTTCTTAAACTATTTAATTCACATGTTAGCATTTTCTTGTATTGTTATGAGTCCGTATTATATTTACAAATCATAATAGATAGATAGATAAATAGACAGATAGACAGCTCTATGCGAGCCTGGGAATGGGAAATGATCTTGCAAGTTAAACTGAGGAAAAGCTGACGACAGATTAGGAAGTAGCCAGTCAGGAGATGATGTAGGTAGTTTGTCAGCGAAATAGCAGGAGAACAAAGCCTAGTGACATACACACATACTCACACACAGGTTTCTGGGACTTTCCAACCACAGTGTAACACACGTGACACGACCCCTGTTTCACCAGAATTTAGGAAAGAGAGCTCAGAAGGAGAGAGGCCATAGAATCGGCAGGTAGTAGGGAGAAAGGCTTAGCAACTTGGAAGAGAGAGAGAGAGAGAGCGAGACAGGGAGGTAGCTAGCGGGACTCTGCTTAATTTCACTCGTGTGTGAGAGACTTTGTTAATATTTCCAAGACAAATAAAAATAGTCCCATACTATTCTTTACCTCTCCTGTCATTGCATGACAAATGGGAACCAAGATTATCTACTTACAAACAACTCAAGTATAACAACCGCTCGTCCACAAGTCTAATATAATAGATAACTTCTCTACAAGTAACTACAAAGTCTTTTTGTGACAGTATGTTATTATTGTACACCATATATTGTCTATGTACTCATATAGTAGATTGCATTACTTATTCAAATTAGTTCCCCCCAGAGTTTAACTACAGGAGTTGAAGTCCAATTGTTAATCTGTCTATCTATCTATCTATATAAAATGAATGAACTACACCTGTAATCTAGTGTGTACCTGTTTTGTGTGTTTTATTGTTTTTCCTTCCTCTTTTCATCATCTTTCCTATCAGCAGAGTACTCTTACTGTTTCACATGGGCAGTTTATTCTACGGTCTTTATCTTCCCTGTTACACAAATCACGGTGCGCATACCTTCACGATCGCCAATAAAATTTTTGATTTATTCCTGCATCCGGATCCGGATATATTTCAATCTAATCAACTTTTCCTTGATCCACTGCTCACCTTTCCATCAAATGTTATTGAATTCCAGTAACATTTCTTTGATATACCGTTTGCATAATCAAGGAAACAGTCACGGGTGAATACATAGCCTTCGTCCATCTTCATTGGCGAAGGTAATAACAGACATACGTTATCGGACTGAAGGGGTTAAATGTGCTGGATCACAGTTACCTAGTCTCGGCCTCTGCACAGAAAGGGTTACTACCGTTATCCTACAGTATTTTTCAGCATCATGAAGTATATTAATCTGATAATCAGTGGCATCCTTCACAAGCAAAGTTTCTGATTATGTAAAATACAAGTAACCAAAGACAAAATCCCGGACGGACAGACAAAGTGAGAAAGTAGAGAGTAAGTGGGTGAGTAATTAGGGCAGCTTCACCTTGGTCGGTCAAGTTCACTCTTAACTTTAACAGCCACCACTTCTGCGCAGTGTTTGTGTGTGTGTGTGTGTGTGTGTGTGTGTGTGTGTGTGTGTGTGTGTGTGTGTGTGTGTGTGCTTTCAGAAATCTCACTACCCCTCAAAAATCAATCTAAACGAGGCATTAGAAACAACAAACAGTACTATACTGGAGCTTCTTAGGAGGTTCTCTCTCAAGGTAGATAAATTGCTGTCAGTTGCTCTTACAACATCTATTGTCACAAGTGTTTTGGTTAACAATCGAACAAGCCTACAGGTGGCTTGGGGGATGCTAGTGGATACTACCCATGAAGAGCCTGGTGTTATCATCATACAACTTTTCTTTCTTCAAGACCCTACATAAGGAATTGCTGTAATCTCAGACGACATAAATGTTTTTATCCTCCTGTTGTATTATTTTTTGATAGAAAATATCACTACAACGATAATCATGGAATCACCGATCAAAGACAGAGCTGTCATTGACATAAAGAAGACAGCTGACATGCATGAAACAATAATAAGAGACTGCTTGCGGCTCATGTGTTGTCTGGATTTGACACTGTGGCTTCTAGTTATGGTATTGGGAAAGGTGCTGTACTAAAGGCATTGTGTTCTGGGTTGTCGTTGTCACTTCTTGGCATCACTCTTGCACCATTGTCAGATGTGGTGAATTAAGCCACGAAATTCATGGTTTCATGTTACGGAGTTCCACACTGTGACAGCATGTCAGAAGCTCGAGTGTCTCTGGTCACCAAAGCTTGGCAAGGGAAGTACGACACCAAATCTTAACTCTCACATACGAATGAATCCTTTGCAGAAAATATCAAGTGTGCCCATTACCAGGTATGCGTTTGGAAATAAGTGAAGGACCCAAATCCCCCAAGCATGGAATTTGAAAGTTTTGAATGGATAAAGGATATTGCAAACAAGTCCTTTAATCCTGTAACAGTGCCTCCAAATGTCCCCCCTGGCACCAGGCAGTGTATTAGTATTAGTACAGTGCAGCTGCACAAATGAAGATGCACCATGCTGGACACACCACAGTGGTTGCAGAGCAGGCAATTTGTCATGCACAATTTCCTGCAGTTGCAAGGGGCGTGAATGTTTTAACACACATGCTCAGTAATCAGGTTGACCAAAGTACATTAATGTTGTTCTCTGCTTGACTCATGTAAAATTGTATACATAAGCGTTACATTTCTTGACATGTCCCAATTGGTTGTTTTATTGTTCCGGAAGCTGGTCTTTGAGTCTGTGAAAATTTTCTCTCTTGTGTAATTAATTTTATGATTTTGGACACTTGAATGAATTGAATAATTCTACGTAGGTTGAGATATAATTGTGGTATTTTGGTTCCACACATGATTTGGAAGGTAAAGAGCACCCTTAGTATACTTTCTCACAACATGAGTGCTCATCATAATGAAACTATGTAATTTCAGATCATTTGACAAGAGAACTTTTATTTTTTTCAATATCTACTTTTAATTAAAGCATGTGATTTAGGTCTGGTACAGTTTCATGGATGTACAATTTAATTCCAGGGTGTTTCGATATTTGTAAAGCTTTGATTAACGTTCATTTTAAGCTATATAGAAGCTTAATATGCATTTCGTGGTGCATACCAATAAATTTTTCCTGTTTTGAAATGTTAGAAATATGATTTGGCTTAGTGCTTCATCAGAATTTAGATTTGTTATGATCGAATATTTTTTTTTTTTCCAAATGGTCATTTCCTGGATCATTTGTGGCCCCATCTAATTATCCGCATTATCATGCAACATTTGGTTACAAATGCTTCTCACAAGGTTTTGGTAGACAATTATGACAAAAAATATCCAAACTTACACAATTCAAATGTGTATTACTTTGTGAATGCAACTTATTTCTAAGGCGACGGCCATCTTCGACGCCGTCTTGAATTATGCAAAATGCTCAAGAGTGACAAGAGGGCACCCAGCATTCTTGATCTACACATTCTTAGCTTTCAAATGACACCAAGATCAACACTATAAACAAAATCTGAAGGATCATCCCAGTATCTGCTGGAGTAGCAGGGGAGTGGGGGGAAATGGGGAGAGGGGCAGGGGAGAGAGGGGCAGGGGAGAGCGGGGCAGGGGAGAGCGGGGCAGGGGAGAGAGGGGGAGGGACAAAAAAAAAGGGTAGGCGAGAGAAAAGTAGGGATTGAGAGAAGGACAGGGGAGAGAGGAGGAGAGATAGAGAGAGAGGCAGAGGAGAGAGGTGAATGGTAGGAGTGGTTCCGGAGGGAGGGGAAGGAAGAGAGGGACATAAGACTGGATTGCGGGAAGTAAGACAAGGAGTGCGAGGTAAGGAGGAAAGGGAGAAAGGCGGAAAGAGGAGGAAAGAATTGTACTTAGAGTGGAAAAGAATGAGGTACGTGAAGGAGGAGGAAGGACGGAGGAAAATAAAGTAGAAAAAGAGAATGAAATAGGTAAGGGAGGGAAAGGGAGTGAGGAAAGGACAGTGGAAAAAGACAGTGGAAGAAAGGAAATAGGAAAGCGAGAGGGAAGAAAGGAAAGTAGAGAAAGAAATGCGAAATAGGGAGATAGAAAGTTGAGACAGGAGAGAAGGAAAGAGATGTGACAGGAAGGAGGAAAGATAATACAAAAAAGAATAAGAGGATGGAGGTCTTAACCCTTTCAATCAGAAAACGTAAATCTGGTGCTGGTCTTGCTGTCTCTAAAAGATTTTATTCAGCTTACTAGTGGCTTTAGAGTTTGATGAGTTATATACAGCCTTCATAACCCCTTTAATGGAGGAGTGTTTTTTCTCGAGCAAAATTAAATTCTTGTAGTTAAAAAAAAAATAAAAAAATAGAGGAGAGTACGCCATTGGACTGAAGTAGTTAATGGAAGGGGTAAAGAAAGGTAGGAGCCTGAATGGAGGGGAGAAATGTGTGA
>NC_137016.1:5672905-5705405 GCF_032717465.1 Coenobita brevimanus | reverse complement strand
CATCGTTTACGTCAGCCACTGAGCGTTGGCGATGAGGGGCAATTATTGATATTCTGAGAGGATATTATGCATCACTACCCTTAAGCGTTAATAGTGAATCGCGGCTGTGTTACCCCATGAATACGTGGACGTGTTTATTTTATTATATTGTTATTTCCTGACGATTTTCTACAGCTCATGGGGGATTTTTCGAAGTCGGAGGGTTAAATGCAGCCTTCAATGACCCCTTTTGTGGAGCTCTTCGTTTGAGTGGTATTGTCCGAAATCAACAAGGATGATCTACCTAAATTCATCATCGGATTGAAGGGGTTAAGGGCCTTACTCCAGGTGGCACACTGGGCTTCTTAGCAACTCTTCATAAGTGATTTATTTATTTGTTTATTTGTATTGCGTTTTAATATTTATTCATTTATTTATTTACTTATTTATATTGCACCTTAACGTTCTCCTCTACACGTAATTTGTCTTTAATATTGAGATCGTCGGCATCATTATCACAAACGAGGCTATTGAGTTGTGACGTGCAGAACAAATCGTTAAGAAAGAGGTTTTACGAAATCCTTAGTGACAATTCAGAATACTTCTCTATCTATCGTCATCCTTTATCGTCAACAGTGATTCGTGACAATACGCTGTTAGCCCTTTCAGACTGACGACGTATTTTCTACTTTATTTCCAGATTATTTGGTTCACCTTTGCCTAGATTTTTCGAGATGTGAGGGGGGGAGGGGTTGATACAGCTTCCATCAACTTCCTCTCCACTCAGGGGCTCTCCTAAGCTGAAGAAAATCGTCTGGAGGCAGCAAGAATAAAGTGAAAATACAATGAGACCCACTAGAATTACAACTGGCAGTATCTTATGCGCTGCGGGTACGTCTCAGTTGGCCGGTATGGGCGCGGTTGAGACCTGTGACAGTGGGAGTAGGAAATGAGCTCATGATGCAGGGGAGATGCTGATAACACTGACAGAACCGTCCCCTCAACACACGTGAATCTTTCGGGTGGAGTGGAAGTGGAGTGTTACATGCCGGCAGTTCAAGGAGTTACTTTCTCATGGCCACCTCTCCTCTCGTCTTACAGTCCATCTAAAGCCAGACGATTTTATTCTGCCGAGAGTCATAGGAGCTGGGGGTGTTAATACCGATACCATTAATCCTCCCATTATCGCGTCTCCTATCGTGTTACATTGCGGCTCAGGCCGGACGACTTTATTCAACTGACACTGAGCAATAGGAGCCTGGGGTGAGACTTTCAGACATATTTATGATCGATGTCTCGTAGTAACTTAGATATGTATTTATGGGAAGACCTAGATGAGGGAAGGTTTTGCTTTCCTTTCCTTAATCTTGCGTAAAACAGTTGTATCCTGCTGTAATTTTCGTGTCGTAGCTTGAGTTATTTACGACGTTAGAACGGGACAAACAGGATGATTCTACAGCCTCCTTGTCCTTCCTAGAAATCAAAATCTGAGTTACGACAAGAATTTTATCGTAGTGGCATGATTTTCTAGGGGCTACTATCCTCTTGTTTGTCACTGATGGAAAGAAAGTCGATATTAAACCCTTCGCCTTATGAATGACTCTTTGCATATACTATTCTTACCATCAGACGACTTCATTAAGCTTTCGGAGAGGTTTCATAGCCATTTCACTGCTAGTTATTTCTCCGGAGTTAAATTTTATCACCAGGATATAACGAGAATTAAAATATGAAAGGACGCCACTGTAGCCAAAGGGTTAATGTGAGTACCACGCAAGAGCATAAATATCAAAGAAGCAAATACGCGGGATAAATCGCTAAGGAGAGTGTACGGGTCCATTAGACAGGGCTGCGTTCCAAAATATTCCTTTATTTTATTTATTTATTTATTTTTTAAGAACTGGCACTATGCAAATGGAGAAACTGGTAACTCGGCTTCATATATATACAGCCATGGAACTTTAAGCAACATTTTATTTCATTTATTTACATATTTATTTCCATTTATTTTGATTTATGTTAGTGATTGTTATTGTTTACCTGGGTCATAAATACTTCACCACACCATGATAACATATTCTGTACCTTATCTATATCCTACCAACATATGACGTGCTTTGGCTTAGCAGACTTTCTGATGTGGATTGCTTAAATATAGCTTTCACTTAACCCCTGTAGCACCCAATGGTATAGAATATATTTACGTCCTCAAGTTGAAAGGTTAGGGCCACTTTTTTTTTTTTTTCTATTCACTGTGAGCTCAATTCCTTCAGCCCTGTGACGTGTTCTACTGATCTACCTCCGAACAATTTTTTTCAGCTTAAGAAGGATGTTTGGTAATTAATTGGTTGGAAAAGACTATATTAACTCGCTACGGTTCGAAAAATCTCTCCTTCACAAAATAGAATCGTCTGGTGTTAGGAAGAATAACAAGGAATCTGTCATGAAACTTGTCTCGTACTTTCCTTACCGTCTCTCCCTCACCCGTCATTCCCCCTCCCCTCACCCCTTACTTCCCCTCTCCTCTCTCAGTCACCCCTCATTCCCCTACCTTTCAAATCCTTCCGTTCTTCCTCGCATCCCATCTTCACTCCCATACTCCATACCCCTCCTTCGGCTTCCCCGGAGAGCGCCTCCTAAGCCCACAATAATTTGACTTGCAGTGACTCCAAACTACTGTCCTTCTTTGCCCTAGTTTCCATCAGACGACCCTCGAGTCGGCTTGAAAGTTGAAAGCCAATCCTCTGAAGCTTTTATTTATACCTTTTTAATGCAGGCTGTCATGTCGACCTCGTTAGCTAATTCGTGCGTCAGCTTCAGCAGGTTTCTTTCACTGGGTCTCATTCCCTGGGCCGTGGGATTATCCGCTGAAGTCCTTCTCGTTTTTTCATCCCGGCATTTGGCATGGTGATATCCACAGGTGCGTTATTATGTAGGCCACCCTTGACATTAAGCGGTGTCAGGCAACATATACAGAGAGACAGATAGATAGGTAGATACAGATAAACAGATAAATATAAATAAATATCAGATAAATATAGAAGTATAGATAATTCTAAAGAGATAGATGGTTAGATAGATAGAGATAAACTGATAGAGATAGACTGATAGATTGATTGATTGACTGATTGCTGACTGACTGATAGGCGGATAGTTTGAAATTAATAGATATGTCCTTCTAGGCCTGGTCTCATAAATAAAAATGCAAATACTGAAAATGGTTGGGTGTATACTTAGTTTACTGGCGGTTTTATTAGTTTACTGGCGGTTTTATTAGTTTACTGACGGTTTTATTAGTTTACTGGCGGTTTTATTAGTTTACTGACGGTTTTATTAGTTTACTGGCGGTTTTATTAGTTTACTGGCGGTTTTATTAGTTTACTGACGGTTTTATTAGTTTACTGGCGGTTTTATTAGTTTACTGGCGGTTTTATTAGTTTACTGGCGGTTTTATTAGTTTACTGGCGGTTTTATTAGTTTACTGGCGGTTTTATTAGTTTACTGGCGGTTTTATTAGTTTACTGGCGGTTTTATTAGTTTACTGGTGGTTTTATTTAGATTAGGAGAGGTATTCCGAACTTGAGGGATCTGGTAAAGTTTTCATTAACCTGAAATCTCTTTAACTAAAATAAAAAAAATAGTAAAAGAGAGAGAGAGAGAGAGAGAGAGAGAGAGAGAGAGAGAGAGAACAAAAGAAAGTACAAAAACTTCACCAAACTGAGTGAGTTAAGATGATTGCTTGTTTTAAAATCAACTCTTTATAGCTCATTCTTGCTTGCTCCTAACGATCTAATTTAAATTCTTTAGGAGAGCCTCGTGGTAATGAAAGGGTTAAAGAAGGCTGTATGCAACGTCACACCCAAGAAAACTCAGATATAATACAAAACAAGTCTCTCAGCTGAAGATGTTGAGAGGCTGCGAGGCATTACAAGTCTTTTCAGGAGAAGAGAAATGCGTCAGTGCGGTGAAAAGTTGAGCAATTTCCTTTCAACATTAGTTCTCAGTTCAAGTAACAATTCACTCTCTGTCTGTCTGTCTGTCTGTCTGTCTCTGTCTGTCTGTCTGTCTGTCTGTCTCTGTCTGTCTGTCTGTCTGTCTGTCTGTCTCTCTCTCTCTCTCTCTCTCTCTCTCTCTCTCTCTCTCTCTCCCATTTTTTCACCTCGATAATTCCTCGTCTTCGTCTCTCTACCTTCTATCTTTTTTGCTGTTTCAACATTTCTTTCCCATTCTTGCTTCAGTATCTGTTTCTACTTCCCTTGCCATGTCTGTTTCTGTATATCTCCATCTTCTCTCTGTTACCATTGTTATATATAATTTTTCTGTCTGTATTTGATATATTAAATTGCTTAGTGTCTCATCCTGTCTCTTAATCCCAAATTCTAATTTTATCCGTTCTTTAATTCCAGATGCCTCTGTAGTGCGGGTAAGGTGGTCGAGGTCTTGTGTTGTAAGAGTTAGATTATGTGGACTTCAAGCAGCCTAGTCTTACCCCTCGCCTTACACCATGGTCAAGAAGATGAAGAAGATAGAAGACTCAACAAAGGTATGTCTGTTAACTACACTGTTCTTGTCTATTGCAGTCTAAATAGAAGATCAGATTACCTTAAGACAAAGAACTTAATCCTACATTTTCTTACTGGGTTTGGTACGCTTTGGCATTATATTTTTTCCTTATTTCGGTCTAACTGGTTGAATAAATTGCTTAACAGACAGATGGCTCAGTTAAACATATCCTGGAGTCTTTATGGGAGTTGGTGTTTATTACGGTTTGTCTCTGTCTCCATTATACTCTACATGGAAGTGCAAAATGAATATCCTATCGAGATGCTGCCCTCGATAGTATTACATTTCCTGGCATGGATTCACTGCGAGGGATGATATGTTGCGATCTGTCTTTATTTGTCTCCATTGCCATCGAAGTAACCTACTGCTTAGACACAACATGATTCACATATTGTATTTGGATTCAGTTGGTGCAGTGGTTAGTTTATTGTGAGTGCTGATTCTCCCTCTGTTGCGACTCTCTCCATTGCAATCGAACCGGCAGGACAGATTATCCGGAAACAAAGCTGGCAGTGGTCACATTCGATCGCCAAGATTCATGCCCTTATATTTTTGCCATCAAAGGACCGGGCCAAAGAGTCCGTTGTGGTCTAAACCCAGATCACGTTCCCAATCACGGTAGAGGGCCTCCACTTGTCCGGTATTCGAGTTCATAATAGGTCACATGGGTCTTATAAAATACATTTCTGTACCCTCACGTGGACCGGCTGACCTTTTACAACAAAGCGAGTCGACTGTTTTGCCTTTCATGAGTTAATTGCTAAATTGCAGAACCTTTTATAACGCTATATAAAAACAGGAAGGCAATTAACTATTCACCAGTTGCCGATTAAAAAATAATGTTTAATCAGTAAGTATGAAGTTTTGTATCTCTTACCACATGTATAGTTGCAAAGTTAATCCAGAGTAATAGCAACAAATGTACCTCTAAGCTCCACTGAAGGTGAATCCTTTCAATGTATCTATCAATCTATTTTTATTCTTTCTGTCTCTGCCTTCTTCCTTTACTATCCATATCTTCAACTCCTACAGTTTAATATCATAGTTAAAGAATTCTCAGTAACAGATTCAAAACTAGAAAGATCGCAGAGAGCGCATACCTCTGCCTATGCCGTTGCCATTAAAAAGGATCGGGATCAGGATCCTTGGAGTTATTATGTGAAATACATAGGATCTGGATCCGACCCTAAATTTACTCAGTTGTTCCTTGACCCATGGCCTACCCTTCCACAAAATTTGGTTGAAATTCATTGAGAACTTTCTTAGATATTGTGCTGGATACATATGATCCTGATCCTGTTCCGCCCTTAAAATTAAAGAATCCTTCATTTGCCCATGACCCACCCTTTCACAAAATTCCTTTGAAATTCATTGAGAACTTTTGGAGATATCATGTGGACAAACACACAGACAAACATAGGTGAATACATAACCTCCTCCAACTTCGTAGGAGAAAGTTATGAATTCATCTACGTTTGCTGTTTGCTTTCATTTGCAATACCATAACACTTCCTTTTTTCCGCCTAACACCAATAGTCACCACTCTCTTCAAAGCGAACATTCAGAGCCAAGTACCCTAAGGAGTTTACTGATAAAGCTGTCTTCTTTATTTTTTTCATTCCTATATCTCATTTTTTAGGTAATTCAGTCTCGATTTATTCAGCTCATTTGTTCGCCTGTATGTTAGAACTTATATCTGGCCAAACATATCCAACGCTTAGGTAGATTAATGTGCCCAACTATCTCTCTCAATACACTTTCTTTCAGACTGTATCATCTCAAGGCGCCTATTCAGCATTTACAGTGTACGTAGTTGCGCTGCCCTGAAAGTGTCCTCCTTAGTCAGCCTTTTCCACTGCCTGTGACATGCAGTCCTTGAAACCCAATGTTTCCAGACGTCTTGAGATGAACGGCCTTTATATTTAGTTTTCTTTTGTTCAACCAACTTCGCAGGCTCTCTCTCTCTCTCTCTCTCTCTCTCTCTCTCTCTCTCTCTCTCTCTCTCCTTTTTATCTCTTTCTCCTAGGTCTCTAACTACGGATTTGTTCTGTATACCTAGTTACATCTCTGCATACTTCCGTGTTTATATCAATCAACCAAAATCTGTTACTCTGTTAATATAATCAGGACGTTTGTGCCATTTATATCGTTCTCTGCGAGTATTATTATCGGAGTAATTGATCAAGGCTATGGCCAACATCATCAGTTCGAAAAGTCTCTGCGAAGCTAAATCAAATCGACTGGAGATAGCGAGAATCACTTAAAGTTCATCATTATTGTGTTAAAATGCTTCCATTTTATACGTCGGGTTAGGTTAAAGGAACCGCGTAGAAGCAGGGGGTTACTGAAAGCCATATCAAGCCCCTCCAGTCCGAAAAGTCTGCCAAAAACTGAATATAATCGTCTGGGGATAACAGGGATAAACAAGAAGTGCGTCTTCATAATCATCTGCTACCTTATCATTTATTCACTGCGTCTTGCAAGCCAGGTATGTGTGTATTTTCAGCTGTTTAGCATTTCACTTGACCTCTTTTTTCATACCTCACTCAGCGTTAGCCATTCATCTCTTGTTATGATCCGTGGGGCTTGACACCCACCCACCCACCCACACACACACACACGCACGCACGCACGCACGCACACGCACGCACACTGTTGTATTGTACTGTATGTTCCGCAAAATATTAGTAATATTGTATGCATGGCCGTCTGGCATCGTTGACATAGTTGACTGCGTACTTTAGGCAGTAGATTGTGTTTAATATGTTACTGTTTGTGTAAAGCCGATCCAAACACAACACACACACACACACACACACACACACACACACACACACACACACACACACACACACACACACACACACTAGAGGATAAAAAAAAAAAAAAACGGCCTGGGGCAGCGTTAGAGAGTGAAACAGAAAATTTAGTTGGAATGGAAAAATCCCTCCCACTGTGAAGATAACTAATCGGGAAAGAAGGGTGTTGCCCGGGCAACTAGGGCAACACCCGTGCGTCTGTCCCTGTGTGTGTGTGTGTGTGTGTGTGTGTGTGTGTGCAACAGTAAGAGCCTGTCCCCTATAACCCTCTTCGATATATGAAAAAAAGTTAAGTTCATATGGTGACCATATTTAATGTTAATATCATGACTACGAGTACATTTCTTCTTCACGGCCGTAAGATCGGTTTATACCCACAAAGACTATTCCCGACAAGACGATTCCTACAAAGACGATTCGCGGTTGGACGAATCTTTGCCAGCATGCTCATACTGCCATTCCCTAATTATTTTCTGATCACCATATTATAATTAGTAATTTTTAGTGGTAAATATTATTATTATCATTGCTTTTATATAATTTTTATGAAATGTTTCTTCTATCGGGGAATCATTTTCAAAACAGAGATATCACAGTACATACTGCTAAAGCCACTAGTTTTGTTAAAGATTCCTTGCTACCATCTAAAGTGGCAGTCAGAATAAATTAAGCACTTCGATGTCTGGCCTCACAAATAAAATAAGCAAGTATCTTTGGCTGGTGATTGAAGTGACTAGTTAGCTCCATTCATTCTGCCAGGCAACACATGCATGGCGGAGATAGTTACTCAAGGTCGTGGTGTTAACCTTGTTTATGAGGGATACCTACATAAAGGACACGTTAAATGGTGACTTGCAGCATTACAGGTATGGGCTACTGTAGGTGTGCACGAGTGACGTTATGACCTTAGGGTAACTGGTTTAAGTGTCCTGTACATCAAGCCACATGGAATTCACTGTATGCCAGACGAGGCTTTAATTATCTGAAAGCCAGCTACATAAGCTGTGAAAGAATCTGCAAAAATCAGCCAAACAAGTTCTCCAGGTCAAGTTTAATCAGTGTCCGTCTAAGGAGAAAAGTTCATTATTTATTCTCTCTCTCTATGTCTCTGTCTGTCTGTCTGTCTCTGTCTGTCTGTCTGTCTGTCTGTCTCTCTCTCTCTCTCTCTCTCTCTCTCTCTCTCTCTCTCTCTCTCTCTCTCTCTCCCTCCCCGCAGTGCTTCCCCCATTGCTTGCCCTTCCGCCATGGTTACGCAATCCCATAAATAGAAATAACCCCAGGTCGTGTTTTCGATATTTTGACATAAGATCTAGGTCATATTGGCCTTAACAAGCTTCTTCCTTTGTAAATCAGTCAAGTAATTTTACAGTGCTTACTCCTTGAACTGCTGTATTGTTGTGTCTTTTCCAGAGTGTAATTCCAGCTGACACAAGACGATTTCGCCTGAGACCTGTATTGTAGTCGCGTAAGGAAGCTCCCTAACACATCTTCCTAAGCGATTTTTTTTTCGGGTACGCCTTATTGTCCATCCTTGTATTACGTAATTCCTTCCAATAGTACCATTCTCTGCATTAATAACGTACAGAAAGATATTAACTACACATCTCTAAAAATAAATCTATAAGGAAGAGGTGTTAGGGAGCTTCGACGAGAATACGAACCGGAGTGCTAAAGCTGTTATAATTAGCTCTTTCATGGTCGGAACAGTTCTAGTTCTCTGTACCGCCTAGTACCAGACGCTTGTATTTAGGCATGAGTTTACTTGTTCTGTGTTCTGTTGTCAAAGTTCCTCTCTCTCTCTCTCTCTCTCTCTCTCTCTCTCTGTAGGTAATTCTTCCTGTGTTCTTTCACTTTCCACATCAGTTTCTCTCTCTCTCTCTCTCTCTCTCTCTCTCTCTCTCTCTCTCAGGAGGTCAATGCCACTCCCCCTCCTCTCCTTGCTAGTGGTGCCGGGTTACAGAAAATGGCAGGGCGCGGCAAGAGGAGGGGTAACACAAGCATGTTGGCGTGGGTCGCTAATTAATGTTGACCCGCATTTTTATTGGACTGGGAGGTTTTGTAACACCTCTCCTTCACCTGTTTATCTTGCACATTACGCCTTGGCACTCTCATCATCAGGGCAACTCTGGTATTTATTCCATATAGCAACAGAACGTTTTATTTAACTGACGAAATTACTGGAGTCTATGTTAGTTTTATCATTATTCAAAAGGAGCTTGAGAGTATTAGTGTTGTGCTGTAATTCCATTGGTTTTGTGTGCTTTGTAACACCTCTTTCGTCGTGATTTATTTAACGCAGTAAATCTCTCTAGTCTAAAGTCCTGATGATTATACTTAGGATAGACTTTTAAACTGAGAGGATGACGTGTATCCTTCGCCAGCCTCTTCACTACTAGCAACCTCTCTGTAGATAACAAGAAGTAAACAAGACCTCATCGTAGTGAAGGTGTTTCATAATCTGGTTGGGAAACATGATTCTTGTATTACACTGCAGCAAACGTCGGAAGATTTATTGCAACTTAGACAAACGTACTGCAGCAGAAGAGGGAATGTTTTGATTGCGAAGAAAAAATTTACCACTTTAATACAGGTAATGCAGAACTATTTTATTCAGAAGAGATAAAATTCACCACGGTCAGAGAGTTAAGAACATAGTAAGAGAGTAAGTTCGAAGACACCCACACACACATACACACAAACACGCATACACCATTGCCTCTGTGTTTTCGTGTTGGTGGGTGGTGAGGAGGTCCCAGCAGACAGGGGTAAATAACATGTTTCCCATCAGCCTCTCTCTTACCTTCAGTGAACTAATCCTGCCAACCCCCTAGTCCCCACCCCTCTGCTTGCTTCACTTCCTTACATACTCATCCACGCCCTCTTTGTTCACCCATGCTCTCTGCCTCCCTCACGCCGTCTTTGTCCCACTCACCTCCTCTCTGTCTCACACACACGCATTCCATCATCACATACTCTTTTTATTTTTATTTTTTTTTCTTCTCAGCATGTCATACCTCCCGTGACACTGACCTCCTTATTTGTTCCACTTCCGCACAGACTCATCCTCGCCCTGTTTTCCTCACTCAGGCTCTCTCTGCCTCACCAACATTATTCCCTTTCTCTTCCTGCCTCACCCATCTTCTTCCCTCTTCTTCTTCTTCCTCTTCTTCTCCTTCTCCTCTCTCTCTCTCTCTCTCTCTCTCTCTCTCTCTCTCTCTCTCTCTCGCGCGGTAGCACAGTGGTAGCGCGCTGAGCTTGTGATCGGGAGGTCGCAAGTTCGAGCCTCGCCCGGGCTACCGTCCCAGGAGGGGTAGCTCCCTCCTGTAACCCCAGCGGGGCTATATGGCCTTAGTTGCCTAGCTCGGGGAATTCATTTCTCTCTCTCTCTCTCTCTCTTCCTGCTTCACCACCATCCTCCCTCGCACTTCCTACCTCACCCACCTCCTTTCCTCGCTCTTCCCACCTAACCCACCTCCTCCCCTCTCTCCTCCTGCCTCACCCACCTTCTTCCCTCATCCTTCCTGCTTTACCTGCCTTCTTCCCTCTCCCTCCTCCTGCCTTACCCACCCTCTTCCCCCTTTCTCTTTCTCTCCCTTCTCTCCTCCTGCCTCACTTTGGTTTCCCTACCTCACCCAAGACGTCCCTGCGCTACTTACCCATCTCTCTGACAAACAACAAACTCCCTCTGCCTCAGTCTTGTAGCTGCCTTCAAGCAAAACTCTTCCCTTCCCTCATTTGCATCACTGCCTCAGAGACTCATCCTTCCCCTCCTTTCCTCATTATTGCCCTCAGTGCCTCAACCACACCTCTCTACCTCTCTCACCTTCTCTCACATTAACCTCGCATGCAACCACCACCTGTTTCATCTTCTTGCAGGTCATCTTCGCACCCTTTTCCCAACCCACACCCTCTTAACCGCACCCACGCCCTCTATGTCTCACCCACGCCCTCTCTGTCTCACCGAAGGTCTCTCTGTCTCACCCAAACTCACTCTGTCTCACCAATCACCTCCCTGTCTTATTTACTTCTCTGTACTTCATGTTCTTTTACCTCCCTTGAACAAGAACCCCTATGCTTTCCACATTACTACGACCTCCCTGTCTGTTCTTTGTCCTTTCCTCTTCACCTGTATATCCATCTCTGTTTCAGCCTCTTCTGTCTTTCTTAAGTTTTCCTTGTGTCTCTGTCACTACCTCCTCTTCCCCTCAGCTTCTCTTGTCTGTCCTTACCTGCACAAATTGTCTGTCTTCCCTTCATACTCTCTCTCTCTCTCTCTCTCCCTCTCACTCTCTCTCTCTCTCGCTTCTTTTTTCCTGCCTCACTAATCTTTTCATTTATGACGCACCTCCTGTATTTGTGACAAAGATAACTTGAGCTGGAGAGAGAGAGAGAGAGAGAGAGAGAGAGACATGTGTGTATGTATGTGTGTGTTTTGTGTATGTGTGTGTGTGTGTGTGTGTGTGTGTGTGTGTGTGTGTGTGTGTGTGTGTGTGACTGTGTGTTTACGTGCGTGCAAGTGTCTGTGTGTGTGAGTGTGTGTGTGTTTGTGTGTATATGTGTGTATGTATGTATGTATGTGTGTTTGTGTATGTGTATCTGTGCTTGCGTGCGAATGTGTGCGTACGTATTTGTTTATGTGCACGGACGTATATAAAAATGTGTACATATAAAAGTCATGTACACCATCCCAAGAGAGAAATAAAGAGGGAGAATAACATGAGGGAGAATAACAAGAGGGAGAATAACACGAGGGAGAATAACAAGGAGAATAACAAGAGGGAGAATAACAGGAGGGAGAATAACAAGAAGGAGAATAACAAGAGGGAGAATAACACGAGGGAGAATAACACGAGGGAGAATAACAAGAGGGAGGGAAGCCGCAATAAAGAGCCTTAGACCCCTATGGTTTCACAATAATCGACACTCCTACACACACACACACACACCAAGATTGTGTCAGAATAAAACACACACACACACACACACACACACACACACACACACACACAGACGTACTGCATATACATTCTCTCTCTCTCTCTCTCTCTGAATTGGAGTGGAAAGCGCTAATGTCAAAAGATACATTTTTTTCCATCACAGGAAGTTCGACCCCACAGCTTCCTCTTACACATCCACCTAACTCACCTTCCTCTCAACTCTGACTAAAAACTCCTGTACAAAGAATGGGTGAGATTTTGTTTCACTTCGGTCGCTTTTAAAATTTACATCGTCTTTCCTCGTTTTAAAGGCAAATGGTCACTGATGTTCTGATTAGGCTAAAACATTCGGTTTTATTCAGGCGAGATACTTGCCCGAGAAAATTATATTGCGTTGCTTGATTCCCATGAAAGTATCCAGGGTTATTTCTTGTGGTAAAAATCATGTCTACTGTGTGATTGAAAGTTGACGATATTAGCAATTTTAGCACAAAATGTTTCTGCATGGCTGTCTGTGTTTCTCTGTTCAAAACCACTTCTAAATGAGTTCTTGTTCTCTTTAGCAATACTTTTAATGTCAATATGATACTGAATTTTGATACAAATTGCGAGCCCTTTTCAGAATCAAAGTTATACGGACAGCAAGAAAAGGCAAAAAATCATTATTCTAGGAAGACGAAGAGCAAGAAAAGAAATGAACATGAAATAGGAATGTCAAGGAGGACGTGAAAAAGAGAAAGACGAGGTGCAAATCCTGGGTTAGGTAACAGCGATATTAACGGAGGGTAAACACGGCCACGTCACAATGTTTACTCTGGCAAGGGTCGTCTGCCAGTGCTTCCCCTTTTCCTCACACTCTCATAATCCACTGAAAGGTGCTCTCAACGTTTCCCTTCAGCCTGGGTGCTAATTCAATCTCCCTAAACATCGATTAAGTGGCCCTTCAATATCCATCAGCAAAATATATTGATGGTGTGTAGATTATGTCAGTTCATGTCAGCTTAAATGTTTGTATAACTAAAAGCCGCTTGTTCTAAGGACAGACTGTTGTCTACAATCTTCTCCAAATAATCTACATTTACTGCAACCGTGCAATCAACATCTGGCGATAGGTTTTGCGCTTCCTCGTGAAAATATTGCCAGTTTTTGTAGTTAATTCAGCAACGATTAATGGCATTTCTGTTCCTGAAGTGATATTTGGGTGATTCTAATGTTTGCATTTGGTTTTCTTTTAACTTTCTTCTTTTCTTCCATATAAGAGGATGTCTGTTTGTATGTGTATTCTTCGTGTGTGTGTGTGTGTGTGTGTGTGTGTGTGTGTGTGTGAGAGAGAGAGAGAGAGAGAGAGAGAGGTGTGTTTTTTATGCTATCTTCTCAGCAGTGAGTTCGTTTGTGTTTTGCATATATGTGTATTGAGTGTGTATACGTACACGTGAGTGCAAAGCATAGGCGTAGTCTGCAACATATTTTTTAGTGTACTTGTGTGCAACTGAACACGCATGCATGTATAAGTTCATGTGCGCTTGTGTGTGTGTGTGTGTGTGCACGCGCGCCCGTCCGTGCGTGGTCTTGCCATACAAAGGCGTGCTTTTATATCTTTCTACAATTCGATAACACAACGAGATTATTTTTTATTTTCACCAAGATCTGTTCAGTTCCACAACCTTCCCACCTTTCCATAACCTTTCCCTTCGTTACCTCCTGGCACAGCTTCACCCACTCACCATCACTCACTTTCTCACGTAAGGCGGACACACCTGGACACAATATTATTAAGTCAGGGAGAAAATAGCCTTCAGTCCGTGTGGCAACACTCTCTCTCTCTCTCTCCCTCTCGCTCTCTCTCTCTCGTACCTGAGGCATTTCATATACATTTTCCGTGAAGAAGAAAATATTATGACATTAATGAACTATTGAAACGCTTCAATAAAAAGAAAAAGTAAATAATATACCTAATAAAACAAATCAGAGGAATGTAAAGTCGAATTAGGAAATAGTGAATAAATATATGTTTGTAAATGCAGGCAACATGTGAATAAAAATATGACAGAAGTAAAAGATGTATGCTAGAATGTTAAAAAGGGGCAGAATTAGATTAAATAAAAGTTTGACAGAAGATAACAAAGAAACCAATTAATGAAATGAAACGTTAATGTAGAATTATTAAAACTTCACAAAAAAAAATATAGGCCTGTACTAGAGAATAAATAAAAAAATACGATAATGAAGAATTATTCAGAAGTCTGATAGTGAGGAAGAACATGAGCGAGGAAAAAACTAGGAAGACATGAATGAAACACAAATTAGGAGAAAATGAGAGGATATGAAAGGAAATAAAAAAAAATCTATAGATGAAATTAGCAAGACAGGTCATTAACACAAGGAAAATTAAGGAAGTGAAAGAAAATTTGAGAAGGAAATGAAATCTGGGTTAATACTGTACATAGACAAAAAATAAATGAATAAAGCGTCGTGTTTGGAAATAATGAAAACATCTAATGAAGGTTGAAGGACCAAAGAAAAAGTATAACAAGAATGAAAAGAGAGAAATAAACATGATGAAGAAATGAAAGCATGGTGAAAAATAAATAAAAAGAGTTAGGAAAGTGAAGGAAAGATATAAGAAACAAAAAGAATAATAGAAGACTGACTGAAAAGTAAAGTTAGAAGAATAAGTGATAAAAGCGGGAAGAAAAAAATGAGCGAGAGAACTGATGAAAGAATTGACAACGAGAAATTAGTAAGAAAAAATAATGAAGAAAGGAAATTATGAACATGACTGAGAAAAAATGATGTTAATAAAATGTTACAGAAAACTTGAGTGAAAAAGAACGTTAAATGAGTGAAGGAAAAATGTAAAGAAAGGAAATAAGGAGGAAAATGAGTAAAAGTTGAGTTAGGAGAATTAATGTGAGAAACTGATGAAGAAAAGTAAGAATAAAAAGAAAATAGAGTACTCAGAAGAAAACGTTGAAGAACTCTATAAAGAAAAAGAATTTAAGGGAGTAAATGAAACGAAAGAGATAATAGAATGATGAAAGATAAAGTCAACTGAAAAACAGGTGACAGTGAAGGAAATGAGTGGACAGAAAACTAGAAGTGCGAATTAAAGCAAGTTATCTAATAAAATGTGGAAAGGAAATTTAAAACCGTAAAAACCAAATTGAAAAATAATTATATAAATGGTTCAAACAGATCTTTTTAAGGATGAGGAAGTAGCTCTGTGGAAGAACACTAGTTGAAAGAGAAGGAAAGACAGAAACTCAAATCCGTAGAGAAATCATGGAAATAAACATATAAAATGAAACTTGTAAGATCTGTGCAAAATATAAACTAACTAAGAATCTGGAGAGAAAACTTGAACACAGAAAGATTTGGAATAATTAATAAAGTAAAAAGCCTTTAGAAACAAAATAGGATAAAAAATAACAAACTAATCAACAGAACAATTACGAGAATGAGTGATAAAAATAAATGCTAAGGAAAAGATAGAGACAGCACTTGAATGAATAGCAAGAGTCACCGTGAAAAGCGAAAAGGAAAAACATAACCCACTGTGTACGGTGATATCCCATTTATTTATTTATTTACTTATTTATTAATTGTTTACTGTCTGTGTGATCTTTACGCAGCCTCAGTGTGTGTGTGAGAGAGAGAGAGAGAGAGAGAGAGAGAGAGAGAGAGAGAGAGAGAGAGAGAGAGAGAGAGAGAGAAGCATTGTGTCGAGTCACATCCAAAAATTTATTAGAGACTTTGATCTTTTTTCACAGTTTTATTCGAACTCTACTCCCAAAATAAAAATACATTGTACCCAGTTTAGGAGAACGAAAAATTCAGGTTGAGAGAGAGAGAGAGAGAGAGAGAGAGAGAGAGAGAGAGAGTACGTGTGTGCCTTTTATAACTGAATAATTGTCTGTGCTGTTCTTTCTTCATCTTTCTTCGTATGACTTTCAAAATACGTGGAAACTCAGTCTGCTCACACCTGTTCTATTGACGCACCTTCATAACAACATTACCTAGAAACTCAGGTGAAACATTACAAGAGTCAGTAACAGCAGAGCAAGGTCGGACAGAGAGAGAGAGAGAGAGAGAGAGAGAGAGAGAGAGAGAGAGAGAGAGAGAGAGAGAGAGAGAGGAGTTTTTAAGAGAATATGTGAGAGGCAATTTGTGGGACGGGATCTAATTAATTATATACCCTACGGAAAGAAATTTATATAAAAGTAATTGCGTTTTTTTGTGTCAGAGAGAGAGATAGAAAGAGAGAGAGAGAGAGAGAGAGAGAGAGAGAGAGAGAGAGAGAGAGAGGGAATAAGTGAGAGGCAGTTTGTAAGAAGAGATCCAATATTACTCGTAATTAATGATGTGCGAAAAGAGAGAAATTTGTGTAAAAGTAATTGCGTTTTTGTCTGAGAGAGAGAGAGAGAGAGAGCGAGAGAGAGAGAGAGAGAGAGAGAGAGAGAGAGAGAGAGAGAGAGAGAGAGAGAGAGAGAGAGAGAGAGAGAAAATTCATTAGAACAAAAGCCATCACTATTAATCAAACCAGCCAACCGGACACAGAGACAAAACATATTATGTACCATGTCAGCTCCCACATCTCTTGCCTCACGTGACAGGCCCCTCACGTGCTGCAGGGAGAGAGACTAGAGACAACGAGAGACAGGAAGGACGGAGGTGTTCCTGTAGAAGGGGAAGGATGTGGCAAGGACGAGTTAGCAGGCGTTATGGAGGGATGGGGTGAGGGGAAACAGGGTGACATTAAGAAGTTATAAAAGTCGCTCCAGAGGAAGTTGGGGAGGAAGACCGGCGAGGTGGAAGGGATTAGTAAGTAATATGAGCAAGTACGAGATACAGTGAGGAAATGAAGGAGGAGGGAGAGGAGAGCTTGTGGGAAGAAGGTAGGGGATGAGAGGAAAGTGGAGAGAAGGATACGAAAGGAAGAAAAACGTAGACTGCAGCATGAAAGGAAAGAAGAAGACGATGAGAGGAAAAGTGTAGAGAACAGTAGGAAAGGATGGGAGAAAAGTGAGGTAGGTTAGAGCACAGGGGAAAGAGGGTAGGAAATGGCAGAGAGAGAGAGAGAGAGAGAGAGAGAGAGAGAGAGAGAGAGAGAGAGGGGGGGGAGGGGGAATCAGCATGGAAAAGATGGAAAGAAGAGGAGAGTGAGAACACGAGGAAAAAAATGTCAGTACTTAACCATTTCACTCCGGTGCTGTGAGGTATCGCTTTACTCCTGCTGCTTCCAGACAATTTTATCCAGATTTAGGAAAATTTCTTGCAGTAAAGGGGGTAAAGGGAGGCAATACCTAACCTCACCAAATCGAAAAGTCTCTCTAAAGCTTACTTAAATTCGAGATAGCAAGAATGAAAGATAAAACTGTGTCCTTGAAGTGAAGGAGTAAAAGGAGTCTGACTAAATTAACACACGATATTTAAGCTGATTGAAAGAATTGGAATCTCCCTTTATCATTTAGAAATCCTGACAAGTGTAAGGTGATTACTGAATGACGGTGTACAGACAATCCCGACTGTAGTACAGAATGTGTTACACAAATATTACAGTAGTAGTAGTAGTAATTGTAGTAGTATTAGTAGTTGTAGTAGCTGTAGTAGAATTGATGGTGGTGGTGGTGGTGGTGATGATGCTAACAGCAGTAGTAATAGTAACAGTAGTAATAGTAGTAGTAGTAGTAGTAGTAGTAGTAGTAGCAGCAGCAGTGATAGTATACTTGTAGAAGTAATAGTAGTAGTTGTAGTGGTTGTTGTTGCTCATGTTATTGTTGTTGTAGCTCCAGGTTCGTCTGTAACGTGAACAGAGTGGACTGCAGGCTGAATTTGCCCTTCTCTGTTAGTCCGCCGTCCTCCGTTCGGGTCTTAGGGAAGTAGATGAGGCAGTTTAGGCAACCGGTTACATCAGTGTCACCACATGAAGGCGTCTCTCCAACACAGCTTTCTTCATAACTGGCACTATGACCTGGAAAAGACTGTTAGAGTAATGGAGTTTTAACAACCACTTTTCATGATTTACTTCAGACTTAGAAAAAGAAAAGGAAAAAGAGCTGCTTACAATGAGGTCTAACTACATCATTAGCTGAGAGTTGGTACTCGGTTCTGGCTGAAAAATACCTCACCTAATTATATTACACAAACTGTTGATCGTTAAAATTGCGAATTCCTGGTCAAACCTTTCTTCTTGTCAGGCTAGGCGTCGCTGCACAATCAGTACTATGTGCAGAGAGTACCGTTGCATCATATGGGTGTCGTTGCTTAACTGCCATATGCTTGACCAAGAAGACCCGTCGACCACAGGTAACCAACTGCCTTTGTGAAGCCATCCTACAGGTACAGTACAGAACATACGGTGTAGGGGTCTGACTCCTCTTGTGGTAGACGGTGCCTCAGTAGGATCCTTCTCATGGTTTGACTCCCGGGTGGACGCGGCAACTTCATCTAGTGTGCACAGGTACACAGCGCCATCACGTGTAGGCTCCTCGTTAGCGCCTCGTGTGAGTAAATAACTGACATTCAATAGCGTGTTTGTTACATTGGATGAAACAACAAGTGAAGGTCAAAATGTCCGCTACAAAGGACGATAGAACGAGGGATAGCCAATGGCGTGCATTAGTGCATACATTGATATACCCGCTGTGACGCAAACCATCCAATGCCATCACCCGTGCGAATGAAATAACTTTAAGCATTCGGTTCACTGACTCATATCGTACAACTAATTTTCAAGGCTATACTGATGGCTTTTCATTGCCCCATTTTTATTCACTACCTTTTTTTTTTTTTCCTTTTCAATCTGAAAACCAAAGGCTAATCCAGTGGCTATACACGCCGTATCTGTTTGTCATGTTGTTTGTATGAGCATTCGTGTCAAACTGTTACGTTTTTGCTCGGTAATTTTGACCGTGTAGTGGGTGTGCAAATTACCCAATAAAAATGAGTCTACATATTGGCTCAACACGGGTGACTAGGCTAGGCTAGGTTAGGTTAGGTGAAGTTAGGTTAGGTTAGACTAGGTTAGGAAAACTACCAAGAGAAGTGGCTAGTATGGGAGGGAAGAAGCGAATCAGGTGGGATTTAGCTTCTTGGCTGAAAATGTGGAAGTTAATGTCAGAAAAGAGTGATGTCTATTTATCTCAGTCTCTCCATATTTACGAGTACTCTCTCTCTCTCTCTTTCTCTCTCAGACTTCTGTAATTTTCCCATATCAATCTTTTAATTACTGTAAATCTTTTAATTATGAGTATCGTCCTTCAACCTCAGGAAGGAATGGAGGAAAGAAAGAGAGGAAGGAAGAAAGAAAGGGAGAAGAGAAACAGAAGGTGGGTGAGAGATAGAGAAAAGAGGAAAGAATGAAGGAAAGAGAGAGAGAGAGAGAGAGAGAGAGAGAGAGAGAGAGAGAGAGAGAGAGAGAGAGAGAGAGAGAGAGAGAGAGAGAGAGAAAATGGAGGAAAAGAGTGAGAAAGGAAGGATGGAGACCGTAAAGTGACAGGAAGGAAATGAGAAAAGGAACGAAAGGAAAGAAAGAGGGAAAGAGAAAGAATGGAAGAAAGAGGGGAAAGAAAGAGCAAGGTAGGAAGGAGGAAAGAAAGATGGGGGGGGGAGAGAGAGAGAGATAGAGAGAGAGAGAGAGAGAGAGAGAGAGAGAGAGAGAGAGAGAGAGAGAGAGAGAGAGGAACAAAATAGAATGGATGGAAGGAGAGAGAATGAGAGAAAGGAAGGAAAGAAAGAGAATGAAAGGAAGGAGGGAAAGAGACAGAATAGAAGGCAGGGTGGAAAGAGAGACAAAGGAAGGAAGGAGGGAAAGAGAGAATGAAAGGAAAGAAGGAAAGAGAGAGAATGAAGGGAAGGAGGAAAGAGAGAAAATGGAAGGAAGGAGGGAAAGAGAGAAAAAGGAAGGAAAGAAGAAGGATGGAAAACAGTACATTTGAAGATAATTAAGGAAGGACTGCATGAGGGATTTGCTGACTACTGATCATCTCAGCACTGCCTTCAGTCAATGGGAATTTGGTAGTCATGTAAAACAAATTTGTGTGTGTGTGTGTGTGTGTGTGTGTGTGTGTGTGTGTGTGTGTGTGCTATACTGGGCTGCAAAATAAAAACATGTCATTTTCCTCGCATGCACACCAGACTTTTTTAAAAATCTTATTTCAGGGAAGAGACATGGGGAAAACAACTCCAACCTCATACATTATTATTTATGGAAAGCAAATTTTAAACACGCTGAGAAATTGACAAAAACATTCACGTAAAATAAGTAAGGAATACGCTCAGAGACTGACCAGAGGTTTTATGTAAAATAACAAGTAAACACGCCCTAAGACTGAAAAGAACCTTGTGTAAAGCAGCTTCTGAATACGCTCAGTGATTTACAGAAGCGTTAATATCTTAGAGAAACAATCATCATACGTGAACAGAGAAAAAAAAAATCCACAATGTTCAAACACGAAAAAGTGACTCACAAATACTCTCATAGATTTTAAGAGGCGCAAAACAGGAAGTATAAGCATTCTGAACTGAACGAAGCATCCGCAAGTATACTCTCCTCCAATTCCAAGGACACTCAACCAGAAATCTGACAGCCAAGGTATCCAAACGGCGGTAAACATCCATTCCATCCTCTCACAAAATTCCCCCCCCTCAAAAAAAAAAAAAAAAAATCAAAACATCTCACATATTCACACACACACACACACACAAAAAAAAAAAAAAAAAAACAAGTGAAGGTCAGGAAAGACACATCTTACACCTGAGCAAAAAGTAGCTTTCACTTCAAGCAAAAACACAAAACAAATCTGATTATCTGAGCAGCAAAGTATATAAATTCACGCTTAGAAATTTTAAGATGCATATTCAAAAGCACTCACCCCAAGAACAAAATAATCCGTATAAAAAAAAAAAATGGTCCACTCTCTCCACCACATACAATATATAACTACCGTATGAAAGCTCACAAACGTTCTTAGAGATTTATAAGCACGCTCCACCGGTCTTTTAAAGGGAACGAAATGTATATACTTGATAACCACTTAAATGACATTAATCTGGCTCACAGGCCATCCCAGTAAAGCCATCTGCCCAGCGCACATGTATGTAGCCTACTGTACGTGTGTATGCTGTAATGTTTTGCCGTGCCTTTCTCTCATGTTTACAGCCATTTCGACAAGGTGCAGGTATGCCGTCGACCAATAATCTTGTAGTGTATTTCTGCCTGTATTTACATAACTTTGTATACATATAATGCTTTGGCAAGTTCCTGTATGCCATATTTATGGCTTTTCTAGCACGCTGCAGTTAAGTGGTCGACTATTACTCTTGTACTGTGTATTTCTTCGTATATATATATATGTGTGTTTGTATGTATGTGTATACAGTATTTATGTAAGAGTATGTATGCAGTGTTTGACCCGGTCCCTCTGTCATGTTCTCGGCTATTCCAACACGATGCAGAGAATATGTGTACTTGTACTCTGGTAATATGTATTTTTATGTATTTCTGTAAATATTTATACCCTCTACGCCTTAACACCACCCCCCACCCATAAGGCCTGGGCCCCAACCTTCAAAACGGCAGAGTAATTTAGTGAGTGAGTGAGTGACACACACACACACACACACACACACACACACACACACACACACACACACACACACACACACACACACACACACACACACACACACACACACACACACACACACACACACACACACACACACACACACACACACACACACACACACACACACACACACACACACACACACACACACACACACACACACACACACACACACACACACACACACACACACACACACACACACACACACACACACACACACACACACACACACACACACACACACACACACACACACACACACACACACACACACACACACACACACACACACACACACACACACACACACACACACACACACACACACACACACACACACACACACACACACACACACACACACACACACACACACACACACACACACACACACACACACACACACACACACACACACACACACACACACACACACACACACACACACACACACACACACACACACACACACACACACACACACACACACACACACACACACACACACACACACACACACACACACACACACACACACACACACACACACACACACACACACACACACACACACACACACACACACACACACACACACACACACACACACACACACACACACACACACACACACACACACACACACACACACACACACACACACACACACACACACACACACACACACACACACACACACACACACACACACACACACACACACACACACACACACACACACACACACACACACACACACACACACACACACACACACACACACACACACACACACAAAATTTGGCCGCCTCTCAGGGTATGGCAAAAACAATCTCTGTATAAAAATGGCTCTCAATCCAAACGCAAAGTGACTCACAAAAATACTTATGTGAACGAAAAAAAAGCCACCCACGCACACAAGAGTTTATGCACCTAGACAATCTCCCTACAAGCTACGTTTACTCTGAAAGAAAGACGACTCCCTCCCCCATCCTCCCCACACACACATCCTACCCTATTCTAAAGTCACGTGTATCTTTTCAGAAGCAAGTACAATGCGCCTCTTAACTCACAGGACAACAAAAAATAATACTAAGACCTCTTCCCAACGAGAGGCCTTTCTTCCCTCAGCTGAATATAAACTCATCCGCTGGTGGCATGATTAAACTATTGTCAGGTGACGTTATTGTTCAGAGCTGGAGAGATAGATGCTTCGAACTGGAATATTAGATACAACCTTCCCTATCTGCTACAGTACTAGAAGTTTTGCCTACATCATCATCAAACAGTTGCAAAAGTAAATAAAAATTGTGTTCTCTAACTATAAGGATTAAGCCATAGAAAATCATAAATACGAGTATAATGGTCCTTTGCTACAAGAGATCTGTTATTTCGCCGCTGCAACCCGGTGATGTATGTTTTGGTGTATTCATACTGTCTGCTGAACACCACTCAGCTTGGAGAAAACTTTTAGAACTTGATATGGGACAGACACAGCATCCACTACCTTCTTCAGTACGAGAGATCTTCACTGAAATAAAATGATCTGGTGGTTTCAAAATTAGAATACAAAAATACATCGAACTGGAAGAGTTAAGTTGAATATGAAAAGATTCCATGAGCATAACAGTAATTATCGTTTTCATATCTCCATGGCCACAGATCCACGTCATCACTGCTATTTGTTGCCAGTTGCATGACCGTCAGGGTAAAGAAACAAGCGCAGATCCATCATAAGTAATGCATGGCTATAAATGGTTCGTCTCCAGGGCGCGTATTATCGTCAGCTAAGAAGATACCCAAACACATTCTACTTAATTTCTTTCAGCATATGACGTGTAAAATATTTCTTCCTATGCTAAGTTTGCCGTCCATGTCAGTGTTAAACGGATGTAAACAGTACGAACTAGATTATTAACGTGTAGTGTGCAAAGTGAATCGCTGAGGAAGAGGTGTTATTAGGTTTCCTAACCTATAGAGGATACCGGTCCAGGGGCGGTATGCATAAAACTATCAAGGAGCTCCACTTACAGTAAAGTTACTTGTAAATCCCCAGCCCTTCTCCTTGCTGGGAGCTAGACTTAAGAGCGATGCATAATGGTAAATAGGAGCCCTCATAACTACGAGTTGGAGGATTTACGACCTCGTCTTTTGAAGGCGCTAAGGGTGAACATTTCACCAGAGATACCAAATTTTCCGGTAAGAATCAATTATATTAACTTAAAAGATACTGTATATATATCTGTGTATAGCCAGACCCTATAATCCCGTAAGGGGTGGCCGTTTGACTTTGATTCAGTTGTTTTACGGGGAGGGACACTAACCCTCCACCAACCCACTTGTAGGGAACACGAATGGATTGGTTATATGGTTACCACCCAGCGTTGTAAATGAATTCTTGGCTTACAGGAAACCATTAGGCTTGTTACTCAATGTAAAGCCACCGAAAAGGAAAGAAGAGCAATATAAAGTGACAGAAAAGACGGGAGAAATAGGAGGGGCGAAGGACAAGCACAGAAAAAGAATGATAAAGACGGTCGTTAGTGAATCTGGGATCAGGTTTCCTCGCCACCTGTCAAGTGCATTGCTAGGAAGGGATCTGTTTGTTTGGGGTCTCAGGGTTAAAGATATTCTTGTATATTCCGAAAGTAATTTTTATTGCACCTCGTCTTCAGCCACTTTAATCCGTAAATCTCCAACCTCAAATTTTAGTTTGTGGCTTCGATGAATGATGAGGCATTCTTTCACATAGTTTTATCTGGGCATGTTCTGGTGTAATTCATAAAATCCATAAAGACCTAAACACGGAGATTATGGATTCGAAGTCTGTTTTTATAGTACATATTAAATGTTTCAGAACCACTCAATTTTCACAGTGTTTTCCTTTCGGTTCGTTTACACAGTCAATTACCACGTATACCGGGCGATCACGTGTCGGATCAGTGGCGAAGCATGGGAATGAAGCGTGGTACAGGTTAACTATATGTTTACATGAAAAATCGATGTGGCTGCCAATTATAGCTTCTTTTTGTAAAACCTGCATTATGTGTGCAGTATTTTTTCGTCATGACAATACCAGGTGCCCACAAAGGATATACATTTTTCATATTGCAGCGTTCACGACTTCACTTTCAGTTTTCATTTCCATTTCTGTACCCATCACTTGTGAGTTCCCTTAGTCATGATCGATCCACATACCAGTCTGGTAATTTATATCGTTGATGTTTTTATCTACTCAGATAGTGAACTTGAATCCCGAGTTTCACTGGTGATGTAGGTGATGGCAAAGGTCCATTGTTGCTTTTAACTAGGGCGTCTGTGTGGTGTGGCAGGAATACATATACGTGGCCATGCAGTTATTAGGACTCACATGTGACTGGCTTAGTGGGTCAGCGTTGCGTCTATCCCACCACGGTCAGAGCTTGGGTTTATCATGCATTTAGACTAATCGTGTAAACAAGCCCTTGCAGACAAAACTCGAGATTGCTTGAAATTCAGAGTTGAAAGTAAACAAGTATGGTACGTCTTGCCTTTTAAACCCTTCAACGAGCAGGACTTAAATAAATCTGCCTACCTCCAGACTATTCAACAAAGGGAAACCCAGCTCCTCTGAACTTTTAAAATGGTCAAAGCTGCGCGAAGAGTTGGTGTTATGCTCAGAATTTTTTAGATGAAGTTAGAATGTCCAGTGAAGGATGTAATGATGTTGTAACTCTTCAGGCCTATACTCGTGAACGTGTGAGTTTCCCCGACGCCTAAAGCTTCAAAGATGAATTACGGATACACCACAGTAATATTTTCATGTACGATTAGTTATGCAAACTGTGCTGAAAAGATAACATTCTCTCTCTCTCTCTCTCACACACACACACACACACACACACACACACACACACACACACACACTAATTCTCTAACGGTAACATAGCTAGGGTACAAAATACCTTTACAATACGTTAACATACAGATTGGGTTAAATGGGTATCATATCAAAGCCCTGTAAGCTTGTCAGTTTAAAGGGCTCACTAGCACCTCTCTCTCAAGTCCTTCAGTTTAATAGCATATATTTTTTTCAGGTTATTTTTGTTACTTTATTCACTGTAGGAAAGGCATTTCTTGCTTAAGGGACTAATGAAGGTTGTATCTAAGCCCTCTAGTTCGAAAAGCTGCCTGAGCTAGAAAAAAAAATAGAAGATCGTCTTTAGGTAATTAGCACGAAAAATGCACCATGGAAGAGAAGGGGGACTAGAGCTGATGACTGCATGCGGTCCGTCAATGTGTATAATTATGCTTGTTGAACAGAGACGGGTAACATACGAAAGAATACCAAGGTGTAATGTGTAGGATTATTCTATGCGGTGTAGATGTGTAAGAAAGCCTCATAAACCCACGAGAATACGATCCTTGGTTATTAACTGAGCTGATTAAAGAAGAAGACCAAATGACGTGGCTTCACTTCCTTCGCCATAACCCGTCCTATTTTTTTCGTCATTTTCTGTCTTACTTCACATGACTCAAAGGCAGAAATAGAGAACGCTGCGGCTCCACATCCCTTTCATAGCACTTCTTCGTGGCTAGTACCATATTCTAGTGTTACTCCTTTTGCTACAAATCAGTTATCAAGATGGAGAGGTGTCAGTTTTCGGCCAAGTATAGGTAAACAAATACAATGCATTTCGTCATTTCGAAGTAATTCATGGATGTTCTTATCATGGCATACGTTTCAAGAGCTCTACCCAAAGCTGAATGTAATCGTCTGCCAGAAGGAATGACAAAATACATGAATAACGCAATGAAGTAATATAAAGCTTTAAAAAGGGGGGACAGGGACATCAGCTAAGACCTCTGGATTCTTGATAGGGCCCGGGGCTAGGCTACCATTGTCTTCATCATTTAAGCCGTAGAATATTAGGCTACCTTACGATCGTCCTTGGCAGTTTTAACAAGGAAAAACTTAGACTTTATTTTTTTTTAATTCGAACCATTGTGAAGGCTGCCTCCGACCAGTTAATTACTACTGGATTACAGAGGCCGGGAGGGGGGGTTCATGGCAAAGGATTTATATACATATTTTGCAAAACTGTGGAGAAACTAGTTCGGTGGGCCCTGAGGCAAAACCTTTATTGTTTTTCCGCAACTTTTCTCCGGGACCCAGAATACTAGTTCCGAAACTGGTTCACCCAGTGGACGGATTTATAACTAGTTCAGTGGCTCAGGCTTTACTGTAATCGGTTAATTCCCCTCCTGGTCTGTTATTTTGAGGGGGAAATTACTAGAGCGAGAGGACACACGGCGAGGGCAGTGGCACCCCAACGATACAGTCCTGAAAGTGTATTTAGTCCACAGCGTAAAAGGTGGATGTTGAGGGACACTTCTGATCCTGTAACACTTGTGGGATTTTACATAAGCATATACGATTAAACACAATGCTACGGGATGATAAACACATATATAAATACACGAACATCACAGGAAAACACACACACACACACACACACACACACACACACACACATACACATATACACACACACACACACACACACACACACACACGCAAAGGCACTCGATCCACTGGAGGGGAAAAAAACTCAGACAAAAGCATACTGAGCACCAAAAAAACGTAGGAGGGAGCAGTGTCGGTCGGCCTGACTATACCTGGCAACATGAAAAAACACCTTTCCAACCCACCTGCCTCCACCCCGCCTCGTGCACGTGACGGAGAGGGTCACGTGAGGATGGGGAGCTGGAGGGATGGGAGAGAAGAGAAGGAGGGGGAAGGATAAGTTATGAAAGAAGAGGATAGGGAGCTGGAGGGATGGGAGAGAATAGGAGGAGAGGGGAGGATAAGTTATGAAAGAAGAGGATAGGGAGCTGGAGGGATGGGAGAGAATAGGAGGAGAGGGGAGGATAAGTTATGAAAATAGAAGCTGAGGGAATGTGGAAAACGAGGAGATGAGAGGGAAAATGGGTCTGGGTTGAAAGGATGGGTTGTAGGAGGAGATGAGGAAGAGTGGATACTAGAAGGAGGAGGAGGAGGAGGAGGAGGAGGCAGAGAGACGTGGGAGGAAAAGAGGAGTAGGGCGACAGAGAAGAAAGGTGGAGGTGGGGATGACAGCGAAGAAAAAGCATTGACTGGGAGACTATAATAGACAGGAAAAGAATGGAGCGGAAAGAGGAGTGACAGGAGGAGGAGGAGGAGAGGAGGGAGTGAATTGGAGCGGATATAAATTAGTGAAATAGAAGATAAATGGAGGAGAGGAAAGACAAGAGAAGAAATTAAGAACGGACGGAGCAGTAGGAAGAGTAGGGGAAGAGAAGGATGAGAAGTAGGAAGCGATAAGGAGGTGAAAGAAGCAAACTACTATGAGAGAGAGAGAGAGAGAGAGAGAGAGAGAGAGAGAGAGAGAGGGGAATAGGAATTTAAGAAAGCAAGAAAAAGGATTGAGCTGTATTATTGTGATGATGATGATGATGATGATGAGGAGGAGGAGAAGAGGATGGTGGTGGTGATAAGGATGAGGAGAAACAGGATGATACTGAGTAGGAGTAGCAGAGATGAAAGAGGTAAGCGGAGACGTAACAGGCGAGGAATAGAAGATTGAAAGGAAGAGGAGGACGAGAAAGAAAGATATAAAAAGCTGATGGCATAAAAAGGTAAGAAAAAGGAGGAAGAGGAGCAGGGGGAAGAGGAAGAGAGAAGGAAAAGGGGAGTGGAAAAAGAGAGAGATAGGTAGAAGGGTAACATAGCAGCAGTGAAAGGAAATAGATGAAATGCAATGAGAGAGAGAGAGAGAGAGAGAGAGAGAGAGAGAGAGAGAGAGAGTCCTGGAAAAGTTACGTGGGAGGAGCAGGTGGGGGAGGGAGAAGATTAAGGAAAATAGAGAGGGATTCTGGAAAGCCTGGGGGAGGGAGGAAGGTAAACACTAGAGAGAGAGAGAGAGAGAGAGAGAGAGAGAGAGAGAGAGAGAGAGAGAGAGAGAGAGAGAGAGAGAGAGAGAGAGAGAGAGAGAGAGAGAGAGAGAGAGAGAGAGAGAGAGAGAGAGAGAGAGAGAGAGAGAGAGAGAGAGAGAGAGAGAGAGAGAGAGAGAGAGAGAGAGAGAGAGAGAGAGAGAGAGAGAGAGAGAGAGAAATACGAGGTGAAGAGGAAGAAAGATGAAAAACAGTAGGGACAAAGATGGATGAGAGGAAAATGAGAGGAAGAGGAAGAGGAGTAAGATGGCAAGAGAAAGAGAAGAAGTAGGAAAGAAAGAAAGAAGAAAAGGGGGAAGGAGAAGAGAAGGAGAATTATCAAGAGGAGAAAAGGGAAGATTTGTGAGAAAAGAAATATGAGGAGGGAGAAATGAAGAATCGGGAGAAGAGGAAAAGGAAGAGGAGGAGGAGGAGATATTAGAGGCAAAGGAAGAGATAAAACAAGAGGAGAGGAAAGAAGAGCAGAAAGAATAAGGAGAAACGAAAGAAAATGGGCAAGAGGGAGAGGAAGGAGAGGGTGAGAAGGAAAGGAACTGAAGGAGGAAGAGAAATGGGAGGATGACGAAGGAAATGAAGAGGAAGGAGAGGAAAAAAGATGGGGGAAGACGGGAGAGAGGAGAAGGAGAGGAGGAGGAGGAGGGGTAAGAAAAAGACAGGGTGGAGATAGGATTAACTTTTAAAAATGTGAGGGAGTGGGCGAAGATGGTGATGAGGAGGTGAAAGAATACTGACGAACGATGGGTGGAGGATAAAGGGAAGAAAATGGAGAGAGAGAGAGAGAGAGAGAGAGAGAGAGAGAGAGAGAGAGAGAGAGAGAGTTATGCAAACACAGATCTTACAACCTTTATAAGTCTTAGCAATTAGTCCAGTCTGAAGAGGAAGACTTGCTTAATAACGGAATGTTGATACTACACTGGCGACGCATATGGCCTCTTCTTACCCCCCAGAGCCATCACAATCAGCCGCACAAGACGACAGATACAAACAAAATCATACATGGCTGAAAAGTTTGAAAGAATTTTGCAGAAACGATAGAGATAAGTGCTGAAAATGAAAATACCTACTTCAGAAAATAGTACTAAATTGTTCTTTCATTCTTCAGACACTTTACCATAACGTTATTTTTAGTTTTTTTCATCTGAATATATATATATATATATATATATATATATATATATATATATATATATATATTTATTGTAGTAAATACTCTTCTAAACATAATCAGTTCGAATTTTTTGCCCACCTCAGGCCATCATCAGGTACTACTATTCTCTCTCTCTCTCTCTCTCTCCTTCATTTCCGCTTACACACCTACACTCACTTCCTCTTACTCTCACATCTCATTCACTCACCCTCCCTTCTTACTCGCACTCTTTTACTCATCACCATACCTATTGACTTTCCTTTCTTTCTTACTCTTAAACTAAGTCTCATTCACGCTCACACACACACTCAACTTCTCCTCACACTTATTCTTCTTCACTCTCGCTAAAACTCACATGCACTATCCCTTCATTCCGTACACTCTGTCTCATTTCTCTGTAACTCATTTTCACTCTTCCATCTCGCTTTTCTTCCCCCCCTCTCACACTTGCACACATACCCACTTCCATTTGACCCTCACGCTCTCCCATTCCCTCTCTCACTCACTCTCCTTTCCCCCTCATTCTTTCATTCCTTTATATCTAACACTACTAATCACCTTTTCACTCTTTCAGTCACACTCACTCTCCCTTTCATCTCACTCTCAGACTTCCTCTTCCTCCCCTCTCACTCTCACACTCACTCTTCCTTCTTCACTACCTCACTCTGCTTTCCTATACAAACACCTCACTCTAACACTCACCATCCTTTTCTTTTACTCCCTCTACCCACTCACCTAACTTGCCCACTCACCAGTACTCATCCTTCCCTCTTTATCCCTCGCTTACTTTCTCTCACTCACTCTCACACTGTCTCATTCTTTCAGTCATTCATCTTTTCCTTACTCTCTCACACTCACGCCTTTTTTTTCCACGCCACATTCACACTAACACTCTCCTATCTTCACCTTTCATTCACATTTATAGTCTCTCTAACCCTTTCTTTCACTCACTGGTCTTTCACACTCTCACATTTTATCTACCATTCCACTTTCTCAAACACTCACATGCTACATCTCCCTCACTCACTGTTACTCTTCCCTGTCTTTCATATGCATTCACCTCCTCTCACTCTTACCATTTACTTATTCTTATGTCCCCTCTCCCTCCTTCCTTTTTCATTCACAAACACCTACCCTCACATTTCCTCTCACTCTCTCATCACTTCACTTACATTTCCTTTTTACTCTCACGTACACTCAAACTCACTTCCCTCTAACACTCACTCACTCACGCCCTTCCTTCTCATTCGTGTCCACTCACACCCACTCTCACCCTTCCTTTCACTCTCTCTTCCCTCTCACTCACTCTCACACTCACACAGCCGACTAAAAAATCATGACCCACATATCCACACCACAGTCCTTTCACCTTAGCCTACTTATTTAACCATACAACGACAGACCAAAAAACGTGAAAAAAAATATTAAACATACAGAGCTGACATTTACTTTCCTTCAAAGCACACAGTTTATATTATGAAACTAGTAGCCCAGTAAATAATATAACCTGTTTTTAAATCTTAATGCTAACCTCAAAATTTTGCTCAGCTAAAGATATACCCTTTCATGGTGATGGGATTAATGGAGGGGCTTATAACATTTTTGATGACAACAGGAAAAATATACTTTAAACATCTTTGTACTGAAAGGGTTAGGTCCAAAAGATGGATATTCGTTTTGAAAATATATATATTTTTTGAGTGATATAGTTCGTCAAGTATCTGTATTTGTAATTCTCGGTTTACACCATCAAGTGAATTCGCAATAAAGTATTTGAAAACGTGTGATCATAATACAGTAATATCCCAACATAGCGTTATAAAGAAATATCTGCCCTAAGTTAATTACTTTTAATTTAGTTTTTGTGTGCCACTTTTGTATTATAGCTCTGTTTATATATATATATATATATATATATATATATATATATATATATATATATATACACAACTTGGTGTTGTCGATTTTTTATTTTGGCAAGGGAATAAAAAATATTGCTTTAATTTATCGGTGTGCTTCGGTAATTAGTCGGCTACTACGACTTTTAAAACTCTTGCTACTTATTGCCAGCAACTTCAGATGTAGGCTTCATTAACCCCATCCACTTGGGTGATCATATCTAAGTGGGATAAAATTGTTTAGCAGAAGAAAATATTACGTTTCAAAGACGTTCCCCGGTTGAAGGAATTAAGAAGCTAAACCAACAGCAAATAACGTGAGGGGGAAATTATAGACGAATTTATTAACAAGTTGCTTTATTTAGGAATCTGTAAATTGGTTGGGCTGAAACAAAACAGTGCAACAAACAATACACTTAAGTCTGGGTGACAAAAGTTAGAAGACTTTGTCCACAGGATGAGATGATGATGATGATGATGATGGTGGTGTGCTAAAAAAACGTAGATCAAGATGTGAATAAAGACGATAAGGTTGACGACGGAGCAAAGATTA
>NC_137016.1:5660405-5670405 GCF_032717465.1 Coenobita brevimanus | reverse complement strand
AGAGCAGAAAACAAGGAAATAAGAAGAAAAAAGAAAAGAGGAGGAGGAAGGAACGACAGGAGAAAATAAAATGGAAAGGAAGAGAAGATGGAGAGGAGAGGACAGGGAGAGGACTCTTAAGACGACGATAGACGAAGACAAGAAAAGTCGTAATGTGTTAATGGCTCAGATGCCTTTCAGTGAGGAGGAGTCCTTTGCTGAGTAACAAAGTTTCGCCCTGGCAAGCTCTGTCAGGTCACTTAAGAAGGCTTGACAGAGCGAAGTGTAACTTAGTAAAGGAATCCAGCTCACAGAAGTGTTTGTATCATCTTGTCGCAGTCCATACCCCAATTCACATCCTAGTTTTATGTGATGTGCTGAGAGTAATGCTTGCCTCTGACTGAAAAAGCAGGTGTAGTTAGAATATCTATGAAGTATATCAAGAAAAGCAGGTTACGCAAATATGCTGTTGAATGTCTGGCTGGTGTAACTAAAACTAGCTGCCATCTTCACAGGATGACTAGCGTCGGTAAGACAGTGACGTGGCGAATGAGGGCGCGGATGAAATGGGGCCAAAGGAGGGAGGGAGGGAGAGAAGGAGCGAGGGGATGTTTTTTCGACAAGTGGGAATTTGTCAAGTGAATCTCGCAAGAAGAGGCCTAGTTCCACACAGCCCTGGTCTTGGTGCGACAGCGGCACTTTATGCTGGGAGTACACCGTGTTTTTATTGCTAGAAGTACCAAAGATAAAAAATACAGATGTTATCTTATTTTGGACGTCAGTCTCGAAAGAAGAGGCCTAGTTTAACACATTCTTGGCCTTAGTACAACAACATCACTTTACACAGGAGCTTACCATGTGTTTTTTATCAAAGCAATGAAAGTATGACATAAAATATAGATTGCTATATTTAAAGATCAACATTACAAGATGATGATATACCTCAGTAGTGCTTCCGGCCTTGGTACGATAATGTCACTTCACCTGTTGAGTACGCCATGCTTTATTTATCAGGTAAATGAAAGGATGGTAAGTAATGCAGAAGTTGCTTTTGAAATCAGTTTCTAAAAATGAGGCTGAGATCAAAGTAGTCCTAGCCTTAGTATGAAAGCGGTGCTATATTCGAAGAGACGCCACTACACGTGTTTATTGTCAGAGGAATTTAACAGGAAACTGATTGCAGACGGTATTCTAAAGACCAGATACATTTTATATATATTTTTATGGGTCAACGAGAGGCCTAAGGGGGACTAAAAACTAATAATCAATGAAAAAGTTAATGTATCCGCCGAAAGGGTGCCGTAAAAGAACCTGTATTTACGCGGCCAGAAGAGGGTTAAAATGATGATATTTGCTGAACGCCACTAATGTTTGGCTTGGTAGGCACTGAAGGAGGTCAAGGTTGTTTGTTTCCCTCCTCAGCTTGTTTGTGTGTGAGAGAGAGAGAGAGAGAGAGAGAGAGAGAGAGAGAGACGGGAGGCTGTGGGTGTGAGGTGCAGGGGGAATGATACATATGACACTCCAACTAGACATGATGGCTCCTGCGTGGACTGGTAACCTTAGATTTTTTCCTCTGTTTTTTCCTCTGAACCTGATGAAGCCTTATTTATTTTATTTTTTCCATCACCAGACAATAACATACAGTATAATTAAGGCCTTTTAATGCTATGATGTTAAAGAAACCTGAATCAAACCCTGCCAGTTCTAGAAGTCTTTCCTGAGGTGAAGAAAATCATCTGGACATAGCTAAGACAAAATGCAGACGTCAAAGGGTGTGTGATGATGATGATGATGATGATGATGATGATGATGTGTGTGTGTGTGTGTGTGTGTGTGTGTGTGTGTGTGTGTGTGTGACGACAGGAGGCTCTGGGTGTGAGTGCATGGGCGGTGAGTGATGCATTTGACATCCTATTCTCACCACTCCAAGACTGAGATACGAGAATTCATTTTTACGATTCGACGAGAAATTCAGAGTAAAACGCAACAGATGATTTTTTTCCTCCAGTATGTCGGTTGTGTGGGTGTGATCTGGGAATCTGAGACGACTTTTCTGTGCTATGGAGACTCTCAACAAACGATTTTATTGACTCGAAGGACTTCACTGACTGTCAGTGATAAAAACAAAAAGGGGGGGAGAGGAAAACAGAGACAGAGACAGATAGACAGAAACAGTTGCAAACAAAGAGAAACAGACAGGCAGACTGACAGACAGATAGGAAGGCAGACGTGCAGACGGAGACTCTCCGAGATAGGGACACTCTGAGACAGACGGAAACTAAGAGAGATTTACTAAGACAGATACAGCCTAATGCAGAAACTGGGATACTGACAGAGATAGGGACGGTGGGATAAACACCCTGAGACAGAGGGAGGCACTCTCAGAGATAATCTGAGACAGGATCGCTCTGAGACAGCGTCAGGAGCAGGGGCAGGAACGAACAAAGAAAAAGCGATTACGAGAACCAAATGAAAGATTCAGCGACAGTGATAGGTATAACAACCTGAACTTGACAGATCAATGTGCTTTGCTGTCAGCACAAAAAGGTGGAATGCAAAACGTTAAGGAAAATCGTCTTCGTCTTCCTAAAGGAGCCAGAAGAATTTGGACTGTATAAAGCTAGTAAAAAAAAATCTCCCACTGACAAAGAAAAGTTACGTGGTTTCAAGGAAGTTGCGTCTCTGAAGTAAGGTTCAGCCTACCTCTTATCTTACCGTACCCCCTCACTGGACTTAGTTATTTATTTATCTTTTATGTAATCGACGCTGAGCATAGACTAGACAGCACATTCCTTAAGGCCCGGCAGTCCAAGGTGCATCCAAAGGCCTCACACTCCTTCATGTAATATCTAATTGGCTGCCTTCAAATCCACTTTCGATTTAGGATTAATGAACATGTTTTTGATCAACACCCAGTCTTAACAATGATTTGATTTTGCAACTGGAATAAGGAAAAAAAAAAAGAGTTAAGTGTTCCCGCCTCCTGTTGCTTATAAAGTTACAAGAGGAAGGGAAAGAAATTAAAAGAGAGTGAAGAATCTTACGTGTCTCTAGTTCTTCCTTTAGAGCAAATCTAGGTTACAGTAAGTAGCAGTTCGTAAGTTGATTAGTGAATTCCTGACCTGCACCACACCAGAACCTCGTCTGCCTTCATATACCTGGCTCATCTACCCCTTATTACCTGCCTAACCTTCCTCATATGCTCCCCGCCTCATCTGCCTGGCATACGGGTTTGCTGCCTCGCCGTCTTGCAATTTGCTGATGGAAAGAACCTAAGAGAGAATAAGTACTATAGTGGCTTAACCCCTTGAATCCGACGCCGTTTGCTCAGTTTTATTCTCTGTTCAATCACTTTTATTTAGTTAAAGGAAGGAAATCGGGTTGCAAATGGGGTTAATGGATACTGTTTCTAACCCCGTCGCTACAGACTGTTTTTCTAAAGCTACCAAAATCGTCCTGAGGCAGCAAGAATAAACTCAATACGTCATAGGAGTGAAAGGGTTACAAGGGGGTTTGGTGGGTAGGAGGCGCTGTGATGGTGATGGTAATGAAGGGAGATTGAAAGGAGGAGGAAGAGTTGTGGTGATGAAAGGGAAGGGGGGAGAGAGGAAAGAACTAGGTTGATGTTAGTGATAAAAGAAGAAGGGGAAGGGGAGGAGAAAGATAGAGTCGTGGTGATGGTGGTAATGGACAGGAATGGAAGGGAGGGGGAGTTTTGTGGTGATGAAAGGAGGGAGAGAGGAAAGCACTGTGTTGACGTAAGTGACAGAACAGGAGGAGGAAGAAGAAGAGAAAGGAGGTATTGTGATGATGGTTTTATTGGCGAGAGAGAGAGAGAGAGAGAGAGAGAGAGAGAGAGATTTACCGAACCACCATTGTGTGTGTGTGTTTACTTTCCATCCACAACTCATGTCTTTGTGTGTGTGTGTGTGTGTGTGTGTGTGTGTGTGTGTGTGTGTGTGTGTGTGTGTGTGTGTGTGTGTGTGTGTGTGTGTGTGTGTGTGTGTGCGTGTGTGCGCGCGCGCGCGCTCAACAGTACTTATATTTGAGACTGGCGAATATTTTTTTTCTATATTCTTACTCATGCTTTTCTATATGGTTTTTGAATACTCATTTATTTGTATGTATATATATCTTTACGTACGGTATATGAGGACGACACATTTTTCGAAAGAGGGAGAGAGAGAGAGAGACATTTTGCAGATCTCTTTAATTACGTTTTTCAGTGAATGCATAACTGTAAAAGTTTATGTAAGCGACCTTGAGCGCGTGCGTGGGTGTGTACAAGATATTAGTCCTTTTACAATGATAATGAAAGAAAAAGAAAATCGTATCATTGCTCTGAAAGGCTTAATCCCATGGGGGGGGTGAGCTCCCACTTTTTTTTATATTACAGGTATGACACCCACAGGATTTTATTGTGGTCAAGGGCAGCAGTGGCGCCAAAGGATTAAATCATTCAGTTTCAAGGGACAGGCGGATTACGTGTTACATAATCTGGCCGTTTTGTTTCAGTGTCAGTTTCATCGCTTTGAGCCGACACGTAAACTGACTAACTGTATTTCATTCGCTGTTTCAAAATGTTAATATTATTTCACGTATGATTAAATATGTAGGTCAGCTCCAATTTCGAGGCTGGGAGTGACGGGGGGCAAGAGAGGTCATTTATCCGTGTAATTTAGCTAGTTATCACGTTTCGGGGACCAGGGTAGTGACAGCTGAGACCTAATTATATTATTACACTGGACTGTTTAATATCGCTGCCTTCAACACGTGTATCACAGCCATTAACTAAGATGAGAGAGATTTTCCCCCTAAGCTGGATAAACGGTAGATAGACAGACAGATAGATAGTCAGACACAGACCAGACAGACAGACAAATAGATAGATGGATAGATTGATAGATAGACAGATGGTTATATAAACAAACAGACGGATAGATAGATAGATAAAGAGACGAATGGGTTAATGAAGAGATAGAAATTGATTGACATACTGAAGGATTGACTGATAAATAAAAACGGTACATTGATAGATTGATTGATTGACCGATCGATAGATGGATACTTAAATGTAGGAGAGAGAGAGAGAGAGAGAGAGAGAGAGAGAGAGAGAGAGAGAGAAGGTTCATCATCTCTGTCATCATTATCATCGTACTACCATTTTCTCCACAAAAAGATTCAATAAGGAAGAAAAGCACAGAAAAAAAGAGAAAGTAATCCTGGCCTCCTCGCCTACACATACACTCTCACACACGCACATCTTCCCACCTCTTAGCACTTGACCAAACAACATAATCTTTGCCTGCTGGTGTGGCGGCATCGCGCTGTTTGCATATACACACACACTGGTGGATGAAAAGCAAACAGGGCCTTAATATGAGAGGTGGACGGGAGTGTGGGCAAACCAGGACTGTACTCATAGCCCATTTACTTTAACAGGGCTCCCTCCTTTTCCTTGAACTGCATAAAATTGTGTTGTTGTTGCAAGACGAGAGAGTATATGATGCAATCGTGCTAGGAGGTTGATAGAAAACTCTTTACTGCAAGAGACCTCCCCTGACTGTATAAAAATGTCTGGCTATAAAGATACGTGAATCAGTAAATAAATAATGGATAAATAAATAAAACTTGTGGTATTGTAGGAGGCAGATAAAAATAATTATTAGGAGAGGTATCCCCAGGAGAGCTGCATGAAGTCGTCTGGAGGTGGTAAATATAAGGAGAGAGAGAGAGAGAGAGAGAGAGAGAGAGAGAGAGAGAGAGAGAGAGAGAGAGAGAGAGAGAGGAGACAACGACCTATTCAAACTAGGACACACAAATAAGAAGCCAGAGACATAAGGGCAATACTATAAAAAGGGAGAAAGGTGACAAGAAAGTGAGGAGCTGCCAGGACAAAGACACAGGAAACAGAAACACAATCAGGGTAAGCAAGACAGATGGGACAAAGAAACATTACTCACAGCCACAGAGAGATTTTTTTTCCCCGTCTTATCTGGCAACATACCAAACTTATCTGTACGCGTGTTCCCCTTCTCTCTCTCTCTCTCTCAAACACACACACGACCATTAAGATTCTTATTATTCTCTGCCATTCCTTTGCCACAACCACCCCACCTACTCTTCCTGTCATCTTCATCACCAGCACCCATCCACCCCTCCCATTAGCTCTCTCTCTCTCTCTCTCTCTCTCTCTCTCTCTCTCAGTATACTCATCCCCTGCTTTGTAAACGTGAATAAGAGTAAAAATTTTAACTATATTCAGAAGTACATGTCTCCTTTTCCTTTCCTGTATTCTTTTCTGTATTAATTAAATCTCAACGACAAAGTGTGGAAAGCTACTGTTTTTCCTTATTACTTTCTTCTTTCTTCCACTCCCTTTTTTCATCTTGGGGTCATTCCTTTATTTCTTCATCAGTTCCCTTCAAACTTGGCACAATTGTTCCTTGGACCATTAGCCTTAGACCCTTTAATATAGATAGACAGATAAATAGATGGATAGATGGACATTTTTTTTTTAGGAATATGAAAGGAATGTAAGGGATCACACGTCCAGCCATATAATCACGTAAATTTTGGAATCCTGCTCTTTCTTACGTTCTTAATTATTATGGCAATTTGTAGAGAAGCATGTCAATGTATTATAACTGTGCGACGACCATCTTGCATTTCCTTGGTAATTACATTAATCTTCTTTTTTTTCTTTTAATGCAAGGGAGAAGGAACCAAAGGCCAGGAGCCCGCAAACCATTCCTTCCAAGAAAAAAATAAAAATAAAAGAGAGCCATATTCAAGATCTTGTTTTCAGACTGTTTCCGTGAATGATTTGGAGGTTACCTTGCACATTTTCTCTACCAGTCCAAGACGAATCGAAACTGCTTTACCTCACAATAAACAGATTTTCCTTTAGGTACAATTCTTGCGTGAAACAATTCGTGCGCGTGAAATAAAGCCATTCTCTTGTAATTTTATAGTGGAAATACTGCACGTTCATGCTGCAGATACTGAGATAACACGCAAGAGATTGTGAACTGTGCAAGAGAAATACGTAGCTTGGAAAATGAGGCTAAGAACCTTACATGATACTCGAAAGCACGGTTCATAAAAATTGGTCTCCTAATTTCCTTGGCCACACCCTATAAAACTGAACAAGATGTGAATATTTCAGGATTAAGAGATCTAGGCAAATGATCCGTAGGTGGCTGTCACGAGTTATAAATTCTGAAGAAACAAATATTGTCCCATACTCTAGGTGGCATGGAAGACTTTGTAACACCTTTTCTTGGCGATTTTTTTAGGTATACTGCACCTTCATATTCTCTTTTATAATATTTGTATTGATGCAGTATCGACACAGTTTTTGCTCAGTAACGTGTAAGAGGATAAGAAACGCTAAATATGGAGAATAATTCGCTGTGGGGAAAATATCACGAAGTTTCCTATACAAACCAGTGCATGTGGTCTTAAAGCCATCCTCACAATAAACAGCACATCTCTCCATTATGCTGCCTGGGTCGCCTGGGAGAAAATGGAACACAAAGAGCATTAGATTCTCCAAGTTATTACCGTCTTGCCCACAATAACCTTTGATTCTATGTTATCCTTGTCCCATTATCACGCCTACGCTCATCAAAATATTCCGCCATCTCTCTCTCTCTCTCTCTCTCTCTCTCTCTCCATGTCTGCGTCTTACTGGGGCATATCCAGGCCAGCTGTAGATACTAAAGACATTATCACTATCCCTGTCTCCCTTCCTGACTCTCTCTCTCTCTCTCTCTCTCGCTCTGTGTGTGTGTGTGTGTGTGTGTGTGTGTGTGTGTGTGTGTGTGTGTGTGTGTGTGTGTGTGTGTGTGTGTGTGTGTGTGTGATTTCAAACGTTGGAGAATAAGGTTTGTGATGTCTGATGGAGAAAAGAGGACACGAAAAATTAAAATGGCATATATCATAAAAAAGGGAACAGTTCATCATCATCATCATCATCATCATCATCATCATCATCATCATCATCATGCTAATTACTGGGGTGATGGCGTTCATTACTTATTAGACCTTGGGCAATTATCAAACCATAAGCTCCTTTGCAAGCCTCTCAATTTCCATTACATCATTTCCCCTTTGCCATAATTAGTTCTGTGTGCCCCTCTTTTAAGGTCTTGCATTTCTCCAGTTATTATCAGTTCATTCAGTCCCCCATTACCTTCGTCAGTTGTTCGTTCCCTCCACTTTAGGTCATCTCCACTCCTCCATTGCTCCAGTCGTTCTGTCACTTCATCAAGCCTCTGGTACTCCCATTGTGCAATTGTTTATTTATTAGTGTGTTAGTCCCTTAATCCCCTCACCAATCATCCATGTGCGTCAAGTCCACCCCATCTCTCCATGTCAACAGTTATTCTCCTGCCCATCCCAGAAGGTAGTTTTAACCCCTTCTGTACGTTGCCATCTCATTATTTTTATTCTATCTTTCGTCAGACAATTCAGCTTACCTCGTTCACAATGGCGACAGAGCAACTTTATATTAATCCTGCTACCACTAGATATATATTTTTTAAAGGTGGGAATAGTTCTTTAATTGGTGGAGATAGTGAGGGTCATGTCTAACCAGTCTAGTTTGAAAGCTTTCTCTTTAATTAAAGGAATAAAGTCGTCTGGAGATTGCAAGAATAAAATACATGCATGATATTATTGCAGTTTCGGGGTTATGGGAATCCCTTGGTAGTGAATGGATTAGATATAGTTTCCTCTTATCTCTTTGAGTTCACGGCGTCTTTCATATTGTCTTATTGTTACCGCCAGACCATTATATTCAGGCCTGGGTATATGTCTACTATAAGTTTATTTAGATCAAGGGACATAATGTTGTCGTACATTAAGATACTTTTGGTGTAGGTTTTGTTTCTTCATGTCTGGCTTTGTTTAGTGGTGCGATACTACCATTTGTCCTGGGCAAATTTACTGTTTCTCTCCCCATCAGTTTATTGGCCCCTTTTTACGTCACTCTTAAAAGCATATTTGGATCAAGGGACATTTTCCCCCCCTGGTTCAGCTATTGTTCTATTAGGCGTGATTGCTCCTGCTGTGTTACTGTGCTACATCACTATTCCTGTCCATAAGGTCCATTATTTCTCCCCACCTTCCCCACACAGTTGAATTTAATAGCTCCTTTTAATCCCCCTCCCTTGAAAAAAGTTGTATTTCTCCTTCTTCATTCATACTTCGCCAGCATAGGAAAGGGATAATTCTGGAGATCATTCTCCCCTCAAGGAGAAGAGCCAGCCCTAGCAGACATAATATGGACTTATCCAGAGCCAGAAAAGCAAGAGATATACATTCATTTTATTACTTGTAGGATATTGTTTCATTGTGTTATATTAATTAGTGTATCCAAAAACTTGAATAATTCTCACACCTTTCCTATGTAGGTGACTCTAGGAGCTTATTTATACACACTAAAAAGTTTCTGTGGCCCGAAAGACACATTCTTTTTTCTGTACCAGTAGTAGTTATGAGCGAGGGCTTCCCGAGTCTCTCGTCAAGTAGTGGCATTTTCTCACATACGAGCGGCCCGACCCGGCCCGGCACGACCCGGCATGACCGTAACGCTTTTGAGAAGCTTATACCTCAGCAACCACAGGGCCGATCACTGCGTGGTTTTCACCATATGATAGTCCAATTCTCTAAGATTCTTTTTTGACAGGTTTCACCACACACAGGCGGTGCACGTGGAATGTGACACGCGCCAAGTGCAGCATGTCGAAAATCTTCAAAAGATGGCCACAGGCCAGACGATTTTGTTCTGCTTACAGTAGAGTTTATGCACTGCAAGGGTGGAACGTATCCTTCATTAACATCTTTAGTGCTATATATCTTCTTAAATTAAAAAAAAAAAAATTGTAGTAAACGGTTATGTAATTCTTTATGGCTAAGAAAACGTGGGTGAGGAATGAGTGGAGATGTGATCCAATTTCAGTAGGCCCTTCAGCACGATGACTCTCTCTCTCTCTCTCTCTCTGACATTTTTTGT
>NC_137016.1:5640405-5655405 GCF_032717465.1 Coenobita brevimanus | reverse complement strand
TCTCCCCCTTACCCCCAGGACAGTGTGGGAGGTAGCAAGGTGGCGGTGGGAGCTATATATGAGAGAGGCGACCTGGCTGAGAATGTATGTCACCGGAGTATAATTAACAGAGACACTCCCAGGCACTCTCACTAGACACACTCTGTCCTGCCGCCCGCCTTTCTGTCTGCTCGTCACTACCCTGCCTCACCCCTATCTGCGTCACCCCACCTCACCCCTCAGTATCACCACTACCTTACCCTGTCCATGTGTCACCCTCCCCCTCCCACCTCGGTCTGTTTTGCTTCCTGTCCTAGCCATTCCGCTACAATTTTGTCTGCTCGTCAGTTTCCTGCCACACTTATCTCGGCTTTACCTTTTCCCTTCCCCTGTCCCCATTCAACCACCCCTACCGCTCTTATGCCTCTCTCCCATCCATATCCTTCCCACTGTACGTCTGTGCTGCTCCATATCCTGCCCGTTACCTGTCCGTCAGTTTGATCGTCGCTATCCTGCCTCACCATTCCCTGTAACACCCTGACTGTTCGCTGCTCCTCTGTCTCCCCTGCCTCTCGCAAACCCCCTTTCTTCGCTACTTTCTCCCTTTCCCCCTTCCTGTCTTCAGAGCTCTACCTCATCACACTCTGTTCCCCTACCCATCCCCTACCTCTCCCAGTCACCTCTACCCCTGTGGACACCCTGCCTATTTCCAACCCCCCTGTTTTATCATAAATATCTGTTTCACTCCTTCTCTAGCCCCTTCCCTTCCCTTGCTTCTGTGCAATGTGTACCCTTCCCATAGCTTCTTTTTATTTCTCTCCCCCATATTTTCTAACTCCTCCCTACCCATGCTTCAAACCTCCCCTTCCCTCCCCTCCCCCCTCACTCCTCAACACTTTCTTTCTTCTTCTCCATCTCTCTCTCTCTCTCTCTTTCTCTCTCTCTCTGTCGCCTCTGTCACTGCTCCAATCACATATTCCGTCTCAAACATTTACCCTTCCTTTGTTCTCTTTCCTCTTCTGCTCTCTCTCTCTCTCTCCCTCTCCCTCTCCCTCTCCCTCTACCCTATTTCTCTCTGTCCTTTTCTATTTCCCCTCCTTATGATCAGTACACCCCCACCTTTCCTCACTCACCTACTCCAGTTTCCCCCTCTCTGTCCTCTTCTCCACCCTCTCTCTGGCCTCTCCCCTCCCTCACTCGCCAAACCCCCTCTTCCTCCACTCTCTTTGTCACCATTCCAATCCCCTCCTCATCCCCCTCCCTGTTCCTTCCCTCAATTCTCTTACTCCTCTTCTGTCACCTCTCATCATTTACCTTCCGCTTCAGCCTATTCTTCGCCTCCTCCCCCACTGTTTCGCTTCCCTCTCTCTTTCCTCTACCCTCCCAGCACGTCTTACCTCCTCTCTCTCTCTCTCTCTCTCTCTCTCTCTCTCTCTCCTTCTTTCGTTATTTCTTGAATTGATAACTTTGTTTTGTGCTGACAGACCTCCTATTATCTTTACTTCTCTGTACTCTTTACTCCTTCTTCTTTCATCTCTCTTCTCCCTCCCTCTCCTTCCCTCTCTCTACTTCTCTTTAAATCTCTCCCTCTCAACATCTCTTCACCCTCCTCCCTTCCCTTCCCTATCTCCTTCTTCTCTCCCTTCCTCTCTCCCCCTTTCTTCTCCCTCTCCCTCTCTCTCCCGTTCCTTCCACCCCCTCCCTACCTCAGTTCATCACCTCTCTTTCCCAACTCCTCAACTACCTCATTTACCCCGTGTCATTCCACCCTGCCATTTTTTCATCCCTTTCCCCTTGTCATCACTCTCCACTTGCCCTCCTCCATAGATTTCTCCTTTCTTGATTCTGTATTAATTACTTTAGCCATCTCTTTTCTTACTTTTTTTTTTTAGTCAATTTCTCTCCATTTCATTCTTGGCTTTCATATTTTTTTCACGCTTCTCATGTATTTTTTATCATTTTCTCTCTTTCCCTTTTTTTATTTTTCTCTGTTGATTTTTGAGTTCTGTTATTTTATCACATTCACTTTCTTTTGCTGTTGGTTTCTCTTTCATTTCGTATCTCTTAAATTTCATCATCCCCAGCCTTTTATTTCCTGCTGTATTATCATTTTTATTTTATCTGCCCTCCTCCTCGCCCCTTTCGTTATCGTATCTCCTATTTATTGTATCATTTATAATCTTTCTTTTCCTCTCCTTTATTGCTCTCTATGTATTTTATCTGAGTCATTGCCCATCCTCGTCCTCTATCTCAATTCTTTACCTTTATATTATCGTTTTTATTATTTACCCCTTTCCCTTCCTACTGTATATCACTTCGTATATTTCCCACCAGAGTCATTGCCCATCATCGCCATTCTTCTTTATCATCCCCGTCCTCCCATTAGCTTTTTCTAGGCTCCTAAATTATTTCCTCCTCTTCTCCCCACTCACTCCCCTACCTATTTATCTCACTCTCTCCCATCCCTATCTATCTCCCTCCTCCCCTCCCTCCCCTCCCCATATATATCCCTCACTACCCCTCTCCTCCCCTTCCCTCCTCTCACCAACCCATCATTTTCCCTTCCCTCCCACCCTTCCCCTTTCCTTCCCTTCCCCCTCCTCGCGCTTCCTCGCCTTTCTGCTCTCTCTCTCTCTCTCTCTCTCAACAGAATACACATAGAGAGAGGGTAGTGACGGTATAATTTTAACTCCTCGTCCCACCTTTCCAAGCCCTTAATATACTTTTTATGCCTCGCCAAATGCCAATATGAGCCCAGATTAGTACTGCCAATTTTACCCATATGGTTGTTATAATTCTTGTTGCTCTTGTTGTTGATGATGCATAATATTGTTGATGATTTATGTTCTTGCTGTCGATTCACTGTGTTATTGTTATTGTTCTGTTGTTCAAGTTTGTGGTTAGCGTTGTTGATGATTTATGATGTTCTTGCTCTAGGTGTTCGATGTAATTGATGTTGTTAATGTTGGAAGTGCATGATGTGGTTGTCCGTGCGTGATGTTGCTGCTGTAAGTGCATGATGGAGTTGGCATTGTTGTTGTTCTTTTTAAGCTGTTGTTGATGTTTAATGTTGTTGTTGCCGTGATGTTGTTACTGATGCATATATTGTTTTGGTTAGTGCATGATACTGTTGTTGTTGTGCTTCTTGTCAGTGTGTCCCCGAAGCACTGCACTCGGGAACCTGTCATACATGTGTCGACTCACCACACCCAGTCACCCTACCTCATTCATACCCTATTTGGAGAGAGAGAGAGAGAGAGAGAGAGAGAGAGAGAGAGAGAGAGAGAGAGAGAGAGAGAGAGAGAGAGAGAGAGAGAGAGAGAGAGATTTCAGATTACGCTACTCGATGTGATAAATACGCAGTTCGGTCAATATGGTAGTGGCCTAAATTTCGAGGGTACACACACACACACACACACACACACACACACACACACACACACACACACACACACACACATCAACACTTGTTCGCATGTTAAAAAAACAACAACCAAATTTCCATCATTCAAGTGTTTACGCTGATTATATTATTTTTTACCATCTGTGTTTCGCTTCCGTCCGTGTTTCGTCCTTATTACCCCCCATCCGTACGTTTCCCTTTCCCTCTGTGCATTGTACTTGTTCCGTCCACGTCTCCCAATCCCCCTGTGGCTTTAACATTACTCACTGTATGGTACTTGATCCGCGATAAGGAAGAGCTGTCGAGGTGGAATGAAGTGTTTACGTAATGAGAGAGAGAGAGAGAGAGAGAGAGAGAGAGAGAGAGAGGAGGGGAAGGTTCAGTTACAAGCACTCAATAATGCTTCGAATCTAGCCTGCAATGACGAGAGGAGAGGTGAACGTAATATGAGGTGTTTACGTAAGACAGTGAGAGAGAGAGAGAGAGAGAGAGAGAGAGAGAGAGAGAGAGAGAGAGAACCTGTGATGGAGAGAAGAGATGAAAGGTGAGGTGTTTACGTAAGGCATACCTGTGTGGAGCACCTGAAGGAAGATACCCCCTGCCACGCACCTGCCTCATTACTTACACACACGTATACTACCTTGTGCTTGTTCTCTCTCTCTCTCTCTCTCTCTCTCTCTCTCTCTCTGCCGTTCGCTGTTACTTTTCTTCATTCTTGCCTGCACTCTCTTTCTTCCTTTTCTGTTGCTTCTTATCTTTCTTTTTCTCCGTCATTCCATCTACCCTTCTTCCTCCAGCTTTTCCTTTCTTCCCTCTCCTCGTCTGTCTCTACAGTATTCCACTCTTTGGTACTCATTTCTTTTTCTCATACTTTTGTCTTCCTTTTCCTCTCATTCCATTGTTTTTATCATCCTCCCCATTCTAACACTATTCCTTCTTCCTGCTGTCTTTACTCCTTTTCCTCCTCATCCTCCTTTACTGCCTTTCTCCGTGCACACTTCCTTTTCTTTATCACAGCTCATATTCCTGCCTTCCCCCCTCGTCTCTGTCTTTAACCTCTTTCTCACACTGTTGCCTTTCCCTCCTGTTCTTTCCACGCATCCCTCTGTTCCCTCCCTTTCTCTTCTTCTTCCCCACGCCATCTCATTTTTTAAGTGTACCCCGTTCCATAAGGGTCGTTGTCTTTCGTCTAAGGGTTGAAAAATTTCTCCAGTATCAATTTCAAGTCGCAAAATTCAACTCTTCATTCAGTCTCCAGTCGAAAGTATTCAGCTTAAGATTACTTGTTCGTTTTGTGTGAGTTAATAGAACAATAAAATCTCCATTATTCCCTCTAGTCCCATAAAGTATTTCACTATTTTCTTACAAACTCCAGACGATTTTATTCATTTTAGGAAGCTTCTCTCGTACTGAAGAAGCTAATTGGGTCTGCATCTAACTTCCTCACCTCGAAACCTCACTCAAAAACAGAATACAATAGTCTGACGTTAGCAGGAATAAACAGAAAACGCGACACCGGATTAAAATAAAGTTTGGGGTGAAAAGCATTGTTTATTTAGTTCTTGTTCAGGCCATACTGTTAAATTTATTCAGTTGGTGCGTCCCGTCTTCCAAGAGTTAATCCATCACTGTCGGCTTCTCAGCTTCTCTCCTTTGTGTGTGTGTGTGTGTGTGTGTGTGTGTGTGTGTGTGTGTGTGCTTAATTTGCCATCTTTGCCTCGTTTCACATCATCCTCTGTCGAGTTTTAGTACCTCTTTGACATTTCCTCATGTTTCCAGCTATTTTTGCTACCTGTAGTTTTCCCCTAATCTTGCTTCTGTCTACCTCATTTCCTAATTTTCATAGTCACTTAATCCTGTATTATTGCCCACGCTCGTAACTCCGTCTCGCTTCTCCTCCTTCATTTCTTCACAGCCCTATCTTATATCTGTCTTGCTGTTCTTTTTTGCATCTAATCTTGTTACTACCTCTTCGCCTCCTTTAGATATTTTCTTGTGCAGTTTATCCTTCATCATTGTTACCTACGTCTATAATTTGACTTCTAAAGCATCATGCCAGATTCTCACTTTTACGGTTCCTTAATTTTATGTTTTTCTGAACTTCATTCGTCATCTTTCATTCACAACACTCTAATATCGGTTTCTTCTGTTTTTTCATTGCTTCTTTGATTTTCTTTATGAGATGTTTCCTCACACTTTTCCTGTTTTTCCTAGTGCATTGTTAACCCCGTGAATCCAGTGACGTACTATTAATCATAATCTTGCTGTTACTAGAGGATTTTACTTAGCGGAAGCATCGTCAAATGGAGGGGTTACAAGATGCCATACCTAGTCTTTTCAGCGCAGAAAATCTCTACTAAGCTGAATAAAATAGTCCCGGGTTAGCAGGAACAAGGTGAAGATTACGTCCTCGTCATTGAAAAGTTTAAATTAAATCGTACTGCTGCCTTCCCACTTCCTATTTCCTACACATCATCCTTCGCCCCTTCTCCTCAACTTAACACTTTTTTTCTACTTTTCATCCGTCATGTGTGCTTTCATTCACAACACCATCCCCTCCCTCTCTCTTACTGCTGACCTCTGAGCGTCTTCATTACTCCCTTCACTGACCTCAGCCTCCTCTCACCGTCCCCATTCTCACTCTTCCTCTTCCTCTCTTGGCTCCTCTTCTTCCGCGTCGCGTCTCTTTTATTTTCCTCTTCCTCTCTCTGAACTCGTATCCTCCTCTTCTTCCCACGTTGCTCCCCTCTTCCTCGCTCCTTTCCCTTCTCTAGTCTCCTCTCTTTTTTCTTTTCTCTTTTCATCTCTTTGGTCCCATTCTCCCTCCCCATCTCCCATTTCAGCCTCTCGTCTCTTCTACTCCCCCTCACTGTTATTCTGCCTCCTCTTCCTTTTTGTCCTCTCCTCTGTTCTTTTTCTATCCCTCACTGTTCCATTCCTCCTCTTCATCACCCTGTCCTAGTCTCCCCTTATTTTTTCTTCTCCCACCATCCTCATTCCTCTTCTCTCTCTTCTTCTTCCTTGTCCTCTCGGCTGTTCTTTCTTATCTTTCCTCCTCTCATCTTTTCTTCTTCTTCCCCAAATCTTTGCCTGTCCTTTCCTCTCTCACTGACAGCATCATTATTACACTGTTCCCATTTTCCCTGTTTAGCTTTGTCTCTCCTTGCTTCCTTTTCTTCCTGTCTATTTCTCTATTTCCATTAATTTTCTTCCTATTTCTGCTTTCGTCTCCCCTTCTTCATCTTCGAACTGTCCCTATTCCCCCTTTTCTGTCCGCTCTTCTTCCTCCTCCTCCTCCTTCTTCTCCTCTTCTTCCTCCTCCTCCTCCTTCTTCTCCTCCTCTTCTTCCTCCTCCTCCTCCTCCTCTTCCCTTAATCAGTGCCATATCTCGCACCTTCCTCACTCTCCCAGGCATCTTCCAAACATCTCAGTTCCCTCCAATCTCTTTCTTCGTCTTAGTCCTCCCCTTTCTTCCTCTTCTCCGTCTTTTCCTAGTCACTATCTCGTTTTTATCATCTTCATTCTAACACATTTTATTGCTCATTTTCACTCTCCCTCTCATTTCCATTCTCTTTCCCCCAACTCTCCTAGACATTTCTTACATGCCCCACCTCGCCTCTTTCTCCTCTCCACCTCTTCCTCCCCTTCTGTCTCTTCTTCTATCCTCTCTCTATCCTCCCTTTCCGAACTGTTTTTTTACCTCTTTACCTCTCTTTTTCCTCATCTCCCTCTCCTCTTCTCCTTCCTCCGTTCCTCCTTCTCTCTTCTTCTTCTCAGAGTTCTCTCCCAACTCTAATCCACTTCATCCTTTATTTCCATTTCTCTTCCTTTCCTACTCACCCTTCCTTCCCATCTGTTTACTCCCTTACTCATATCTCTCCCTCCTTACCTTCTCTCCCTTTAGCCTTACTGTCAACGCTCTTCAACGCCCTCTTTCCGTCTCTGTCTCCAGCTTCTCTCCTCTCTCCCTCTTCTATATCTCTCCTCCCATACAACCCCACGCCTCCCTTTTCCTACCCATTTCTCTTCTCTCTCTCTCTCCTCTCTTTTTCGCAGTACATTCGTCTCGTTTATTTTTCTTTCACTCTCCAATGTTTATGTTTCACTTCTCTCTCTCTCTCTCTCTCTCTCTCTCTCTCTCTCTCTCTCTCACTTTTCCGATTTATCTTTCCATGTTCATTATATTTTATCATTCTCCTTCCATATTTTTTCTCTTTCTTATTCTTTCATTTTTCCGGACCCACCATCCCGCTCTCATTGTATCCACTAATTTACCATCCCCTTCCCCTCACGTTATGTGCCTCCATCTCTATCCTCCTCTCCCATCCCTCACAGTTCTCTCTTCTCCATTCCTTCCCTCTATTTCTCTCCCCCTCCTCATCCTTACCCTGTCGACCTCTCTCTCTCTCTCTCTCTCTCTCTCTCTCTCTCTCTCTCTCTTTCTTTTTCCCTTCTCCCCTCCCCTACGCCTTGCTTCCTCCTTCCCCTATCCTTCGTTCCTTATTCCTTTCCCCGTCTGTGTATCCCTTCCCTCTCTCATCTTCTTTCTCTCTCTCTCTCTTCTTTTCCCCTTTCCACCTCGTCCCCACCTCCTCTCTGTCTCTGTCTCTGTCTCTCTCTCTCTCTCTCTCTCTCTCTCTCCCTAACTCTTTACCTCCAATCCATCCGTCATTCCTTTTCTCTCTCTTCCTTCTCTCTCCTCTTCTTTTTCCCTCTCCACCTCTCTGTCTTTCCCTCCACTCTCTCCTCCCTCCCTCACCTCCTCCCTACCACACTCTCCTCCCTCCCTCATCTCCTCCCTACCACACAATCCTCCCTCCCTCACCTCCTCCATACCACACCCTCCTCCCTCCCTCACCTCCTCCTACCACACCCTCCTCCCTCCCTCACCTCCTCCATATCACACTCTCCTCCCTCCCTCACCTCCTCCCTACCACTCTCCTCCCTCTATCACCTCCCTACCACACTCTCCTCTCTCCCTCACCTCCTCCCTACCACTCTCCTCCCTCCCTCACCTCCTCCCTACCACACCCTTCTCTCTCCCTCACCTCCTCCCTACCACACTGTCCTCCCTCCCTCACCTCCTCCCTACAACACCCTCCTCCTTCCTTCACCTCCTTCATACCAACTCTCCCCCTCCCTCATCTCCTCCCTACCACACCCTCCTCCCTCCCTCACCTCCTCCATACCACACTCTCCTTCCTCCCTCACCACTTTCCTACCACACCCTCCTCCCTCCCTCACCTCCTCCATACCACACTCTCCTCCCTCCCTCACCACTTCCCTACCACACCCTCCTCCCTCCCTCACCTCCTCCATACCACACTCTCCTCCCTCCCTCACCACTTCCCTACCACACCCTCCTCCCTCCCTCAAATCCTCCATACCACTCACTCCTCCTTCCCTCACCTCCTCCCTACCATACCCTCCTCCCTACCATATCCTCCTTCCTCCCTACCATACCCTCCTCCCTCCCTCACCTCCTCCCTCCCTCACCTCCTCTCTACCAACCTCTCCTCCCTCCCTCACCTCCTCCCTACCACACACTCCTCCCTCACTCATCTCCCTTCCTCCCCTCCATCCTTCCACTCCCCTCCCCTCCACCCCTGCGTATTCAGCCATAAGAATGTGTCAGGAACAGGCCAGGGGTTCGTGTGGAGTGTCTAGACTGAGGAAAAAAAAGACATTAGTCCTCTTAATTCGACAAGTGTGTGTGTGTGTGTGTGTGTGTGTGTGTGTGTTAAATCAGCTACATTGAACACATCGACCCAGTCTCTCTCTCTCTCTCTCTCTCTCTCTCTCTCTCTCTGTCTCTCTCTCAGCCATATATTGGTCCGGGGTCAGTGTTGTCACCAGCCTCTCATCTTTCTCTCGCCTGGTAGACCCGCCTCTGATATTGTATTTACTGCTGGGCATTTTTTTTTTATCTTTCTTGTGTAGTTGTATAATACCTTCACTATAGAATTCACTCCTTTACTTAGGCTGCATAAAGTTGTCTGGTGGTGGTCGGGTGGTTAGAGTAGTGGTCGGTTGTTCTAATGGACGCTGGTTCGATCCTGAGTTTGCCATCAAGCAGCTTCAGATTTTTTTTTTTTTTTTTTTTTTTAAGCAGACTTTACTTTTCATTCATTCATTCATTGCCAGACGCCATGTATCCCAAACAGGGTGGCCAAGGGCTTAGAGTTAATTGTTTTACAGGGAGGGGCACTAATCCTCCACCAACCCCAGTTGACACTTTACTTACCTACCATAAAACCCAGCGATCTGAAAGGGGTGAGGGGTGAGGGAGGGGGAGGCCAAGGATGAGGTGGAGGGATGAAGTGGAGAGGTACATGAGAGAGTTTGAGCTGGGAGCAGGGCAGTGAAATGGCTGGGGACAGGGCGACATGGAGGAGATTTGTTTGTGGCCACCCCTAACGGGATTAAGGCGTCTGCCAATAGATGGATAGATAGCTCTGAAGAATTATTATGGCTATTACCAATACATCATTCTGAAATGAGGGAGGCCTGGCGTGAGTTTAATTTAGACGGTGGATATTAGTGCCAAAGTGGTGACATGTGGAAGGTGAGTGGTACGTAGCATCAGTCTACGGGATGTTGACCCTATGCCCAGAGTCAAATGCAAAAAAAAAAAAAAAAAAAAAAAAAAGAAGAAGAAAGAAAAAGAAAATGAAAAATAATAACTAGAATGGTGATGGCGAAGATGATGATGATGATGATGATGATGATGATGATGATGATGATGATGATGATGATGATGATGATGATGATGAAAATAATAATAATAATAATAATAATAATTAATCCATTCATCATCCAATCCTATGCCGCCCCATGAGGAGCGTAGGAACCCGGGGCTAGGCAAATTAGTCCTGACATTTAAGATGAGAGTGGCCAGCCTCACTCATCCTTAAGTAACATTACGTGAGCAATAAACCCCAACCATCCCTTGGATATAAACCTACACAGGCTCAATCCGATTAGAGCACCTTAATTACCCACTAAACGACCAGGCGCCATAATTTGGTTGTATGGTTATCACCCAGCTTAGTAAATGGTTTCCTTGTGTACAGGAAACCATTTGGCTTGTCACTCACTGTGGAGTTACCCATAGGCAGAAGGAAGAGGAAAGAATGAAAGAAAGAAAGACAGAAGAGGGAGTGTAAAGTCACCCTTAGGCAGAAGAAAAAGGAAAAAGTGAAGGAAAGAAAGACAGAAGAGGATGGATGGAAGAGAGGAAAGGGTAGATACCCAAAGGAGCACTACATCGAGTGAGTGGATGGTGAGCGCCCCCACCTACCACTAATAATAATAATAATAATAATATACTCAGCTATTGGAGACTTCTAAGATAGTTCCCCCTTAAGCTGAGAATAATCGTCTGGTGGTGGCAAGAGCAACAAAATAAAGACGGGATGGTAGTAAAGGAGGTTAAATAAACTGTGTTGTAAGATGCGAGAGTGCAAGGTTTATGAGGGTCCAGAGAGAGTCATATAGGTGCAGGCTGAGTATATACCACTTGAACTTTATCCCACATCTTGATACTCTAGATCCTTAATGAATACTCTGCTTCCCTCTGCCTTTTTTTTTTTTTCCTCAATTCCCTTCTCCTTCACCTCCTCTTCTACCCTCTCTTTCACCAGCCCGTCTCTTTTATATATATATTCTTTTTATTTTCATTTTTGTGGTCTCATGGTACCCGCTTGCCAGCACACTCTCATCCCTTCTCTGTCTAACTCTCTGATGCAGAAGTTACTACTCTCAGTCTTTCTTGTCTGCAACAGGTCAACTATGGAACTGTCTCCTTCAGTCATTATTTCACTCAGCCTATATTGAAACACAGTGTGTCCAGGCATCTCGTAATGAACGGAGGTTGATTTATTTTAAGAACAGCCTTGCTTTTAGTTCATTCTTCTGAGCATTAAAAATATATATATATATATATATATATATATATATATATATATATATATATATATATATATATATATATATATATATATATATATATATATATACTTAAACTAGGGACTCGCTTATGTTATCAACTCGACATAAGTGAGGAACGAGAGCGACCAGAAGGAAATAGATATACTGCAGGTAAACATATAATATATATATATATTTATATATATAATATATATTCAACAAATAATGTTCTTTTAATGGTGCGCGCAGGACCTAACGACGTGATACAGGCCAGATTGGAGGAACTGTTAGGGCAATATAAGACAATACATTGATCCGGCACCTCACGCCAAAGACCAAGAACAAGTTGATTTCAAGGGCACTTCCTTGGATCAGAATAGAAAACATATTTGTTTACAAGAAGACGCAAAGTTTGTAAACACATAGACCTATTTCTACCAGCAGCCAGTCATGCGTGCAGAGAATGGTCTGCACCTGAATACAGTTGGTTCTGCAAGCCTGGGCCGTCTCCTGAATGTTGTTGTGCTTTCTTTCTAGAGAAAAATCGCATAGTACTCTTAGGAAACATGTGAGTTAGGGTAAACCGCAATCATATTAGGGCGAATCTTGGAGATTCCTGTCAGAAAGGTGGATAGATAAGTCTTTTCTTTGCTGATGTGAGTAGTTTGCGAAATAAGTTTACAGATATAGATACTCTTGCATTTATTTGCGTCTACAATACAGATGGCATTACTAAATCTTGGTTGGGTACTGAACAAAGAGACTTTTTAGCAGAATACAGTCTGCCATGTTACACAATTTTCAGTAGTAAGAGAAATGGGAGATTGGGAAGTGGTGTGTTGCTTTACAATAAAACAATCTCTATCCAGCACCAACTCGAAAGCTTGCCATCGATAATATGGATGCAATTTATGTTCTGCTTAGAAAAAAAATTACATGGAAAGGTGATCCTCAGATTAATTTATCATCTGCCAGATGAGTCCATGAAACTGACAAGAGATTATATGAACAAACTACGGAAGTCTGTTGCACCCAGAATACCGTAATTTCTGGAAATTTCAACCTACCTGTAAAACACAGGGTTGAAGTTATACAATATCCTATTGGAAAGACTGTGACAAAGGTTTGTTGAACAGCAGCCGTTTGCTGAACAGCCAACACATGGAGGAAATATCTTAGATCTTGAACTGACTACATCAGAAAACTTTACTCTTCCCTGCATTCACTTTTAGATTCCGTTTCTTACACACTCTCTCAAAATCATTCACTAAGCGTTGCACCTCCCCTTGTTTTCACTTAACAATACAGTATCATCTGCAAACAACAATATAAGGAGTTTCCAAACACTGCCTTCTCTCATTAGGGCCACTCCGGCATCCACTGCTCTACTTTGTATCTCTTTTATAACTCCATCCATATACAGATTGAACAACCATGGAGACATGACACATCCCTGTTTCATCATCGCCAATATTACCATTAACATATCCATCTCAATATAATAGCTAGGTTGTAATTACTTAAGAGTTGACAGAACCCAGAAATGAGATAAGGAAAGCACTACTGCAGGAGTAGTCATAAACAGTTTAACTACGATCGTGCTAATTCTCTGGTAGCACTGTTATCCTGAAAGTGTCATCAAAATTTTCTTACTGAACTCAACTCTATAACCAGGACATACTGCAGGTGGTTATAAAGCTATAACGATTTTACAGATGTTCCCCTTTGCCTATATCCACACTCATACACACCTACCCAGACACACCCACCTTACTGTACACTCAGTAGGCACAATGACTCTTAAGTAAGCTGATACCAAAGCAACATGTCCTGGCATCTCCAAAAGAGCAGAACTTGATTTTTGCCTTCTCGTGTTTGATTTTAATAGAAGGGACGATTTTAGAAAGTTCCTGGTCTTGTTTCCATCTCTATGCATATAAAAATTGCTATTGGACTCCTGCGTTACTGTAGTTTGTTGCTGAAAAAAGAATACCTAGTTCGGGAAGTTAGAATGTTAGAAATTACAACGGTCCAATGCAGCCTTATTTTTACTGTGAAATGTTAGGCGAATCTAAGGTGTGTTTGTGAAGGACTAGGCTCAACAAGCGTTTTCTTCCTAGCTAATTCAATCAAGCTCCATTCAGCCGCTTCCTCCTTGTCCTGTTCACCCTTGACCTTCGAGAGATATAGCTCACATGGAAAACAAAACCAGACAGTCCAGGATGTAGAGTTTCTTTGTGCTGGGAGTTTTATGGAGTCCCCTCTTGACGTTTGAGAGAGAGAGAGAGAGAGAGAGAGAGAGAGAGAGAGACAGACAGACAGACAGAGACAGAGTCAGAGACAGTGAGTGAGTGAGTGAGTGAGTGAGTGAGTGAGTGTGTGTGTGTGTGTGTGTGTGTGTGTGTGTGTGTGTGTGTGTGTGTGTGTGTGTGTGTGTGTGTGTGTGTGTGTGTGTGTGTGTGTGTGTGTGTGTGTGTGTGTGTGTGTGTGTGTGTGTGTTGTGTTGTGTTGCAGTGTGTGCGGGTCAGCCTTGAGGTCAGTGATGCCATGTTTGTAACCAGACAGACTAGGGGCCAGGTTACTTTTATCTTTGTCAACCCAGGACTGAGATGCTGGAGCCTTACGAGAGAGGAATAGTGTTGCATCTCCGCTTGCTTCTTCTCCGTTAACCTGCCTCCCTATCTTCTTTTTTTCTCCTCCTCCTCCTCCTCCTCCTCCTCCTCTTCTTCTTCTTCTTCTTCCAGAGTAGAAATGTAGGAATCTCAACAGAGAGGAAAATCGTTATAAGTCATTCTCTTCTTTCTGCTTTCCTTCTTCCTTCCCACCCCTCACCTATTTCCTCTTCCCTCCCTTCCTTCTCCCTATCTCCTCTTCTTTTCTTCTTTCCTTCCGTGTATCTTTTCTCCCTCCCCCTCCCCTTCCGTTTCACCAGTCCCCTCTTTTGTTTACTCATTCTCTGTGTCTTCTTTCTCCTCTTCTGTTCTCCTCCCAACTTCATCTGTCCTCCATCCTTGGCTTCTCACGTTGCCAAAAACCATATTACCAAGTTCGAGGCATTACAAGCACATGAAACCCCTTCCTGATATTTTTATGGCATTGCATGGTTGACTTACTCTTATACCGTCATGGCAGAAGTTTTGGAGGGTGCTCTTTTGCTTTAACAAATTTTTACACCATAATGTAACTTAAAGGAGAAAAAGAAAACATGGCGAGAGAAGGTTCCATGTGCTTATAAGCCCTCGATTTTGTTCCTAAATCTCCATTCAATTTATAACATGTACTTTTTATACTTGATTCACTGATTTTTATAAGCGTTTGTATTTTTATAAAATTGCGTTTTTTTTGTGTGTGTGACTGTAAGTTTTTTAGCTCAAGAAGACTGTTGTAGCAGTGAATGGATTAATGAACACCTGTCTAACCCCATTCCGTTCGAAACGTCTCTACTGACCCACATAAAATCATCCGGAAATGATAACAAGGAACATTCAGAGAGCGCAAAACCAACATCTTTCAGTTTGCTTAAGACTGAACGTTTGACTTTGCCCAGCGACCGTAATCTTTGACCGATTATTCTCAAACTTGGAATGTTTCATCCTGATGTAACTCTGAAGCCTTCCAGTGTTGTGGGTCTAAACTGGAACAAAACTGTGTATGTTCACCTTGCCTCATAACACTGACCTATTGTTCCT